>NW_024070200.1:39781091-39894197 GCF_014754425.2 Oryx dammah
CTTTTTTTTTTTTTCACTTCTCCTTAAAGGGTGTGAGGACAATTTACCTTTGGTGGTAGGCTTCCTGAACGTCGACTGTGTTGGGAATTTATTTCTCAGGTGCCAGCCACAGGACATTCTTGAGGGCAGCTGTCATTATCCGAACCTCAGGCCTTGTGAATTGAGCTGCGTGTGCGCAAGGGCGATCAAGTTGTAATTACGGAATATGTCCACAAGGCGGCAGCACTTTTTCATGAGAACCTTTGGTTCCTGGGGGAAAGCAGAGTCTGAAGGCTTCCTGGACTGTGAAACAGTGAAATTTGCCTGAAAAAAGTGGAAAGGTCTTGAGCCTCACTACTCTTTCCCCCTAAAGCTTCACACACAAAGGGACCATGCAGAGTAATCCCTTCAGTATCCACAGTTCACTGCAGAGGCTGCTTAGGTGTTAGGAGACAGCACTCCCAGGGAGGAGAAGGCTTGGGCTGGAATCCCCAGCTCCAGCAGAGACTGAGGCCAGCTGAATTTTGCCATGGAATTCCTCAGGTCCTTGATTCTATATGGGGCTATTGTCTCAGCCAGATGGAGCACACAAGAAAACTTTAAAAACTGTTCAATGAAGGGTACCTTGCCAGGCTGTGTCTACCCCACGCAAGTTCACAATTGGGACCCACACCTGCTTAGCCTCCAGGGATGGGATAGCATCCCAAGTCATGGATGTAGCCCAGAATACAGTAGGCACTGTTTTCCTTCCATTTTCATTAACATCTTGCCAATACTACCTGCAGCATCGTCCATTTGCCATAGTGTGATTTTTGTCAAGCACAGCCACCCCATTCAGGTATTAAGTCATCTCCAGGGTATCTCTATGCTTTCTGGGGACCTTTTGCCTAAGAAGATCAAGCAAAATGGTGAGCATCACATCCTCAAGCATTTTCTAACTCAGATACACTTTTTCTGGGAATAGAAACCAGATAGTTGGGAGATAATTTTTGGTGGCTTATCTCTTAAGGCTACATGTTTATCTGTCCTTCTGGATGGGAGGAAGGATGAATGAGGAGAATCCATGTGGATGACTTATTACAGGTACAGATTGGTTGTCACTTTAGGTACTTACCCCTAGTTAGACCCTGCCCTTCACTTTATTTATTTATTTTTCTGGAAGCTTTTGTTTGACTTTGAATTCTGAGTCTCTTTCTGGGATGTCAGTGTGTTGCCTTGTACATCTGCTCTCATTTGGCCTAAATGAGACCGCATATACCAGGATCTTCCTCTGCCTGCCTGACTTCTGTTTGCCTATAATCTTTCAAGATCCATCCCTGTGTCTCCCAGTATTATAATTTCATAATTTCAGAGTCAGTTTTTAGGAGTGAGAACTAGTGTATCGGATGTAAGTGTGACATCTTGTTTGAGGCTTAATCTCTCGCCGGGGGTTTTGCAGACTGCCTGCCTTGGCTACAGGCAGGCAGCAGTGCTGGAGGTTTGTTGGGGTGCATGTGCATTTTAATCGATGGTGTTCTCAGGATATAGGACAGGATGCAGGAATGTCAGATCCTAGACTTAGCCTGACTTCACAGTTTCTCACGCATTCGGAGACTGTCCATTCTAGTGGCTGCTGCCAGTGTGCATTGCCACCAAAGCCTTGGGGGATTCTTTGCCTCCAGCCTCTTTTCTGTATGTAATGCCTGTAGACTTCCTTGGTTGGCCATATGAGTGTTGCGATGTAATTTTCTTTTGTCCTTTTGACAGGCGTTCCTGCAGCTTGGAGGATCCTGAGGGTCTGGTTTGAGAGGGGAGGTTTGGGTGTGTCTGCTCTTCATTTATTTTCCCCAGTTTTACTGTGAGGACACCTTTGACGACTGGCTTCCTGAACGTCGGCTGTGTTTGGAACTTGTTTCTCGGGTGACGGCCACAGGACATTTCTTGAGGGCAGCTGTCATTAACAGAACCCTGCTGCTGCTGCTAAGTCACTTCAGTCATGTCCGACTCCGTGTGACCCCATAGACGGCAGCCCACCAGGCTCCCCCGTCCCTGGGATTCTCCAGGCAAGAACACTAGGCCTTGCGAATTGAGGTTCCTGTGAGCAAGGGTGTTCAAGTTTTATTACAGAAAATGTCCACAAGGCGGCAGCATTTATCATGCCCACCCTTGTTTCCTGGGGTCCAGTGGAGCCTGAGGGCAAGTTCGCTTCCTCGCTGTGAAATTGAGAGAAATTTGCATGAGCAAACAGGAAAGGGCTTGAGCCTCACTACTTTTTCCCCATAAAGCTTCTCGCAAAGGGACCATGCAGACTAATCCCTTCAGGGTCCTCTGTGCACTGCTGAGGGTGCTTAGGTGCCAGAAGGCGGCACTCCTAGGACAGAGGAAGTTTGAACTGAGATCCCCCAGCACCAGCAGAGATTGAGGCCAGCTGAATTTTTCCTTGAAATTCCTCAGGGTTTTGATGCCACGCGGGACTCTTGACCTGGCCAGACGTAGCACACAGTAGAACTTTTAAAAGTGTTTAATGAAGGGCACCCTGCCAGGCTGTGTATACCCCAGCCCGGTTCTGCAGTGGGACCCAAGCCTGCTCAGCCTCCAGGGGTGGGATAGCAACCCAGTTAGGGAGGTCTCACAGAATACATAGGCACTGCTTTCCTTCTGGCTTTTGTTGTTGTTAACATCTTGCCAATACTCCCTGCAGCATCGTCCATTTGCCATAGTGTGATTTTGGTCACCACACAGATGCCTGATTCAGGTATTAAGTCATCTTTGGGGTATCTCTATGGTTTGTGGGGGCTTTTACCTTTGAATTTTGATTAGGGGGTGAGCATCACATCCTCGTGCATTTTCTAATTCAAATACATTTTTCTGGGAATAGAATGCAGTAATATAGAAAAGAATTTCCCTGGATTTACTCTTAGTGCTCTAGATTTCTGAGTCTATATGGATGGAGGGTAGGAAGAATGAGGATAAACCACAGATGATTTGTTACAGGTACAGACCTGTTGTGCCTGTCGCTGCTTACCCCCTAATTCGCTCCAGTCTCTGCACTTTATTTATTTATTTTCCCAAAACAGTTTTTTTGAGTTTAAATTCTCAGAGTCTTTTTCGGATATGTTCATTTGTTGACTTGCATGAAGTTCTCACTTGACCTAGATGAGACCTCATATCCCAGGATTCTTCTCCTGATTGTCTTCGCTTTCCCTGTGAAACTTCAAGGTCCCTCGCTGTGTCTCCACGTTATAATTCCCTAATTTTAGTGTCTGTTTTTTATGAGTGAGAAATAGTCTCCCGGATGTATGTACCACATCTTGTTTAAGGTTTAATCTCTCACCGGGGATTTTGCAGACTGCGTTTTGGCTACAGGAAGGAAGCAGTGCTGGAGGTTTGTTGTGGTATATGTACATTTTAATCGATGGTGTTCTCAGGATATAGGTCAAGGTTCAGATATGTCAGATCCTAGACTTAGCCTCACTTCATAGTTTTTCAGGCAATCAGACACTGATCATTCTACTGGCTGCAGCCAATGTGCTTTAAAACTGACAGCCTTGGGGGATTCTTTTTCCTCCAGACTCTCTCATGTATATATTACCTTCAGACTTCTGAGGCTCGCCATGTGAGTGTTGCATTTTAATTTTCTATTGTCCTTTTGACTGGCATAGCTGCAGCTTTGAGGGATGCTGAGCATATCTTGTTTGAGAGGGGAGGTTTGGGTGTGTCCTTTTTTTTTTTTCTTCTCTCTTTTCTTCTCCTTAAAGGGTGTGAGGACAATTTACCTTTGGCAGTAGGCTTCCCGTGCATCGGCTGTGTTGGGAATTTATTTCTCAGGTGCCAGCCACAGGACATTTCTTGAGGGCAGCTGTCATTATCGGAACCCCAGGCCTTGTGTTTTCCAAATTTGCTGGCATATTGAGTGCATCATCTTCCAGGATTTGAAATAGCTCAACTGGAATTCCATCACCTCCACTAGCTTTGTTCCTAGTGATGCTTTCTAAGGCCCACTTGACTTCACATTCCAGGATGTCTGGCTCTAGGTGAGTGATCACACCATCGTGATTATCTTGGTCGTGAAGATCTTTTTTGTACAGTTCTTCTGTGTATTCTTGCCACCTCTTCTTAATGTCTTTTGCTTCTGTTAGGTCCATACCATTTCTGTCCTTTATCGAGCCCATCTTTGCATGAAACGTTCCCTTGGTGTCTCTAATTTTCTTGAAGAGATCTCTAGTCTTTCCCATTCTGTTGTTTTTCTGGAGTGCTGCGATTCATGGGGTCGCAAAGAGTTGGACACGACTGAGCGGCTGAACTGAACTGATCAGGTCTTGTCAATTGAGGTGCCTGTGCGCAAGGGCGATCAAGTTGTAGTTACAGAAAATGTCCACAAGGCGGCAGCACTTTTTCATGAGACCCTTTGGTTCCGGGAGAAAGCAGAGCCTGAGGGCAAGTTACCTTCCTGGGCTGTGAAATCTTCCGAAATTGGCCTGAGCAAACAGGAAAGGTCTTGAGCCTCACTACTTTTTCCACCTAAAGCTTCTCACAAAGGGACCGTGCAGGCTAATCCCTTCGTGGTCTACAGTACACTGCAGAGGCTGCTTAGATGCTAGCAGGCAGCACTCCCAGGGCGGAGGAGGCTTGAGCTGGGGTCCCCAGCGCCAGCAGAGATTGAGGCCAGCTGAATTTTGCCTCGGAATTCCTCAAGGTTTTGATGCCATGCAGGACTCTTGTCCTAGCCAGATGTAGCACACGGTAGGACTTTTAAAATGTTTAATGAAGGACACACCTGTGTATACCCCACCCGTGTATACCCCACCCCGGTTCTGCAGTGGGGCCCAAGCCTGCTCAGCCTCCAGGGATGGGATAGCATCCTAAGCCAAGGAGGTCTCACAGAAACACTAGGCACTGATTTCTTTCCTTTTTTTCCCCCCCCATCTTGCCAATACTTCCTGCAGCATCGTCCATTTCCTACAGTGTGATTTTTGTCACCACACAGCCCCCTGATTCAGGTATTAAGTCATCTTTGGGGTATCTCTATGGTTTGGGGGGCTTTTTAACCTTAGAATTTCAGTTAGAGTGGTGAGCATAATGTCCTTGTGCATTTTCTAACTCAAATACACTTTTCTGGGAATAGAATGCAGTAACATAGAAAAGAATTTTGTGCACGATCTCTTAGTGTTATAGATTTCTGAGTCTATGTGGATGGAAGGTAGGGAGAATGAGGATCATCCTTGGATGATTTATTGCAGGTACAGATTTGTGGTCCCTTTAAGTGCTTACCCCCCAATTTGTTCCAGTCCCTGCACTTAATTTACTTTCCTGAAACAGTTTTTTTGAGTTTGAATTCTCAGAGTCTTTTTCAGATATGTTCATTTGTTGGCTTGTATGAAGTTCTCATTTGATCTAGATGAGACCTCATATGCTAGGATTTTTCTCCTCTTGAGTGACTTCGCTTTCCCTTTGATCTTTCAAGGCCATCCCTGTGTCTCCCAGTGTTATAATTCCCTAATTTTAGTGTCTGTTTTTTTATGAGTGAGAAACAGTCTACCAGATGTACGTACGACATCTTGTTGAAGGCTGCATCTCTCACTGAGAATTTTGCAGACTGTGTGTATTGGCTACAGGAAAGAAACAGTGCTGGAGGTTTTTGGGGTGCATGTGCCTTTTAATTGATGGTGTTCTCAGGATACAGGTGAGGGAATGTCAGACCCTAGACTTAGCCTCACTTCATAGTTTTTCAGGCAATTGATGGATAGGGCACCCTATCCATCACCAACTCCCAGAGTTTACCCAAACTCATGTCCATCGAGTTGGTGATGCCATCCAGCCATCTCATCCTCTGTCGTCCCCTTCTCCTCCTGCCCCCAATCCCTCCCAGCATCAGGGTCTTTTCCAATGAGTCAACTCTTCACATGAGGTGGCCAAAGGATTGGTCAGCTTCAGCATCAATCCTTCCAATGAACACCCAGGACTGATCTCCTTTAGGATGGACTGGTTGGATCTCCTTGCAGTCCAAGGGACTCTCAAGAGTCTTCTCCAACACCACAGTTCAAAAGCATCAATTCTTCGGTGCTCAGCTTTCTTCACAGTCCAATTCTCACATCCATACATGACCACTGGAAAAACCATAGCCTTGACTAGATGGACATTTGTTGGCAAAGTAATGTCTCTGCTTTTCAATATGCTGTCTAGGTTGGTCATAGTTTTCCTTCCAAGGAGTAAGCATCTTTTAATTTCATGGCTGCAATCACCATCTGCAGTGATTTGGGAGCCCAAAAAAATAAAGTCTGACACCGTTTCCACTGTTTCCCCGTCTATTTCCCATGAAGTGATGGGACCGGATGCCATGATCTTCGTTTTCTGAATGTTGAGCTTTAAGCCAACTTTTTCACTCTCCTCTTTCACTTTCATCAAGAGGCTTTTTAGTTCCTCTTCTCTTTCTGCCATAAGGGTGGTGTCATCTGCATATCTGAGGTTATTGATATTTCTCCCAGCAATCTTGATTCCAGCTTGTGCTTCTTCCAGCCCAGCGTTCCTCATGATGTACTCTGCATATAAGTTAAATAAGCAGGGTACAACATACATCCTTGACGTACTCCTTTTCCTATTTGGAACCAGTCTGTCAGTCCATGTCCAGTTCTAACTGTTGCTTCCTGACCTGCATATAGGTTTCTCAAGAGGCAGGTTAGGTGGTCTGGTATTCCCATCTCTTTCAGAATTGTCCACAGTTGATTGTGATCCACACAGTCAAAGGCTTTGGCATAGTCAAGAAAGCAGAAATAGATGTTTTTCTGGAACTCTCTTGCTTTTTCCATGATCCAGCGGATGTTGGCAATTTGATCTCTGGTTCCTCTGCCTTTTCTAAAACCAGCTTGAACATGTGGAAGTTCACGGTTCCCGTATTGCTGAAGCCTGGCTTGGAGAATTTTGAGCGTTACTTACACTGTGACAAAATCAGCTTCTAAGTTTCAGCAGCTTTTTTTGATTGGGGCATCTGCGTAACAGCCAGATCAACAATGACTAAAATTTTCTTCTAGCGCTTTTCTTCCACTGGCAGCGACCAGCTCTAGCAGCACATGTATAGTTACTCATAGCAGTCTCTCATGATCCTTTGTATTTCAGTGGTGCCATTTATAACTTCTTTTTCATTTCTGTTTTTTTTAATCGATTAGGGCCCTCTCCCTTTTTTTAATGATGGTGTCCATTTAAAGGTTTATCAGTTTTGTTTCACTCTTCAAAAAACCAGCTGTTTGTTTCCTTCATCTTATCTGTTTTTCAATTTTTTATTCACTTATCTCTTCTGATAGTTTTCTTTCCTTCTCAACTTGGATTTCCTTTATTCTTTTTATATCCCTCTGGGCATAAGGTTAGATTGTTAAGAGGTTTATCTTGTTTCTTGAGGCGAACTTGTATCACCACAAGTTCCCTCTTAGAACTGCCTTTGCTGCAACCCATAGATTTTTGGATCATTTCATTTTCATTTGTCTCCAGGTATTTTTATTAATTTTATTACTTTTTTAACTTCTTCAGTAACCCATTGGCTGTTTAGTAGCATATTGTTTAGCCTCCAAGGATGTGTACCTTTTTCAGTTTTGTTTTTGATTTCTAGTCTCATAGTGTTGTAGTTAGAAGAGATCATTGATATTATTTTCATTTTCTTGCTTATCAAGGCTTGTATTGAGGCCTACCATGTTTTGTATCCTAGAGAATGTTCCATGCACACTTGAAAAAGAGTGTGCACTATGCTTTTGGATGGAAAAATATAAATATATATATTGTTGTTGTACAGTCACTTAGTTGTGTCCAACTCTTTGTGACCCCATGGACTGTAGCATGCCAGACTTCCCTGTCCTTCACTATCTCCTGGAAAGTGAAAGTGAAGTCGCTCAGTCGTGTCCAACTCTTTGGGACCCCATGGAATGTAGCCTACCAGGCTCCTCCGTCCATGGGATTTTCCAGGCAAGAGTACTGGAGTGGGTTGCCATTTCCTTCTCGAGGGGATCTTCCCAACCCAATGATCGAACCCAGGTCTCCGGCATTGTAGGCAGACGCTTTACCATCTGAGCCACGAGGGAAGCCTATCTCCTGGAGTTTGCTCAAACTCATGTTCATTGAGTCTGTGATGTCATCCAACCATCTCATCCTCTGTCACCCACTTTTCCCCCTGCCTTCAATCTTTCCAGCATCAGAATCTTTTCCAATGAGTCAGCTCTTCTCATCAGGTGGTCAAAGCTTCAGTTTCAGCATCAGACCTCCCAATAAATATTCAGCGGTGATTTCCTTTAGGATTGTCTGGTTTGATCTCCTTGTTGTCGAAGGGACTCTCAAGAGTCTTCTCCAGCACCAGTTTTGGTGTTAGCATTCTGAAAATACTAGGGAGATTAAGACACCATTTTGACATTTGGCTCCATAGCTTACATTTTTCACATAATGATTTCAAATATATAGAGATCAATTTCTAAGTTTAGAAGCTAGCACAAGTGGCTTTTTTGTTGGGTTGAGTTGGGTTTTTATATATACTTGTTGTGACTGATTTAATTGTTTTACCACATACAGTTATGTAAAGGAAATTTGTTTTCTCCTTTGTCATAAAATATGAGATTCCACCACCACAAAATGAGTAAATTAGGCAGAATTTAACTGGATTTTTAAAGATTTTATATTTTGTAATTCTCACATTCAGTTGAAAGCCAAAATGGATTCCAACTTACAAAGTAACACACAGAATATAAAGTTTATACTCTGGAGTATTTCTGTGAACTCCGAAGGGCTGTGTTCCCTAACTTCCCTGATGAACAGTTGAGGGGGAGATGGCAGATGGGGAGTTGGGGAGAGCAGACCAGATTGTCAGCCTAGGACCCTAAGAGGATGACAATTCATGTTTGACTTTATCCTTATAGCAGAAGACTGTGGGGCAAATTTAAAGGAATGATTGTGCTCTCCTGGCTGTCGGATCACAGCCTGGTTTCTATCATGTATGGAGGGCTCTGTGGGGCTCCGTGGCTCTCAGTAGCTGTCCAACTCCCCATCTTGTTGTGGGGAGCAGAACGGCAGGAACTGCTTATGGGCAGAAGCTTGCTTGAGAAAATGACCTGCTGTTTAAAGTGTTTCAGACTCCCCTCTGAGCCCCGGTGAGTGTTGTCCCAAACCAGCCAGGAATGAAACCCCTGTTCCCATCTTTAAGAGTAAAACCCAATGCATCTGAAGGTCCTTAGTTGCTATATAAACAGGTAAGCTTTTTAGTTCTGAACTTTCATAATTTCCTGAAGGAATATAGTTAAAATGCAGTTTTGGCTTATTGTTGTTTTGTACACCCACAGATCTTACCTTTAGGATAAAATTACATTCAAAAGCTGTGGTACAACTATAAGCAACGCCTGAGTTGGTCTCCCGACTGTGCTGAATGAGATGATTAGAGTAGAGATGGCTCAGGTCACAGCACAAGTGCTCTGTTCCCAGGTGTCTTTCCACCATCATAGGTTCACCCACCTGACTTCATCACTACTTTTCAAGCTCTTCAATAAACTGTAAATTGTGGCTCAAACGGTATCTCCCTGCAATGTGGGAGACCCAGGTTTGATCCCTGGGTCAGGAAGATCCCACGGAGGGGAGGGCATGGCAACCCACTCCAGTATTCTTGTCTGGAAAATTCCAGGGACAGGGGAACCTGGTGGGCTACAGCCCATGGGATCACAAACAGTCGGACACACACACTCCCTTAGAAAGTACTAAGCCTGCCTGTTTAATTTCTGTAGTGACAATATGTATTAAGATTGAAAAAGAGTGACACTAGACGTGAGGATGAATGCAGAGCCCACGGCTGGTCTTTTCACTTCACCTTGTCTCCTGTAATGAAGCCCTCTTGGGGAAGGGGACATAGCAACACAGTTGCATAGGACACTGAGATGAACAGAGTTGATGTAAACCCCCAAAGACACGCAGCTATTAAATTACAACTGGATTTCAACTCCAGCTGAAGTATTTGAACGCTCAGGACAAAAGGTGATACTGATAAGTAGAGATGGGTCCTTAAAGGATAATTTTCTAATAATTTCAACTAAAGGTTTCCCTAACATTAGTGATATAAAATGCTGTACATATACAGTTTGACTACAGTACTGAGTGGAAACATTCAGCAAGACTCAACAGTACAGATTTGCTGGGTCTCTGGATTGGTTTGCTCAGGTATGCCAGGAATAACCAGAAATAATTGTTAAAAGAATTTAAAATGGCTTCAACTGGTGGGGAGAGCAGATGTCAGAAGGCTGGCAAACCTTACATAGGCATATGTGTCATGAGGAAATTTAAGGGAGCCAGAAAGCAATAATTATTCACTTAGTATGAATTTTTAAATGTGCATTTTAATCTCATATTCAGAGTGACATGTCAGTAGGAAAACACATTTAAGAAGTTTTATTTTTAAAAAGTCTCTTCTAAATAATAAGTTTAAAAAAAGAAACATTTTGCCTGTTAGCCCCTAAGAGAGCTTCAAATGCAATAACTAACAAAACATATTCATTTTTATAATTCACCTAACATAAAATAAATTCCAAGTTATGTATACAGGCTTATTTCATCGTTGTTGATGATTTCCATGTTTTTTCCATTAAGGCATTTAGAAAGAAAATTAAAATATAATTGGTGCAAACTGTGAGGTTCTAAAAATCTAAAGGAAAACAACTTTTCCTCATTATAATAATTCTTTGTCAAAAACATATCATTGTTTAGGGAGTAGGGAAAGGAAGGATTGGGAGTTTGTGGTTAGCAGATACAAATTATTATATACAAGATGGATAAACTGCAAGGTCCTAGTCTATAGCACAGGGAACAATATTGAATGTCCTGTGATAAATCATAATGAAAAAGAAATACAAAAAAGAATATACATTTATGTAACTGAATCACTTTGCTGTTCAGAAGAAATCAACACATTGTAAGTCAACTGTATCTCAATAAATTTTGAAAAAATAGATCACAGATATTGCTCTGTTACTATTAAATATATTAGGTACTGGATACTACTGAATGTTTTTGAAGGCTCTGACCTTTTATTTTAAATTGGAGCAAAATGAAAGATGCCAACATACAAATTAACTGAGGTTACTTATTTTATTTTTTAATTTTTTTTTTTTTTTGAGGTTACTTATTTTAAACAGAGCCGGAGGTTCAGGTCCCTGTACCGGGACACAGGGATGCTGTGTCCCTTCTGCCTCCCTCCCACCCCCCAACCTTGAACCTTGCCTCTCACTGCACACCCCCCCGCCCCGTCTGCACATTGTTACCACTGCTGCTGCCCTAGGAAATCAGATGCAGTGTGCAGCTGTTTTCTCAGTTATGCTTAAGAATGAGAGTGAGATAGAACTCATAAAATTCACCATTTTAATGCATACATATTAGTCAAGGGTTTATCTTTTTTACTATTAAAAAATGGGGGGGGGGTTGATACTGCAGCGATCACCACAGTGTATGTTAGAACACTGCTCTTGCCCCTAAAATTGAATGGGGCCCCTCGGCAGTCACTCCTCCTCCTCACCCAAGCCTCCAGCTTTAGGCAACCACTACTCTACTGTCTGTATAAATTTGGCTGCTCTGGATAATGCATATAATCATTCAATATGTGTCTTTTGGTGAATGGCCTCTTGTATTTAGCATAATGTTTTCAAGATAATAATAGTCCACTGTATGAATGCACCACACTTTGTTGTTCTCTTCACTAGTTGATGGACATTTGGGTTGTTTCTACATTTGGCCAATTGGGAATAATGCTGGTATAAACATTCATGTACAGATTTATGTCTGAACATGTGTTTTTTAGTTCTGTTGCCCATATGTTGGAGTAATTGCTGAACCTTGTGGTAACCCCATGTTTCAACTACCCGATGAACGACTGCCAGGCTGTTTTCTGCAGCAGCCTTACCATCTTTACTTCCCCACCAAAACAAGACAAGTGTCTCCATTCCTGCACATCTTTGCCTCCATTTGTTTCTTGTCATTATGGTCTGACCCATCCTAGAGGTTGTGAAGTGTTTTGATTTGTATTTCCCTAATGATTAATGATACTGAGCATCTTTTCATTTGCTTGTGGGTCATTTTTATGTCTTTGGAGAAATGTGTATTCAAATTCGTTGCCAGTGTTTTAGTTATTTTATCTGCCTACGTAGTATTTAGCCATAAGGGTTTACATATTCTGGATACAAGTCCCTGAACAGACACATGACTTGCACTTTCTCCCATTCTGATTGGGGGGCAGGTGGAGGGGCAGCTTCAATTTTCTTAGTATTTGTTCATTTTTATTTATTTGTTTGGCTGTGTTGGATCTTAGTTGTGCCATGTGGGATCTAGTTCTCTGACCAGGGATCACACCTGGGCCCCCATTGGAACATGGAGTCTTAGCCACTGAACCACCAGGGAAGTCCTGGGGGCTTTGATTTTAATGGAAAAACCAATTTATTTTTGTTTCTTAGACAAGTTTTGCATTAGAGTTGCCTTTCAAACTAACTTGATTTAGTATCCACCTAAAGATACCACTTTTTTTTTCAGTTTACCTACTGACTACAGATAATTAAGAGGCTGTTTATTTTTATCCACAAAAATATAGTGTAGCCATAACTATGAAATGAATGACTGTTGCTGAAACATCACTTACACATAGACTTTTCCCACTAGTTGTATGGGAAATTTGCTTGTGATTCAAATTATTTTGTGAGACAAATTGTTTTTCTTGACAATAAGCTCATCATCACAAGAAAAAGATTACTTGTTAAAGCAAGCTGTTATTTTGCTAGATTAAAAAGAAATGGGGCTGTGCAAAGAAAATTCTCAACAGCAAAGTGATGGTTCCAGTCAGGCTGACTGGGTCAGTAGGCTCCAACATCCACAGAGTACAGTACACAGCTCATTGGTGTATCCTTAGATGGAATTACTACAGTGTGTGCCTTGGAGAAAGGAGGGCAGATAACCACAGGGTTTGGCTTAGAGCAAGAGAAAACATCACCATCATTAGTGCTGGCCTATTTTCATTATCTTAAAATAATACACTCCCATTGAAAGCACCATCTTAGCCATGGCTCACATTGTAATTTAAAGCTCTTCTATGTAAAAGTTCTCAGTTTGGAAAGGTGAGTTTAGAATATTTAATGATTATCCTTTTTGGTCAAGTTTTTGTTTTTCAAGTGTGATATTAGGTTGGTATTTATTTCCTTCAGAATCCCTCAGTATATTGATTAAGCTTTTATGAAATGAGTACATCAGTGACAACCATCACCAAGTATTACACTCGTGTTTCTCTGAAAGGCTGCTCAGCATCAAATCACACACAGCAGTACTCCTCTGTGTATGATTAATACATTAGTAGCATTCTGTAAGTAAAGTAGGAAGCAGCTGATACTATTCAGGAGAAACGTGGTGTTCATCTCATTACAAAATGTTCAGTTCAGTGGCTCAGCCGCGTCCGACTCTTTGCGACCCCATGGACTGCAGCACGCCAGGCCTCCCTGTCTATCACCACTCCCGGAGCCTATTCAAACTCATGTCCATTGAGTTGATGATGCCATCCAACCATCTCATCCTCTGTCATCCCCTTCTCCTCCTGCCTTCAATCTTTCCCAGCATCAGGGTCTTTTCCAGTGAGTCAATTCTTTTCATCAGGTGGCCAAAGTATTGGAGTTTCAGCTTCAGCATCAATCCTTCCAATGAACACCCAGGACTGATCTCCTTTAGGATGGACTGGATGGATCTCCTTGTAGTCCAAAGGACTCGTAAGAGTCTTCTCCAACACCACAGTTCAAAAGCATCAATTTTCAGTGCTCAGCTTTCTTTATATTCCAACTCTCATATCCATACATGACTACTAGAAAACCCATAGCTTTGACGATATAGATCTTTATTGGCAAAGTAATGTCTCTGCTTTTTAATATGCTGTCTAGGTTGGTCATAACTTTTCTTCCAAGAAGCAATTATCTTTTAATTTCATGGCTGCAGTCACCATCTGCAGTAATTTTGGAGCCCCCCAAAATTAAGTCTGTCACTGTTTCCATTGTTTCCCCATCTATTTGCCATGAAGTTATGGGACTGTTATAGCCACGCATTCTGGGAAACAAACTCACTCCAAAGGACAATGTGCACGGTGGAGTGCAGTTTATTACACCAGTGGACCCCAGGCCGAGTCTCCTCTTAGCCCAGGACCCCGACCAGTTTTTGTGAAAACCTTATACACCCTAAGTGTACATGCTCAAACCCACCTCCCCAAACTCTCTGAAACTAGTCTGAACAAAGGAAAAGAAGGATAGAATCAAAGTTAACCCCATATGCCTTAAACCTGTGATTCGTATGCCTTAAGCCTAGCTAGTTAACAATGGACAATTATCAATAGGCCTGTGGTCATACCCCAATAAGCATAATAGAATTTATGATTCTATTCGGTTAAACAGATAATTAGGTTATTTTTTTAGGGGACAGAGAGTCTAGGTATGAGCCCTGGGGCTCTTCCATCCGGGGTCTGATTTTCCAGTTTGTATGATGTTTCCATAGATACAGGGCATATAGCTCAAAGTCCCCAGTCCAGCTCAAGATGGAGTCCTGCTTTCAAGATGGAACCCGTTCTGTTTCCTCCTTCATTCCCCCTCTTGATGCTCTTAACCCATAGTATGAGCATCACTCATAGGGATATATTGCACCCTGGCTCTCCGACTGCCAATTTGGGAGAACACCACCAGCCTTTGGGTTACAAAGTTCATAATAGATTGTAAATGCAAGGTCCACAAAGCAGAACTATCAAGGCAACTATAACAATGGTAAATATAGTTTTCCATCAATCACCCTTCACCCAAGATAGAACCAAAGTCCAGAAAGGAATGATTTCATTTGACATTGCTTTTACCCAGTTTTTCATGTCATCTAAAGCAGCTGATACATTGCCAGATAAATCAGTATATACACAACATTCAACCTTAATTTTAGCACAGGTCCCTCCTTGAGCGGCTGTGAGCATGTCCAAGCCATTCAATTTTGAATTACCGCTTTTCTCATTTGGATTTGTTCTTTTAAGGCTTGGGTGGCTTTAGCACTATCTAGGAGGGCCTGTTTTGTGAAATTAGTCAAGGTCTCTACTTTAATCATAATATCTGTTGACCCTATAGAAGGTATGAATAAGGCAGCAATATACTCATGCCACTGAAACACAGACCTTGTCCACCTAGCATGTAAATAAGGTAGATTGACCGGGGTTTTCTGTAGGTTAGGCTTTATGCTGCCATGGGCAAAAGCGAATCCCAGTGTGCAGCGGCTTACCCAGCAGACTGGTAACCAAGGCCAAACGTTAGGCCCCCAAAGCCATTAGGTTCCGTTGGGCACCACCCAGCGGATTCCAGGGTTTTATTTCTAATCAGAGCCTGGCCAGTGGATGGACTGGTTGGGGTGGTATATGACCTCAAATATTCATTTACATTGTTTGGGGGATAGGTACCCCATATATTTTAGTTCTTTTGGGTCTAAGGGATGGTCACCAAACCCTACCCTTTGTTCTTTTTGTTCCCAGCATATAGCGGCAGGAGTAATTAATTGACCCTTTTCTGGGGTCATCCAGAAATATTCATCCCAAACTCGGTAGAATTGTTCAACATACCTAGAGGCCTGTCCTCCCTTGGTGGTCAAGGAGTTTTTTTTTTTCTCCTCTTTAAATATGAGGTATAGGTTTTTGTTACTTCTATGAAACTGGTGCTTACACCAAAAAGAACCCCATGAACCGAGTCTATGGACTGTAGGTCTGGCTTACACCAAGAGAGCAGGGAGAGATTATGATTGATAAGAGAAAGGGAAGTCTCTTTGTCATCCCAGAAAAGAGCAGAGTGGTTTAAAATCTCCTTGGCGGAGCGGTTGACACCACCAAGGAAGTCCATCCATCACAGACAGAGGCATAGCCCCACATACCCAGCAGTTGGAGGTGTTGTGGAAGTCCGCATTGGAACGTACCTATAAGATGAAAACATTGTCCTGAGTTGAAATGGAAGTTAAATTCAAAATCACGTTGATGAGGAAGGCAGCAGGAGTTGATTATGTGGCTTCATCCTGAGGAGGCTCGTCTGGGATCTTCTTTTCCTTCTTCTTAAGGATGATCTTGGTCTCTCGAGGGTCAGCGGGGTCCCTCTGTGTAGTCCACCCAGTGTTTTCTGGGTCTGTGTGGTATGCTTTCTTCACCCTCGTATGATGGATCCAAGGGGCAATACCTGCAACTTTAACTGCAGTAGGGGTAGTTAGAATAACAGTATAAGGGCCCTTCCGCCAAGGGGCTAGTGAATCATGTTTCCAATCTTTGACCCATACTTGGTCACCAGGGGTAAACTCATGAATCTGTTCCTCCAAGGGGAACAGCATTCTTTCTTGTACAAACTTAGTTACCTGATTTATTACCTTACCCGGTTCCATCTGCCGCAAAATCTCATCCCCCCTCACCTGAAGCAAATTGGTTGACACCTGTTTTATTATGGGAGGGGGTCTCCCATATACAATTTCATACGGAGAGTAGCCATGAGATCATGGGGTCATCCTGAGTTTGAGTAGAGCCGTCGGAAGCAAGTCCACCCAGGAGCAGTCAGTCTCTCTGATGCATTTGGAGGGCGTCTCTTTAAGTGTCCGGTTGGTCCATTCCACCATCCCAGAACTCTGGGGCCTATATGCAGTGCATAGTTTCCATTTGATGTTCAAAGTTTTGCTTACTTCTTGTACTAAATCAGCTATGAAAGCCAGGCCATTGTCTGATCCAAGGCTGGTAGGAAATCCAAATCTGGGAACTATCTCCCGAAGCAGGCACCGGGCTACTTCTGACGCTCTTTCAGTCCGGCCAGGAAAAGCTTCTACTCATCCTGAGAACATACATACCATGACCAGCAGGTAATGGTAGTGTCAGTGAGGTTTCATTTCAGTGAAGTCCACTTCCAGGTGTTCAAAGGGCAGCCTGCCTTTTAGCTGAATCCCCAGAGGTTTCTGTCTGTGCCGAGAGGCAACATTGACCTGTGAGCAGGCAGTGCAGTTCTGAGATTCTGTTCTGCATAGGGGAGAGAGGCGGGGAACCAAGAAATATTTTCAAATTAGCTCTTCCAGTTTATCATGGCCTAGGTGGGTCGCTTGGTGTGTTTGGGTTCCCAGAGTGGGTGCCAGCTCCTCTGGTACCAATATGCCACTTGCAATTCCCACCATCCCTTTTCAGTCTTGATAGCTCCTTCTGCTTTGGCTAGTTGGTCTTGGGCTTCAGTGTATTTTGGAGAGTCCATCGTTAGCTCAGGCAGCTCCACCAATACGAGAGCTTTAATAGGGGCTCACTTGTCACCCCCACGCCCTCAGCTGCTTGTTTAGTGGTCTTATCTGCCAGTCTGTTTCCCTGAACCTGGTGGGTATCCTCTTTTTGATGTTCTCGGCAGTGTACGACTGCAACCCTTTCTGGTTCCCAGAACTCTTTCTGGTTCTAATAGGCTCAGAATTTCTTCCTTATTTTCGGTATCTTTTCCACTAGCTGTCAAAAGGCCTCTCTTCCTATACAGAGCCCCATGTACATGTAGTGTGGCAAAAGGGTACCTGGAGTCGGTGAAGATGTTTACTCTCTTGCCTTTTGACAGCCGGAGTGTGCAAATCAAGGCCCATAACTCAGCTCGTTGAGCAGAGCAGTGTTGTGCCAAGGAGCCAGCTTCCATGAGAGTCTTTTCTGTGACTACGGCATAACCCGACAGCCATTGTCCTTGTTTTATCAGGCTAGTGCCATCAGTGTATAGGACCCAATCAGGGTCCAGAATCGGTTGGTCTTGGAGGTCGGGTCTGCTAGTGTAGACCTCTTCCAAGACTTCCCCGCAGTCATGAGAAGATCCACCCTCTCCCACCGGAAGGAGTGTGGCTGGGATTAAAGTCTGGCAAGGCTCAATACGGAGGTTAGGGTTTTCACTTAACAGCCCTTGATACTGAATAATCTGGGAGTTTGATAGCCATTTGTGGGGATCTCCTCATAAGAGTGTGTTGACCTCATGTGGGACTCTTACGACCAGATCTTGGCCTAAAGTCAATTTAGTAGCTTCTCGCACTAGTAGGGCAAATGCGGCAATTGCTTGCAAGCATCTGGGCCACCCGGTGGCAACACTGTCAAGCTGCCTTGAGAGGCAGGCTACAGGCCTGTCCCACGTTCCCACAGTCTGAGTTAACACTCCCATTGCTGTTTTGTCTTTAGTTACATACAGAGTAAATGACTTGGCAAGGTCTGGCAGCCCTAAAGCGGGGGCTGATATAATTGCCAACCTTAGTTCATCAAAGGCTTTTTGTTGTTTTTCAATCCAATTTAGCGGATTCTCCTCAGGCCCTGTCAGGGGTTCATATAAAGGCTGGGCCATTGGATAATATCCTGGAATCCAGATTCTGAAAAACCCAGCAGCTCCCAAAAACTCCTGGACCTGCCAACAAGTCTTAGGTGTTGGGATTCTCAGGATCACTGAACTGGTCTTTTAACTGAACTGGTCTAATAACCTTGTGCCCTTCTTTAAAACAAACTCCAGATACCTAACCTCCTCCTCGCAGATCTGTGCCTTCTTCTCCGACACCCAGTAACCTGCTTCCATCAGCAGCTGGAGCAGCGCTTTCATCCCTTCCCAGCATTTTTCCTTGGTCTCGGCAGCCAGTAGCAGGTCATCACGTATTGTAGGAGCCAACATCCATACTCTTCCGACTGGAATGAGTCCAGGTCAGAAGCCAGGGCTTCCCCGAAGATGGCTGGGGAGTTCTTAAACCCTTGTGGGAGATGAGTCCAGGTTGGTTGTTGTTTGGTTCCCCCGACTGGATCTTCCCATTCCAAGGCAAAGATGGGCTGTGATGCTGGAACGAGGCATATACAGAAGTAATCCTTGAGATCTAGGCAAGTATACACTTTAGTTCTCAGGGGGAGGAGGCTAAGTAAGGTATAGGGGTTTGGAACAGTGGCGTGTAAAGTCACAGTAGCCTGGCTGATTAGCCTGAGATCTTGCACAGGCCTATAGTCCTGTCCTCCTTTTTTGACTGGCAGGATCAGCATATTCCAAACTGACTGGCACTCTAATAGAACGCCCACCCACTTGTTTCAATCTATTGATGTGGGGTAGTATGCTGGCCTGGGCCTCTGTTGGTGGCAGGTACTGGCACTTTCTAACCAGAATGGTGTCTGGCTCGAGTTCTGTTATCACTGGGGCTTGATGTTTAGCCAGCCCAGGGGGGTTCTCTTCCGGCCAGACCTCGGGGAATAATAGTTAGCTCTCTCTCACATTCTTCCGGCCCACCTGGTTTTTCCTTCGGAGGCTCATGCAACCTCACTCATCTTGAGGGGGTATTGAGAGAGAGAGCAATAAGCCATAGTGCCCACCCAGAAGGCGGGCCTCTCCTCAGGGGAGAAAGTCACTTGTGCTCCTAGTTTGGAGAGCAAGTCTCTTCCCAACAGGGGTACTGAGCACTCAGGAATGTAGAGGAATTCATGAATCACTTGGTGTCCCCCCATCTGGCATTTTCCGGGCTGGCAGAATGATTTAATCATCTCTTCTCCTGATACCCCAGTTATAGTGGTAGTCTTTTTGGATAATGGTGCCACAGGTTTTGTTACTACCGACAGTTCTGCTCCTGTATCCACCATAAAGTCAATGTTTTGGTCCCCCACTTTTAAGGTTACCACGGGCTCTTGGGGACCTGGTATCTCTGAGCCCCAGCAGCCCTATTTAATTTCCAAGTCAGCAAGTCCCACAACCGCGGGAGCTTTCTCTTCCCTCCTTGCCTTAGGGCATTCATTCTTCCAATGGCCAAAACCTCGGCACCGGGCACACTGGTTTGGCTGTAATGGGACCTGGGGCCTCCATTGGGACCGGTTGAAGGACTGTCTTGTCCCTGGGGCAGGAGGAGGTTTTTCCAGAGGGCCCGAGATAGACTTTTCCAGAGCAGAAGCTAGCATCGCAAATCTCTGGTCTGTTCTCTTTTGTTCCTCTTTATATCTCTTTTCATATTTCTTTTCTATTTCTGTGTCCCTGTTCCGGAACACTTTGTCTGCTATTTCAGTTAACTGTGAGCTGGACATGGACAGCACCCCTTCTGTCCTTTGAAGCTTTTGCTTAATATCAGGGTATGCCTGCGAGATAAATGCTGAAGTTTAAAACAATCTGAGAGCCTGCAGCTTCCAGGTATATAGATGTATAAAGTCTGAGCCTCTCATAAAATTCAGAAGGTGATTCATTCCCCTTCTGAGTTACCCCAGCAGGTTTTGACATGTCCATTGGCTTACAGGCTCCCCTCTTCAGCCCTTGTATAATGGCTGTCTGATATCTGTCTAGCTGAATCCTCCCTTTTGTGTTATGGTCCTAATTAGGTTTATCAGCAGGGAAGGCTTGCTCTATCCACCTTTCTGGGTTTGCAACACCTTCTAGAACCATCTTTCATAACCATTTTTTTGCTTCCATCTTAATCCTATATCTCCTCATTACTGAAGAGAGATGTCAATAATCGCATGACATCATCCCATTTTGGTTGATGGGTGTGAAAGATGGTTTCCATCAATCGAGTCATACCTTGTGGCTCTTCTGAGTAAGGGGGGATATGCTTTTGCCAATTTAGTGTGTCAGCTGATGAGAAAGGCTGGTAGTAATAAGCTATAGGAGCTTGATGGTAATTACCATCCTCCCCTTGCACGAGGGGTTGTTGGACTTCTCTAAGAGGCATCTGTAGTGGTGACTTTCCCTCCAGCTCTCTGGCAGAGCACAGTCTCTGCTTAATTCCAAAGTCTCCCTCCTCTCATTTGGAAGTACTTACAGGGAGTGGAGGATAGGGCTTGGAGCATATGATGTCAGCAGTGGTTGAATCTGGTGGGTTGTAGCCTGTTGCCCCTTCAACAGCTTGCCGGAATGGCAGCTCTATAACCTGTGGGGCTGTCGGGAGGACTGGTGAAGGTGGAGGCTCTGGGATGCTTACCAGCCTCTGGTCAGTTCCCTGTGGGGAGGCTCTCGGCACCATGGAAACATTGGTTGGTGGGATCATCATCCAGTATGGTGGCAGGGGAAGTTCTTCTCTCTTTGGATCCTGTAAGATCTTTTCATCTTTGGTTACTTTTTGAGCATTAATATCTTCCCCTCCCCATTTTGGATATAAAATTGGGCCCATCTCGGGGGGGGGGGGGTCCTGGGCTATCCCTAGCCAAGAATCTATGTATGGGAACTGATCAGGGTGTCTAGGTTTTCCTGTAACTATGGCATAGACTGTCTTTATTAAATTTAAGTCCATGGTATCCTCTGGTGGCCAACTGACTCCCATTGTGGACCACTCGACCTTGCAGAGAGTGCAGAGCCAGCTGGGCATCATCTGTGTCCCATAGTCTCTGTCATATCCCTTTTTGAAGTTTTTGATCATGTTTTCTAGTACAGTTACCTTAGATCTGATTCCTCCCATTTTTCCTACCTTCTCGTTGATGTTTCCTTTTTTTTTTTTTTTGCTCAAGAAGCACTCGGTATCCCTGGTATCTTTGGTATTTCTACTCGATGAAACATTTAAACTGCCAGTCTGCCTCTTGTCTAATAGGGTCAAGGAGGGCTTTACCTGCTAAGTCCCAGAGGGTGGGGGTGGGGGAGTCAGGCATTGTTTTTCTTGCAGCCTTATTCGTTTAAACCAGAACACTACAGCATCCACAACCTCTTCTCCCCTTTGCTTTAGATGCCTTTCTTGTCCAGGCAGGCTTAATTGGGTGAGGATGAAAACACAGATCGATTAGATACCCCACATCCCAGGCTTCTCCTGGAAAGCCCAATTCATACTCACTGATATACTTTTTTCTTTCTACCTAACTAGTTTGAGGGGATTGGGGGTTTCGCAGCAGATAGGGCACCTCTTGGGGGAGGGTAGAATATGAGCACACAAGGACCAAGTTTCTTCTCCTAAAAACCTCCTGGCAATTGCTTGGCAATAATTTCCCCAAGAAGGCGTGGACACCACCTCCTAAATGACCTTCACAAATTTTCTTCCTAAGCCCTAACACACTCGTTGACCTGTGTACCAAGCAATCGCTGCCACCTGCCTATTCCAGGCTCCTGTGGGTCTGTGCCCCTTCTAGTCCCTCCCAGGGGGGTGATCGGGCCCCCTCTTCCACCCTGCCAGGTGGGTTCCCCCTCACCTGAGCGCTCAGTTCCCCTGCTGCCCTCCACTACCTGCTAAACGTAAAAGGTATGGGAGTTGAGAAGCAGAATCCTTCTAGAAGGGCGAGGCGACCTCCCCCCTCTAGAAGATTCAAGCCTCAAGGCCTCAGACTAGTCCCAAATGGGACTCGTCTCCTCAAGTGAGGAGTTTCCCAGCCAATGCACCAAATGTTGTAGCCGTGCGTTCCAGGAATCAAACACTCTCAAAAGGACATGCAGATAGTGGAGTGCAATTTATTACACAGGCGGGCCCAAGGCAGGGTCTCCTCTTAGCCAAGGACCCCGACCAGTTTTTGTGAAAACCTTATATACCCTAAGTGTACGTGCTCAAACCCACTTCCCCAAATTCTCTAACTAGCCTGAACAAAAGAAAAGAAAGATACAATCAAAGTTAACCCATGATTCGTATGCCTTAAGCTTAGCTAGCTAACAGTGGACAATTATCAATATGCCTGTGGTCACACCCCAATAAGCATAATAGAATTTATGATTATATTTGGTTACACAGATAATTAGGGTATCTTTTTAGACAATGGAGAGTCTAGGTATGAGCCCTGGGGCCCTTCCATCTGGGGGGTCTGATTTTCCAGTTTGTAGTTGTTTCCATAGATACAGGGCATATAGCTCAAAGTCCACAGTCCTGCCCAAGATGGAGTCCTGCTTTCAAGATGGAACCTGTTCTGTTTTCTCCTTCAGGACCGGATGCCATGATCTTCATTTTTTAAATGTCAAGTTTTAAGCCTGCTTTTTCACTCTCCTCTTTCACCTTCATCAAGAGGCTCTTTAGTTCTTCGCTTTCTGCCATAAGGGTGGTGTCATCTGCATATCTGAGGATATTGACGTTTCTCCCAGCAATCTTGATTTCAGCTTGTGCTTCATCCAGCCCAGCATTTCAAATGATGTCACCCTGCTTATTTAACTTATATGCAGAGTACAATATACAGCCTTGACATACTCCTTTTCCAAGTTTGAACCAGGAGAGAGTGGGTTGATTTATTCAAAGCACTGAAGGAAAAACACGTCAACAAAGAATCCTGTTGATGGCAAAACAGAGAGTTGTTTAGCACTAGGCCTGCCCTGCATAAAGGACACTGGACAGTAACTCAAAAACAAGTGTCTATATGGGAAAAGATAGGAACTGACTACACAAACCAAAGTCTTAGAAAAGACCTGAGAAGATCTTCAGCTTACATCTCAGGTTGGTCCTCAGCATAGAGGAACAATAAGAACAAAACCAGTATCAGTAAACAAACCCTGGGGAAGAGTGGGACCCTTATTTCCAGAGCTGCCACATTACTGCACTCAAATGTCCAAGTTTTCAACAAAAAAAATCAGAAGGCAGAGGAGCAACATCATCAAAATGGTGGAACAGGTTACTATCGTCCCTGGAAGAAAACGGATTTGGACAAACACCCACAGACTAGACAGCCTTTGTGGGAGGCCCAGAGTCCAGCAGGGTGTTCCAGCACAGTGTGGGAGACCTAGAGTCCAGCGGTGGGGGCCAGCACACTGCTGGACAGAAAATCAGATGCTGGATGCATTGAGGAGGGCAAGAGAAATGCTCTGATTTTTCCCCTGTTGCCCCCCCAATCCCCAAGGTGATACTCAGGACTAAGGGTAATGGAGAACGGTTCATTTTAAGTTTACACTGCATCTGCTTCTGTGACTTTAACCCTTTTTTGTTATGCACAACGGCCTGCCTCAGGGAGATAACCTGAGCTGCCCACCTGTGAAGGACTGTAAGGAAGTGAAACAACACATTCCCCTGCCTAAGGGTTGCCATTCTAGGGGACATTTGCAAAGACTGAATAGTCTTTCTACTTTGTTTCCTCACCTCCCCCTCATCTCTGATCCATAAAAGATCCTGGCAACCAGGCCCAGACAAGATGGCTACTTTGAGGCACAAGCCTGCCATCTTCCCAGTCAGCTGGCTCCCAGATTAAAATCTCTTCCTTGCCTCAACACCTTGTCTCTTGGAGAGCACCCACCTGACGCCCCGTGCCTCCCTGTGCATGTGCTGACAGCTGTGAGAACACACTCAGGCAGTAAGGGAGCCTGAGCAGAAAGCTACCTGAATCGGCAGGCCCAGGAGAAACCACCAGCTGGACTATTCAGCATCCCTTTCTGTCAGCACTCAGCCAGGCTTGGCAGGATCCAGAGAGGGTATGTGCACTTCAGCATTCTGCCACAAGAGGAGGTGTGGAGCAGGCGTCCCCACAATAAAGGTGAGAACTCCTAGCACAGCCCACAGAGGGTGTTTCTCTCCTGAAGTCAGCCAGTAAGGACTAGAAGTGGTCACTCCTCTTCAGATGTGAAAACAGCAACACAGGACTTCAAGGAATATGAAAATTTGAGGTCCAGTTATAAAATATATGTCACTGGTATGTAATGTACAGCATAGGGAGTACAGTCAGTAAAACTGCGGTAACTTTGTATAATGACAGAAGGCTCCTGGACTTAATGGTGATCAACTCACAATACATGAAAATGTTGGATCACTATGCTGTACACCTCAAACTAATATAATACTGTATGTTAACTATACATCAGTTAAAAAATCTTTTTAAAAAAGAAGCTTTAAGGAAACATGACCATCAGTGGAACACAATAACTGAGTCTAATAACTGACCCCAAAGAACTGGAATTCTGCAATTTACCCAATAATTTAAAACAGCTGTTTTAAGGAAGCTCAAAAAACTACAAAAAAAAAAAATAAACAATTCACCAAAATCAGGAAAATGATAATGAACAAATGAGAAGTTCTGTAGGGAGAAAGAAAACATTGAAAAAAAAAATGTACAAATTCTTAGGCTGAAAAATACAGTGGATGAAATTACAAATGCAATAGACAACATCAACAGCAGAATGGGTCAAGGAGAAGAAAACTTGTGAAGTAGTAGATAGGAGCTTGAAATTATTCATTCAAATAAGATGAATGAAGAGTGAAAATTCTGTGAATTATTCTATAATTTCCTTAGACTAAGAACATTAGATTAAAAATTAGATTAGATTTTAGATTAAAAATCTCTTAGATTAAAAAACATTCTAAGAAGTATTAGGGTCTCAGAAGAAGAGAGACAAGAGTCAGAAAGCATATTTAAAGAAATAATGGATGAAAACGTCTCAAATCTGGGGAGAAATTTTGATATCCAAGTTTATAAAGCTAAAAGTCACCCAAAATTTTCAATACAAAACAATCTTGTCCCATTTTTTGATAATACTGTCAAAAGATAAAGGTAGAATTTCAAATCAACAAGACAGAAAAAAAGTCTATCTCATATGAGGGTACTCCTAGAAGCTGAGTTCTCAGCAGGGAGCTTTCAGGTGAAGAGAATGGGTGGATATAATATTAATAAACACTCTTAAAAAAGAAAATGCCAACAAGGAATACTTTACCTGGTAAATTTTTCTCTCAGAAATGAGGTAAGGTAAAGACTTTTCCAAACAAACAAAAGCAGAGGGAGTTCATTAGCACTAGTGAAATGAGTTCAAGTTGCCATGAAAGGGCATTATACTCCTATGAAAACAAAGGATGCAGGTAGATAAAGAAGATAAAGATAAGCATGTAGCCAAATTCAGCATATTCTAATACTGAATATGGTTGTGTGTTAATCATTTAATTCTTAATATAAACGTTAAAGGACAAAGGCAGTAAAAGTAACTATAGCTATAAAATTTGTTAATTAATACATGATATAAAAAGGTAAACTGTGACATCAAAAACATAAAAAGTGAGAGGGGAGGTAGAGGTTAAAAATCAAGTTATCATCAGCATGTAATAGCCTGTTATATCTGTAAAATGATTTATGTAAGCCTGGTGGCTCAGTCCCCAGATCTGGTGGCTCAGTGGTAAAGAACCCGCCTGTCAATGCAGGAGATACATGTTCAATCTCTGATCTGGGAGGATGCCCTGGAGAAGGGAATGGCACTTCTCGGTAAAAACCCACTCAAGTATTCCTACCTAGGAAATCCTATGGACAGAGAAGCCTTGCAGGCTACAGCCCATGGGGTTGCAAAGAAGTCAGACGACCTGGGGATACACTGGGCTACATCTAATGGAAGGCCCCCCACCACCACTACGATGGTGTACCTGGAGCAGACTCAGGATGACACACACAGTATACTGGCCCCAGATGGCTGAGCTGCATATTAAAGGAATGTTTTCAGACAGCATCATCCCATACACAGAAAAGTGCTAAGTTGCTTACCTTCAGACATCTGGTTTTATTAATAGCAATCTTTTCATGTTCCAACTAACTAAGTGGTCTGTATTGCAGAAACGTCTATATATCCTGGCTCCTTCCTTGCCTCTTTGAAGCAGTCTCTCAGCTATCTGCAGTCCTCAGTTTTGCCCACCAGATAAAACATAACTCTCAACTTTCAAGTTGTGCTTTTTTTTTTTTTCAGTTGACACTAAAAAGACCCAATTACTGACAGTGGAAAAATTAAAGAGGGTTAGCTATCGAAGTAACTCTGAGCAATTTATTCACCATGAGCAGAAAATCTCCACTGGATTAAACCTCCATATCATTCCACCCTACCCTTCAATATCTGCTGAGAAAAGACAAAGAGAACTTGAGAAGAAAACACAGTTCATCAGAGATTTTAGTTTATAGCCTATCCATTCAACAGGTGACACTAGAAAGACAATCTGTGGAATGTTAGATTAATTAGTTAAGCTAGGTTTTATCTATTAATAAAAATACATCAGTATTCTTACCAAATATATAATAAAGTAGTGTAAAATTACCAAACACCAAAGAACATTTCAGTCTCTCTATATAAGACAGACTGAAAAAGCATTGTGACCTCAATCTCAATCTGACAAAATAAATTTAAGGGGAAAGTAATTTAGAAATTTGAAAATTTAAAAAGCATCTCTAGGATTAATCTTCAAAATATATAAGTAGCTCATGCAGCTCAATACCAGAAAAACAAACAACTCAATCAAAAAGTGGGCAGAAGACCTAAATAGACGTTTCTCCAAAGAAGACATAGAGATGACTAATAAACACAGGAAAAGATGCTTAACATTGCTCCTAACTAGAGAAATACAAATCAAAACTACAATGAGGTGTCACCACACACCAATCAGGATGGCCATCACCAAAAAATCCACAAACAATAAGGCTGGGGCTGGTATGGAATAAAAGGAATCCTCTTGCACTGTTGGTGGGAATGTAAATTGATACAGCCACTATGGAGAACAGCATGGCAATCCCTTTAAAAACTGGGAATAAAACCACCAGGTGTGCGTTAAGTTGCTTCAGTCATGTTCGACTCTGTGACTCTATGGACTGGGGCACCACCCTCCTCTGTCCGTGGGATTCTCCGAGGCAAGAATACTGGAGTGGGTTGCTACGCACTCCTCCAGAGGATCTTCCCAACTCAGGGATCAAATCCACGTCTCTTCTGTCTCCTGCATTGGCACTTGGAAAGCTCCATAAACTACCATATGACACAGCAATCCCACTACTGGTCATATACCCTAAGAAAACCATAATTGAAAGAAACACATGTACCCCAATGTTCACTGTAGCACCATTTACAACAGCTAGGACACGGAAGCAACCTGGATGTCCATCAACAGATGAATGGATAAAGAAGTTCTGGTATTAATACATATATACAATGGAACATTACTCAGCCACAAAAAGGAATGAATTTGAGTCAGTTGTGTGGATGAACCTAGAGTCTGTCATACAGAGTGAAATAAGTCGGAGAAAAACAAGTATCGTATATTAAAGCATATATATGGAATCCAGAAAGATGGCACTGATGAACCTATTTGCAGGGCAGCAATGGAGACGCAGACACAGAGAACAGACTTGTGGACACAGTGGGGTAAGAGGAGGGAGGGATGAAGAGAAAGAGTAACACTGAAACATACATATTACCATACACAAAACAGCCAATGGGAATTAGCAGTAAGACACAGGGACCTCTAACCCAGTGCTCTGTGACCCCTGGAGGGGTGGGATGGGATTGGAGGTGAGAGTGTCAGGTACAAAGTTAGACATGAGTGCCTAGAGGAGGCCTGGCTGAAAGGATGCAAGCTGATCTCTAAACTCCATCCCAGATGCCCCCAGGAGAGCTCATAAATATGCTACAAAATAACCATAGAAACTTTTCAATTCCTGAACATGTGCCCTAGGCACACAGTGGATACCAAATGACCACAGGAGCTTCTCCAAATAACCTTAGCAGTTAGATAGGAGTGCATCAAGGGCTCATGAATATTCCACATCTAATGATATCAGATGGAATTATGGGAAGACATAAACAACACAGCCTGCTGTTATACAACTTGAAATTGTCAATTGGCCTTGAGTGTATGCCCATTTGTATTCCCTTTCATTGATTGGTAGTGGGTACAAGCCCTACTTTGCACCAGGCATAACCAAAAGGAGGGGGACTGGAGGAAGCCAAGAGAGCTTGACAGGAAGGATGAGAAGGACTCCCTTGGGAGTGTCAGTCTAACAAAAGATCTGTATGCTTAAGGTGAGCTGAGCTTTCACTTGTCTATTGTTCTATACATTTTGCTCCATTGCTCCAAATTTTTGTTGTGACAAGATAAGAACCGAGGAAGATCAATAAACCAACCTGAGAGGAGGGAGGTCCAAGAAGGAGGGGGCATATGTATATCTATGGCTGATTCATATTATGGCAGAAACCAACACAATATTGTAAAGCAACTATCCTCTAATTAAAAATAAAAAACATTTCTATTAGTTAGTATCCTCCAGAGGGAAAAAAACCATAGGGTACATATAGATAGCTAGAAAGAGTTTTTTTTTAGGTGGGACTGGCTCACATGATGATGGAAGCTGAGAAGTCCCAGAGCTGCTCTGCTGTCTACAAGTTGGCAGTCCAGGAAAGCCGGTGGTGTGGTTCCAAATCTGGAAACTCCAAACTGGATGCCGAAGAATGAGGGAAGCCAACGGCTTCAGTCCCTGTCCGAAGGCCTGAGAACAAGGAAAACCAAAGCCAATGGTAGGAGACAGAAGTCCAGGCTCAGAAAACAAGCTCCCCCTGGCCCCATTCCCCCAATCCCCAACATCCCCTCCCACCACACACCATTTTGCTCTATCTGGACCTTTAGGGAACTATCCTGTTTCCAGTCTCTGGTTTCCAATGCTAATCTCTTCTGGAAGCACCATGACAGACACATCCAGAAATAGTTTTACCAGCTTTCTGGGCCTCCCTTAGCTTAGTCCCTGTGCATGACACACAGTGAGGCCAACAATATTAAACCATTAGACTCTGGAACAGAGAAAGATTTATTATAGGTTCATGCAAGGAGATGAGTGGCTCATGCCCTAAGAACCCCAAAGTTACTGAAAGCTTTCAGTAAAGCCCTCTTTAAAGCAAAAGGTGAGGGAGCGGCATGGTTAGCTGTTGTAGATTCTTGGTGTCAGATCCTTCGTTCCTGAGGTCAGGTCATGGTCTGGTAATGATGTTCCTGTAAATCTCCATCAAACCAATGTTATTCTCTATCCTGACAGCAAAGGGCAAGGGCCCAGGGCATAGCTGTCACCCTCCAAGGTCCTGGTCCTGGCAAAGAGGAAGCAGAGCTCAGCTGGTGGCTCCCTCAGGCCCAGGTCCCCACACCCTGCCCAGCTGTCATCGCCGAGGGAGTCAGGCCCCGACCCAACTGGCCATCATGCTCCTCAGGCCACCCAAAGGGGGACAGACCAGGTCTCACAGACTGTGACTCAGGCAGACTGCCACTGCTCTTGGGTCAAAGAGACCAGGATGGGGGTGAGGTTCACCTCTCCTCAAGGCCTGCTAGGGGGTGGCCTTGGGGAGGGCTCTGGAGTCCTGCAGGACACAGTCCCCAGCCTGGTCCCTGGACCCCCAGCTCACCTGCTGGTCCAAGGCCCGGTGAGCTGGAGAGCCTCAGGGAGAAGACTAAAATCTGCCCCTTACCTCACTCTCCACCTCACGAACACCACTCCACTGCCGTCTGATTCCTCTCACTGTCACTCCTTAACGGTTGGTTGGTTGTAGGAGAAGGGCCTACTGCTGTGCTGTCCAATGGCTGTGCAGGACCACTGATGGCAGCTCATTAACAGCTGGTTGACAGTGGGTGGGAGCTGACTGAGGCACGACCAGTGGCTGAGCAGGGCCACTAGTGATGGCTCACTGACTGCTGGTTGACAGTGGGCGGGGCCTGGAGGAAACCACTGCATGGCCCCTCCCCCACAACCACACCACATCTGGGCCCTCTGGTCAGGGGAGGATGGTACCCCAAAAGGTAGGTGTGAAGCAAAAGGAAGGAAACTTCTTCCTACCTGATTACCCATAAGCAAGAGAGCAAGGTGAGTTCCAGGGGGGTCCTTGTGTGGGAGGGGTTTGCAAGAGTGGGGATGAGCTGCTTGAGGGGCGGGGCATCGGCAGGGCTGAGCCTCCCACCCTCTCTTTCCCCTGGAGCACATCCAGCCTTGTTGTTGTTTAGTTGCTCAGTTGTATCCAACTGTTTGTGACCCCATGGACTGCAGCACGCCAGGCCTTCCTGTCCTTCACCCGGAATTCTCAAACTCTTCTCAAATTCTCAAATTCTCCCGGAATTTGCTCAAACTCTTGTCCACTGAGTCGGTGATACCATACAACTATCTTGTCCTCTGTTGTCCCCTTCTTCTTCTTTTCCTTTCATTCTTTCCCAGCATCAGGGTCCTTTCCAGTGAGTCAGATCTTTGCATCAGGTGGCCAGGGTACTGGAGCTTCAGCATCAAGCCTTTCAATGAATATTCAGGGTTGATTTCCTTTAGGATTGACTAATTTGATCTCCTTGCTGTCCAAGGAACTCTCAAGAGTCTTCTCAAACACTACAGTTCAAAAACATCAATTCTTTGGTGCTCAGCCTTCTTTATGGTCCAACTCTCATATGCATACATGACTACTGAAGAAACCACAGGTTTGACTAGACAGACCTTGGTTGGCATTGTGATGTCTTCTGCTTTTTAATATGCTGTCTAGGTTTGTCATAGCTTCTATATATTTCAAAAAAAAATTCACTCCTTATCCTATTTCAGTTTTGTAAGTTTATGCTATTATGGGTCAAATCTGGGGCTAAATAAACACCTCAGGCTACAGGTCTGCAAATACCTCTGGCAGCAACTTAACTCAAACATACATTTGAGTTGGTAGTGAGGTTGTTTTTAGTGATCTTTCTGACCTTCCTGGAGGCCCAGGGAGAGACTCCTAACTGTATTTTCTGCCACATTCCTGTAAGGTTCTCAGGTTCATTGAAATAGGTGGTTTAACACTTCACCACCAGAGGGACAGTTGGTTTTAAAGTTCATTTCATTATCACACGTGAAAAATGGAGGTCCTGCTGCCAAGGAACCCTCAGCCCGCCTGCCAGCATCAGCAGGGAAGGTTTGCAGGAGGCCTGCAGGCAGTGCTCTACTTTCAGGAACCCAATTTCACCTGACTTCTGACCTTAGGTGTTTGAAACCAAAATTTAAAAGTTCTGTAACTTGCACAAACCAAAGTGTACTGATCAACATATGCTGTAAACCAAGCAGGGAATGCGAAGTCAAGTAGGCCTTAGGAAGCATCACACAAACAAAGCTAGTGGAGGTGATGGATTTCCAGCTGAGCTATTTCAAATCCTAAAAGATGAGGCTGTGAAAGTGCTGCATTCAATATGCCAGCAGATTTGGGAAACTCAGCAGTGGCCACAGGTCTGGAAAAGGTCAATTTTCATTCTAATCTCATAGAAAGGCAATGCCAAAGAATGTTCAAACTACCACATGATTGCACTCATCTCATACGCAAGCAAAGTAATGCTCAAATTTCTTCAAGCTAGGCTGCAACAGTACATGAACTGAGAACTTCCAGATATTCAAGCTGGATTTAGAAAGGGCAGAAGAACCAGAGATCATTGCCAACATCTACTGGATCATCAAAAAAGCAAGACAGTTTCAGAAAAACATCTACTTCTGCTTTATTGACTGTGAGGACCACAACAAACTGGAAAAATCTTAAAGAGATGGGAATACCAGACCACCTTACCTGCCTCCTGAAAAATCTATATGCAGGTCAGGAAGCAACAGTTAGAACCAGATATGGAACAACATACTAGTTTCAAATTGGGAAGAGTATGTCAAGGCTGTATACTGTCACCCTGCTTATTTAACTTATATGCAGAGTTCATCATGTGAAATGCCAGGCTAGAGGAAGCACAAGCTGGAATCAAGATTGCCAGGAGAAATGTCAATAACCTCAGATATGCAGATGATACCACCATTATGGCAGACAGTGAAAAAGAACTAAAGAGCCTCTTGATGAGAGTGAAAAAGCTGGCTTAAAACTCAACATTCAAAAAACTAAGATCATGGCATCTGGTCCCATCAGTTCATGGCAAATAAGTGGGGAAACAATGGAAACAGTGACAGACTATTTCCTTGGGCTCCAAAACCACTGCAGATGGTGACTGCAGCCATGAAATTAAAAGACGCTAGCTCCTTGGAAGCACAGCTATGACAAACCTAGACAGTGTATTAAAAAGTAGACATTACTTTGCTGACAAGGGTCCATTTGGTCAAAGCCATGGTTTTTCCAGTAGTCATGTATGGATGTGAGAGTTGGACCATAAAGAAGGCTGAGTGCCAGAGAATTGATGCTTTTGAACTATGGTGTTGGACAAGACTCTTGAAAGTCCTATGGACTGCCAGGAGATCAAATGAGTCAATCCTAAAGGAAATAAGTCTTGAATATTTATTGGAAGGACTGATGCTGAAGCTGAAGCGCCAATACTTTGGCCACCTGATGGGAAGAACTGACTCATTAGAAAAGACCTTGATGCTTGGAAAGACGGAAGGCGGGAGGAGAAGGGGGTGACAGAGGGTGAGAAGGTTGGATGGCATTACTGACTCAATGGACATGAGTTTGAGCAAGCTCCAGGAGTTGATGATGGTCAGGGAAGCCAGGCGTGCTGCAGTCCATAGGGTCACAAAGAGTCAGACATGACTGAGTGACTGAACTGAACTGACTGAAGCAGGGAATGTGAATGAGTTTTCATCTTCATGGCTTTTGTTTTTATTATGCAACAACAATGAACCTAGAATGCTAACATTCTCTTCAATGCACCAGGCAATAAAACAACAAAGTAAAAGAGAATCTGCTCAGCTATAACAACAGCGGTATCCTCTAACAATGCAATCTTCACTTATCCTATTTTAAGTGTACACACCTCCTGCTTTTGCCTTGGATTAATTTAGCTTCAGTGTCATTTTTTACTTCTAGAAAGCATTTTCACTGATTACCTTCAATTTCTCTTATTAGTATATTCTTACAACATATTTGGATTTGCACATACATTTTCCACTTGATATTCTCAGATACATATGAAGGAGGCCTGAAGGTCAATTCCCATTCACCTACATGGAGCTCGCACATGCTGTGCTATGCTTAGTTGATCAGTCCTGTCGGACTCCTTGCGACCCCATGGACTATAGCCCACCAGGTTCCTCTGTCCATGGGGATTCTCCAGGTAAGAATACTGGAGTGGGTTGCCATGCCCTCCTCTGGGGGATCTTCCCAACCCAGGGATTAAACCCACATCTCCCGCATTGCAGGAGGATTCTTTGATGTCTGAGCCCCCAGGGAAACCCCTGGAATGGAAAGTCTAGTGTATTGCCATCTGAATCGGCAAAGCAAGTCAGTTTTTCTGACTGACTGGCAAAGTTTTTCTGAAAGGTGCCAGATTACAGTGAAGATTTTAGGCCATGTGGGTCATAAGTACTCAGCCATACTGAGTGAGAAAGCAGTCATTCCAACACGTAGACCTGAGTATGGCTGGATCCCCAAATACTTTATCTCAAGGAACAGGATGGGGTGGGGGCGGCTGTAGTTTGCTGACTCCTGCAAATGATGAGTCTCATGTACACACTCTTCTAGTCAATAAAATTCTGAGTAGTTTCTGTTGTATTTTCCTTTGGTGATTGTCCCTGTCCTCACATCATGTTGGCAAAGTCTGACCTCACTAAGTGACCCATTTTAAAGTTCATAGGTCCTCTGGAGGAGTAACACTAGATTCCTCACCAGCGTTTCTAAAACCAAGGCCAAAGGGGATTCAGCTCTTGGTATATCACTAAATTTGTGTCCTGTGAAGACATCTTATGGTAAGATATGATACAACAAGAAGGATGGAGGTCCCTGGCAATTTCTTCAAAGATCACGTGCAAAGTAAACAAAAGTAGTTTTACCTGAAGACTGACATGTAGCCAGAGGTGTCTGGGTCTCCTTGGAGTAGGACACTACCTCCCTGGGCAAGAAATCCGCTTGGGTAAACTTTGACAGGCCCAGCTTAGGCAGTCTTCTCTGGAAGTAATGGAGGGCAAACACTTAGAGAGGGAAGGCATTCCTTGTAAAAGATCTATCAGGAATAAAATAAACATCTAAAACAAAGAAACCCCAAAGATCCACAGCATCTCCATGCAAGCATCAGCACTGAAAGCAGAACTGGCCCTGGGCTGCAAGTCTGGACACTTGAAGTTTTGACCATGTTACTGCTGTGTTGCTGGGTGGTGCCAGGTAGGCCTCCTCAAGCAGACTCTCAGGCCTTCCCCACATCAAATGAGACTCCCTTTCATTCTGAGCAGGTCTGACTTTTCTCAGTTAAAATTTACAAAGGAATTTTCATTTTTGATACAGGAGTCTAGTCTCTTAGGCGAGAGGGATGAAAAAAGAGTAACACTTCTCAAATCTCAAGAAAAAGATGATTGCTGAGTGGAGTAAACATTTTCTATGATTGTAATGAGAGGATTATATTCCAAGAGGAAGTATGTGTGTGTGGTATGCACGGTTGTTCAGCTGTGTCTGGTTCTTTGCAATCCCATGGATTGTAGCCCGCCAGGCTCCTCTGTCCATGGGATTTCCCAGGCAAGAATACTAGAGCGGGTTGCCATTTCCTACTTCAGGGGATCTTCCCAACCCAGGGAACAAACCTGCATCCCTTGTGTCTCCTGTATTGGCAGGTGGGTTCTTTACCACTATATCATCTTCTGCTTCTTCAGAAAAGGAACTAATATGAACAGCATGTGAATCTGTGTAAAGATAAGTTGGTATAGCACAGAGGAGTGAGAAGAGTACTGGGCTAAGAATGATAAAGTTTTAGTTTATAATTCTGAAATTAGTTGTGCCATGTAAAAACTCCTTTCTGAATATTTACGGAACATGTCAAGTGTTTTCTGATGTCTTTCACATCCATGACATAAACTGCCTTCACGACCCTTCAATGAAGCTTCTGGGCAGATTACTACCATCTCCACTTTGTAGATGAGAAAAGTGAGATCAGTAAGAGACATGCTCAAGTATATTCAACTCACAAATGGTAGAACTAGAGCTAAAATTCGGTTGGCCTGAGCCCTGGTCCAGAGCTTTTGCCACCACTCAAACTCCTACCTGAGGCTCTTAATGGTGAGTTCTGAGTTATCCCCCAAATTTGAAGTGCCTCCTGCATCACCCAAGAAACATCCACTCATAGAGGCAGTAGATTCTGGCAGTTAAGCACACAGACCAGCCCACCGACTCACCAGCTCTGTGTGTGACCCTGCTTAAGCTACCTAAGTTCTCTGGGCCTCAGTTTCCTTATCTGTAAAATGGACATATTATTACTAGTATTCAGTACTAGGATTATTATGGGTAATGTATATGTGTCACATACATACAATGCATATGCCATATATATACATACATACACAATTTACACACACACATATTTTTAAATAGTTTCTGAAACATTATTTTAGTATATAGATTTAGTATCAGCATTGGACATATTTGACTATATTTCTTTAACATTTCCAGGAAATAGACTGTGTGTGTCTCTCTCTGAGAGAGAAAGAAAGGCTACCTAACCATTTAGCCAAAATCCCACATTCCCTAGCTTTCTAGAATCAACAGAAGCACACCTTGTATTATTTTTTAAATTATTACTAGTAATGGCACAGACATTATATTTTTTCCAGTACCCATGGAGGATTCATGTTGATATATGGCAAAACCAATAAAATATTGTAAAGTAAAAAAAATAATAAATAAAATCTGAAAAAAAAAAAGAAAATACATACCACAGCTAGGGATTTTCAAGTACAATTTACCAAGCATTCTAGGAAAACAAAAATTTCTTCTTTTCTATGAATCAATAAAATAACTGAAGTGAAACCTGAGATGAGCACAGGGTTGAAGAAAAACAAACAAAGGCTGGTTTGGAGAACAAGCCCACCAGGTTGTCTCTGCAGTCTCACTATGCTCCACACAGGCCTGGGCCATGTGCCCTCACTCACTCAGATGTCTGGACCACAGAGCATACAGGAGGGTCAGGCCGGGGACCCAGAACTCCCTCGCAACCTTCTCACACAGCATTAGGGGAAAACACATGAAAGGTACTAGAAACAAAATTACCCAACGAGGCAAAAGGCTCAAGATTTCAGAGGAAGAAATTCAGAATTATTTTAAATTCTCCCTGGATCAGAGAAGTAGGCTTTTCTTCCTGAAATGGGTCTTTCTTGAAGCATCTGAAGACACCCCGGGACTGCTTGAGGCAAAGTCTCTCTGCTGTCTAATAGCCCAGAGCATCTTTCTGAGGGCCCAAGAGGCTGATCTTCATCTCAGGCAGAGAGGGAAAGGAAGCATGGGCTGGTGATGCTCCCTCATCCCTTCACATTGGGCTCACATCTGGCATGGAGAGATCACCCTGGAGTTTAGAGATCCAAGGGCATCAGTGAGACCCAAAGATCTCCAAAGTCCAGTGAAGAGAAACCTACACCTGCAGCCAGGGATTCCACATCTCTGGCTCATAACATGCAAGCATAAGCTGTTGGCCTGTCTTGCTGGGTGCCCAGCCAGTTTCATCTGGTAATCCATCATGGAAAATTGAAACTAGCTAGTGAAGCAGCACAGCATATTGGTTAAGCCACATGCTCAGAGAAATGGGGTTCAAATCCCTGCACTGTCCCTTACCAGCCACATGGTATGTAAAAGCTTTGGATAAGAGACAAACCCCTCATGTTTCTCATCTGCAAAATGGGTACATATCACTGAATGGTTGTGAAGATTAAACGAAGCTAATATTCATAAAGTACTTAACTCAGTGCCTGGCACATAGTAGGTGGCTCTACACTTTATCTTTCTCACTGATTATAATAAAGCTTATATTTATTTCAAAAAAATCAAAGGAATGCAGACTTATGACTACTCTAAACGGATTCTGTAAAATAGTAGATTGGAAGATTATCTCTGACAGTAAAACATGACTCACACTCCTCATTCCTTTGTATGGGCCCTTGGGTAGGTTTTGGTTACCTGGGAGAGATGACCTGCTACTGCTAAGTCGCTTCAGTTGTGTCCAGCTCTGTGTGACCCCATGGACTGCTGCCTACCAGGCTCTTCTGTCCATGGGATTTGCCAGACAAGAGTACTTGAGTGGGTTGCCATTGCCTTCTCCAAGAGATGACCTGGTCTTCCTTTAATTAAAAGTATCATTACCATGAAACTTCTCAGTTTTCAAAACTTAGCTTGAGTGATTTGAATACTGCACAATTGTTCCCAGCCCTAGCTATTCCAGAAAGTGTGGCTAGAAGGTGCAGCCCTTCCATGGCAAAGACCTTCCCCTTAGGTGTGTTCTCCAACTTGTCCCCACTTCTGGGTCTCTCCTGGGCCAGCCTTAGGGTCTGCATATCTTGGCAGATCCAAGTGCTATCCGTTCACACAACACTGGAATAGAGGCTTTCAACTTCTCTAAAATACTTCTACAAGGGTCTCTTTTATACAGAAGCTGCTCTTTCCACAGATCCTGAATAACTCTAACTCCTTAGCTAATCCAGCATTACCATGGCTCCATGCTCCCATGAATGGATTGGCAGTTCTGGACACACAGTTTAAGGTCACATTTCTCAATTTAGTTTCAAAACTCTAGGTAGAGAAGCTCACTGCACCATGGAAAATGATCACTCACTTATTTGACCCTAAATACACCAAACAACACAGCGTCTGGCATCTCATCTGAAAAGGCCTACCCTGTAACAGTTTATAATGTAGGGAACCATCTGCTTTTCAATATTTCTTTTAAAGAAAAAGAACAGACAAAACATCAAAATTCTTCAAACTAGCAGTGACTTATCGAGAGACGAACAGAAGTTTATATTTTAAATCTTTTACTAATCATCACTATCCAGTCTCCTATAAAATTCTCATTGGCTCAAGTTTATTTGCTCAGCTTCACTTGATTAGATAGAGGTAAGTGGAAATTCAAACCAAACCAACAAAACAAAACAAGCCCTGGCCCTCTGTTGAGAGTATAACCTGGAGTAAGAGACACGACGTCTGTGTTGTGTAACCTCTCTCTCAGAGGAGCAGTTAATTTCTTGTTCAGCAGCATGGTGGTGGTTTCCATTCTTCTCCCCATCATTTTTAGACTCCAGAGTAGGCCGCCTTAATATTCTTCCTTTAAGGAGCATCTTTACTCTTAACTTTTTTGTTTGTTTTAGTTAAAAGAAACAGATGTGTGGAATACCTGGAAGGCAGTAGTTAAGAACTGTCATTTGTAATGCTGGTACTCAATGTGGCTGAGGTACTCTCATCCACTGCTGGTGGCATTTTTAAATGAGTAAGTTCTTTGGGAAAGCAGTATGCCAACATGGCGCAAGAATCAAACAGAACATTTACTCTAGAACTCCCTTCACTTCTAGGAACTCAGCCTATGGAAATATTAATAAAATAGCACAAGCAGTAATAACAGAAATGATGGTGGTGAAAATGATGACCAAGTCACCAAATCCCAAGGTCTGTTCCTGTTTCTCATCCTTGATCTCTATGATTGTGGTGACCACTGGCTCCTTCATAGCATGATATTTCTTTCAGTGTTCCTGACCCTAAAACTCTGTGTCATTTCCGCCTCTCACTATAATTTTGGAAGGCTCCTTATTCTTTCCATTCCCATAAAGACATTCTCCCAACCAGAGTTATTTCTTCTCCTCTCACCTCTATACTCTAACTGTAGGTGATCCCAAAGATGTCCACATATCTTCTGCAAAAGATAACTCCAGTCCTCAACATCCTTGAACTCTAAGTCCTAACTTTTCACATGCTTTTTGGATATATCCATATGTAACATCAAAGCCATTTCACCCTTCCTCATCTTGTCCGTCTTTCCTTCTGTATGGTGACAATCCTCATTCAGACCTTCTGTCCTTTTTATCAGATCAATGGTTCCCCCAAATGTCCTTAAACCCCAAAGGCTCATAAAAATTCAGTGACCAGACCTCAACTCAGACCTGTGCCTTAGGTATGTGTGTTTCTAATAAGCTGCCAAGTAAACTCAACAGAAGCCACCAGATACAGGAGCCAGGAATCTCAGCTATCTAAAAGACCATACTTGCCACCCAGATTCAGATCTCTTCTCCTATGGCCACCTTCACGTGCTTCTACACCCACCTCCACCTCCTCCTCCATTTCCCTTCACAAACAGTCTACACCCCACACCCCTCCTCTTCCTCCTCCATTTCCCTTCACAAACAGTCTATACCGCACACTCCTCCTCTTCCCCCCCCCCATTTATGAAGGACCTAATATGTGTCAAAACTCTAGGTACAGTAGTAGTGAATCAAAAGCACCTCTCCCATAGGAATATACAAATTAATTGTAGATGACCTGGAAAAATGCTTTACTACATTATTGCTCACCTCTTTGAGTACAAATATTTGAGAGCTGTAATTTCATAGAAACATTTCCTTAGATGGCTTCAAGTTAAATATGTCAATTTACTGGAAATTTAGAAGAATTCCTTGATCTTTGCCCTCCTTGCAGGTCTAGCACTTATTGTGCTGTACAATGAATTCTCCACTACTTATTGAATCAATGTGATGAACAACTGAACAAATAAATAGTCCCTACTTGCCTTTTCTGAAGATAGGTGAGAAGTGTTGAGGGCAAGTTGGTTCCCTAAGCAATAGCTTTTACTTTCTTTATTTAAAAAAAAAAAGAGAGAGAATAAATCAGGGCATGTCTGCCCAACTCTCTTCACCTCTACAAGCCACTTGTGAAGAACTCAGTCTTCGATAGCATGATGCCATCACACGGTCCCAGAAGAACTTTCAGACTCGCTTCCGTATTGAAGAAAGCCTATGTTGAATATGCTGATGTCAATGCATGAATGGATTAAAAAACTGTAGTACACACACAAATGTATATTATTATTCAACCACAAAAAAAAATGAGGACATCCTCCTCTTTGTGACAACATGGATGGACTGTAAAGACACGGTAAGTGAAATAAATTAGACAGAAAAAGACAAAACTGTATAACCTTAATGATACATAGAATCCAAAAAAACAAACTTATAGAAAAAGAGATCAGACTTGTGGTTACTAGAGGCAAAGGGTGGGGATAGGCGAAACTGGATGAAGGTGGTCAAAAGGTACAACATCAGGTTGTAAGATAATCAAGTACTCAGTTCATTTGCTCAGTTGTGTCCGACTCTTTTCGACCCCATGGACTGCAGCACGCCTGGCTTCCCTGTCCATCACCAACTCCCGGAGCTTACTCAAACTCATGTCCATCGAGTCAGTGATGCCATACAAGCATCTTATCCTCTGTTGTCCCCTTCTTCTCCTGCCTTCAATCTTTCCCAGCATCAGGGTCTTTTCCAAGGAATCAGTTCTTTGCATCAGGTGGCTAAAGTACTGGCATTTCAACTTCAGCATCAGTCCTTCCAATGAACATTCAGGACTTATTTTCTTTAGGATTGACTGGTTTGATCTCCTTGCAGTCCAAGGGACTCTCAAGAGTCTTCTCCAACACCACAGTTTAAAAGCATCAATTCTTTCGTGCTCAGCTTTCTTTATAGCCCAACTCTCACATCCATATATGACTACTAGAAAAACCATAGCTTTGACTAGACAGACCTTTTTGGCAAAGTAATCTCTGCTTTTTAATATGCTGTCTAGGAGCATGCATCTTTTAATTTCATGGCTGCAGTCACCATCTGCAGTGATTTGGGAGCCCAAGGAAATAAAGTCTGTCACTGTTTCCATTGTTTCCCCATCTATTTGCCATGAAGTGATGGGACTAGATGCCATGATCTTAGTTTTCTGAATGTTGAGTTTTAGGCCAGCTTTTTCACTTTTTTCTTTCAGTTTCATCAAGAGGCTTTTTAGTTCTTCTTCACTTCCTGCCATAAGGGTGGTGTCATCTGCATATCTTGAGGTTATTGATATTTCTCCCGGCAATCTTGATTCCAGCTTGGGCTTCATCCAGCCTGGCACTTCACTATTCTACATATAAGTTAAATAAGCAGGGTGACAATACACAGCCTTGACATACTCCTTTCCCCATTTGGAAACAGTCTGTTGTTTCATGTCTAGTTCTAACTGTTGCTTCTTGACCTGCATACAGATTTCTCAGGAGGCAGGTCAGGTGATCTGGAATTCCCATCTCTTTCAGAATTTTCCACAGTTTGCTGTGATCCACACAGTCAAAGGTTTTGGCATAGTCAATAAAGCAGAAGTAGATGTACTATTTCTACTACTAGGTAGTAGGGCTGTGCTATACAACATGATGATGAAAGCTGACACTGTTATATACAGGAAAGGTGCTAAGAAAGTAAAGCCCAAGAGTTCTCACTGCAAGGAGAAAATGTTTTTTTCTTTTTTCTTTTCTTTTTATTGCCTTCATATGAGACAATGGTGCTAGTGGTAAAGAACCTGCCTGCTAACGCAGGAGACATAAAAGCTGTGGGTTCGATCCCTCGGTCAGGAAGATCCCCTGGAGGAGGGCATTGCAACCCGCTCCAGCATTGCTTGGGAAATCCCATGGAGAGAGGAGCCTGGCGAGCTACAGTCCACAGGGTCACAAACAGTAGGACATGACTGAAATGACTTAGCACGCATGAGACGGTGCATGTTAGCTGAACCTATTGTGAAAATCATTTCAAAATATATGTAAATCAAACCATCATGCTGTGCACGTTGAAGAGTGACTGCTGTGCACTTTAGGGAGTGATATACGTCAACTATTTTTCCATTAAACTAGAAAAGATGACTACCATACTGCTAGCTTGTGCTGAGAAATAAAAAAGAAGTCCAGTAACCTTCTCTGCAAACGAGCTCAGCAACTTTTATTGAGCCCTGAAGCAACCACATCAGAGCCCATTTTCATTCTTCTTTCTATTTAGGGTAGAGAGACCCCCGAGGGTAGGGTACTGAGCTCCTCCCAGTTCTACCGTTTTCCTGGATCCTTGTTGCTTGTGTCTTCTCTGTCAAACAAATCACTAGTCACTAACTGGACAAAATGGTTTGGGCCAATGCAAGCATCATGCCAAACAGATCATCTCCAGAGTATCATCCCCAAACTTTCTCTAAGTGCCACTTCCAAAAGGAATACACTGAATAATAAAGACATTTAGAAATCCATCGTATCATTCAATCTTTCAGAATCATTCATGTTGCTTCCCAACCTCAAGGATTTCCTTACTTTGGATGGGCAGTGATAATGATAAAGATTTTCTGATGTCAGAAATAAAATTGGAACAGTACAGTATTTACTTAAATCAGGCTCTTTTTAAAAAGCCTGTTTCTTAATTTACTGTGTGAGAAACTTCCCTCTATTGGCCAACAGCAAAACCCTAACCTGGAGCTCAGACATGGGCCACACTAAGCCATACAGGAAGTCCATCTGAGCTGAATTAAAAAATAAATAAATAAGACTTCCTGTCAGAGAGCAAGCGTGTATGTCCCCAAATCTTGAGCACAGAGGACCTGTGGTCAAGCAAGCAGCCTCTTTAGAAGAAGTTCAGCGACTCCTTGCTAAAAGCACATGCTCCAACTGTTACTGTAACCCTATGGGTATCTACAGTGCTCTCTGCCCGAGACAGAGTGACAGGACACCAGCAGTTTTTAACTCGTCAGTCCATGTGCTACGTAAAGAGAAAACCCAGTAATACAATACACACTTTAATTTCCAAAGAGACTGGCTTCTAATCAGCCTTGAATCCACTGATTTCAGTCTCCCTGAAGTCCCGTTAGCTAGGAGCTCTGTCAACTGCTCTTTACATAAAGATAATTTAAGCAATTCCATATATGTATAATCTTAACAGTCTCATTAAATTTCCCCCAAGGTTTTGCATTACCGTACCGTTTCACCTTTATTATAACCTCCTTAAGGTCTTCCCTTTAGCCTCTGATTATCAGAGCACCTTAAAAGATAGCAATGTTTTCACCAAAAAGAGATAAAAATAATCTGAGGTTCATGTATGTCCAGAGAATCCAATGGAGTCCCAAATGTGGATGAAGTTGAAAGTCCTAAGGACTTTCTATTGGGCATTAAGCCCATGTGGCCCCTGAGCACACTTTCCTCTCCTCACATCACGAGGCAAAAGTGGTGAAGAGGTGCAGCCAGTACAAGTTGATCATGGATACATTATTTGAATTGCCTTATTCTTGAGTTCATAGTTCACTAGACAGGAGATCAGGGAAAGAAAGAGTTTATCAAATATCTGAATTTTACCTATTGTGTCTACATGAGACTTAATATTGACTATATGGAGGCCTAATGTTCAAACTGAAGAGCAGAGAATAGCGGACATCTGTTCCACCTCTGATCTAGAGTGTACGTGAATTGGAAGCCTGAAAGACCCTCAATCCACTCACTTCGTACTTCTGTAAGGTTCCCTTGGGAGGGGCCTCACCTCTCCAGAGAAAATCTATGGATGGAAGGGTTTTGGTTGATAGATGTTGACAGCTGGGAGGACAGGCATCAATTTTAAATATAATAGGATTATGTTCGGAGCAACTGGGGAAATGTGTAGATGATACCGACACTAGATAAGATGAAAATGTACTGAAATGAGAAATAGAGATACCTGAATAGAAAAGCAAGTTCAACAGTTTGTACAGTATGATATCATTTGTCATTATATGATGACATATATATTATGTGAAAGAATATAAACTAAGATATTAAGAGTACCAGTGCATATTCTCTGATTGTAGGAATATGATTTTTTAAATTTTTGCTTGTCTATATTTTCTAATTGTATAAAATGAACTGCTATTGTTCCTATAGTAAGAGACTATTACAAATAAAATGCAGGGGAGCTTGAGTGTTCCTGACTGATCGGAAAGTAGAACTGAGGGATGGTGTTAAGGCCATAGATGGTCCAAAAGGAAGATAGAAATAAACTCCTTCCACCCAGTCCTCTTGTCACAAAAGACAAACATCAGTCATCTTCCCTCTAACTATTATGTTAAGGATATTATGGGATGGATATTATTGTAATAAGAGACTCCACAATATGTTATCACATCAATACATACTTTACCTTTGAAAGTTTTCCTCTTCAATCAGGTTTGGGACAATGCATAGCCTATGCCTTGGTGTACAGTGAACTTTCTGATGTCAATACTCTCCTAGTTTCTACAGGCCAGCGCAGTCTCTGCTTTAGCTTTGTCACTGGGAAGCCTAAGGAATCTTGTCAAACACGAGAAGAGCCCTAGTGTGGCATCCTTGTGCAAAAGAAAAACAAATGTGGGCTGAACGGTTATCACTTAAATAGATTCATTTCTGGTCGGGTATCTGAATGTTAGGGATTAAGGATAGGGATAAATCAAACAGTAACAGCTAAAACTCACATATTCTCAATATATACCAGACTCCTTTCCCGGTGCTTTACAGATATTAACTTGTTTAAAGCAATAGCCACATGGAGTAGGTCATGTATCACGTGGCAATCTTTGTTAGAGATGATGCAGGGCTAAAGCACAGACTGGGGAAAGTTGTATCAACTTGCCCTGGTTTAATCTACTAGCACTGTAGCTACAACCTGTGTGAACCTGAGAAAATTACTTACTCTCTGTGCCTCAGTGCCCTCATCTGTAAAAAATAGGGTGATACTTGATTCATTCAACAAACATTTAACAAATACTTACTATATGGACAGAACTACGAATGTCACTCTCTGCTCCTAAGGAACCTGTCATTTCCCGAGGAAGAGAGACATGTATTCAACAACATAAGCAATTTTTCTGTAAGATCTATAAAGTGCCAATGCTTCACTCTTATGTATAAAAGATGTAAGCTCTTCGTTTGAAATTAATGTTCTTTATCATTTTGAGAAAAACATTTCTATTCTTAGTCTACTAAGTTTAAAAATATGAGACTAGATGTTTATATTTTGAAAGTATCATTTCAGTATATACTGCAAATGTTTACTTTTCCCTCTTTGACTTTTTTATGTGCTGAATTAAGGTAACATATCTTCCTGTACAAAAATATCCTTGAATTTTTAAATCTGTCCCAATTAATCATAATATTCTATCTTCTTAATATTCCTTTGGATTCCAGTTGCAAATAGTATGTTTAGAATGTTTTCACTGATATTTATATGTAAAACCAGTCTTTCAAATTTTTTTATTAATAGACTTTTTTGAAACCCAAGAACTGTTCTTTGTTCAGTATGTTTCAATGAGAAATGATTAACTGGTTCTACCAAAACTAATTACAAGAAAGAGAAAAGTACCACAAGTGTAAATTATAAATGAGAAGTAGGCTGTAACAACAGAAGCAGAAATTGGAACACAAATTATGACACTCTTAAGTTTAGAAATTAAATCATACTAGTATAATTGAAAAATTATTAAATATGTCTACTATCTATTCACTCAATTTAGAAAATTTACTTAACTGCTCTTAAAAATCAATAAAAGAAATTTGTTATACTTGATATTTTTAAAGCACTAGTTAACCTTTTTTTAAATAAAAGGGCATATTAAGTATTACAATTTCCAAATGCACCACTTACAGGGGTTATATGAGAAATGTTTGGCAATTTTGGCTTTGAAAAGAAAACTGCAATTTTGGTTTGAAACTTTGGTAAATGAATGACATAATTTATGTGTACCCTTTAGGTAGAACCAGATGTGTTGATTTGGTTCTGAGTTATCGTCTGAAAGATATTCCATTTTTCAAAAAGCCCAAATTCTACACAAATATGCAAATTTATGATGATAGAGTTATATTCTTAGGAATTACCAAGCTCTTCTCTCAGTCTCATGTTTTATGAAATGTTAGAGTTAATAGTAACTGTTTTCAAAGATGTTTCTTCTACAGAAAAAGGCATTTCAAGTGGAATTTTAAAAACTGAAATATAACATTCTTCTGAACTTGAACTCATATATATATTATAGAAATAAAGACACAAATTTGCATGGAATGTTCCTAAGTTCAAAACAAGAACAAGATTTACTAAGCTATTTCTAATGCCTTCTCCTTGAGCCAACTTTGTGCTCAGTTTTTTAAAAAATCATCGTTTCCTCAGTGTCAATTGCCTTGCATTCTTATGAAACCTGCACTTAGCAAGGTATATATACTCACTGATTTCTAGTTGCCTACTCTTGCCAAAATGCTTCTACAAAGAACTGAAGTGAGTCTGTGGAGTCTGAGTAGGATTGGAGTAGACAGCACCTCTTCCAAGGTGGTTAAGTAAAAATATCATGTAAGGGGAAAGAAAAAAGTTCTCTGAGAAGGAAAAACTGCTGTTATCCATAGTGCTGGTAGCACCAGTCAGCTTTCTCTAGAAGTCTCCAAAGGGCTCACGAACTATGAAGTCAGTCAGTCAGTCAGTTCAGTCGCTCAGTCGTGTCCGACTCTGCAACCCCATGAATCGCAGCACACCAGGCCTCCCTGTCCATCACCAACTTGCGGAGTTCACTCAGACTCACGTCCATCGAGTCGGTGACGCCATCCAGCCATCTCATCCTCTGTCGTCCCCTTCTCCTCCTGCCACCAATCCCTCCCAGCATCAGAGTCTTTTCCAGTGAGTCAACTCTTCGCATGAGGTGGCCAAAGTATTGGAGTTTCAGCTTCAGCATCAGTCCTTCCAATGAATAACCAGGACTGATCTCCCTTAGGATGGACTGGTTGGTAATAGCACTTAATGTACCAATGGCACCTTTGACACTAAGCATCACTCATGGTGTTATTATGCCTTTTTCCCCCTAAAAGACCTTCTGAACTGTTCAAGAAAAAAAAAAAAAAAAAACGAAACAAAACGTGTGCTACCCCAAATCACAAAGGCAACTTGCTAATACAAACCAGCCTGGTGCCCACAAGAGCCTCTACATTCACTTTTATCAAATTGAAAGCAGTGTCCACAGGTTTCAAAAGGCCCTGTCAAAACCAAAGACTCAAGTCTGAAATACACCAACAGGCAGATACTGATGAGCCCATCTCAGTCTTACAAGCTGGTTTCAGAAAGTAAACACCCCTGAAGTACAGGCTAATACTACTCCCGTTTCTATATTTTTCTCTCCCCAAATCACATAGACTTCTGAAAACAACAGACAGAAGATCATGCTTACAATAATGTGTTAAGAGAAAAGAGAAAAATGCAGAATTGTATACCTCTTCTCCAAGAACATATACAGTAGCAAGAAATACACATGGGCAGCTAAAGGTTGGAAGGTACATGGACAAGCCAAAGACTGATTTGTTAGAATGGTGGGGCTGTGATGACGCTTCTTTCATTGAAACTTTATGAAAATATTTTAAGATATTTTGAAAATTCAAAGTCAAAGAGAGAAGCCAAAAATTGCCAGCTCATGAGCCAAATTTAACCCACTACTACTCCTAACAAGTCTTTAACAACTGCTTTAGTCCTTGGATGGGAGACCGCCTGGGAATACCAAGTGCTGTAGGCTTTTATATTGGGCTTCACTGGTGGCTCAGAGGTTGAAACATCTGCCTGCAACGCGGGAGACCTGGGTTCGATCCCTGGGTCAGAAAGATCCCCTGGAGAAGGAAATGGCAACCCACTCCAGTATGCTTGCCTGGAGAATCCCATGGATGGAGGAGCCTGGTGGGCTATATATAGTCCATGGGGTTGCAAAGAATCGGACACGACTGAGCAACTTCACTTCACTTCACTTCACTGCATAAATACTTGAATTTTTAGCTTCTCATGAAAAATTGAAAGATCTGGAAAAACTAGGTCCCTGTTCTCACCTGAGCTCAACCAGCCTGAGCAGTGAGGAGACCATTTGACTTTATCAAGGGAACGCTTGCTAATCTACTGCCAGAGGCTCCACTGCCCACTCACCTCTACCTCCTGCCCACAGGCACAGCACGTGGGATCCTGCTGAAGGCACCTGGATTAAGGAAGCTTCCATGACTCCACACCTATTTATGAGCTTTCTCCTTTCTCTCATCACATTTTTACACTTTGGATGTCCCCTCAGTGGTCAAATTAGAGAATGTCTATTCCCGCTTTGAGAAATGAGTTACATAATCCTGGAATATACCTATGATAATAAAAAATCCGGCAATTGACAAAAACAGACCAGTCAATCCTGATGATGATAACAATTAGTAATGACAATAAAAACACTTTGGGGACTGAGTTTTCAAACTAGCCAACCCTGTTAAGCAAATAGGCTTCCCTGATACCTCAGTTGGTAAAGAATCTGCCTGCAATGCAGGAGACCTGGTTCAATTCCTGGATTGGGAAGATCCGCTGGAGAAGGGATAGGCTGCCCACTCCAGTATTCTTGGGCTTCCCTTGTGGCTCAGTTGGTAAAGAATCCACCTGCAATGTGGGAGACCTGGGTTCTATCCCTGGGTTGGGAAGATGCCCTGAAGAAGGGAAAGGCTACCCACTCCAGTATTCTGGCCTGGAGAATTCCATGGACTGTATAGTCTATGGGGTTGCAAGGAGTCAAACACAACTGAGCAACTTTCACTTCACTTCACATAGAGCAAATAATCAAGACTTTTGAAAAATTAAATTTAGGGTTAGAACATCTTGGTGTTCTCTTAATAAAGATTCACATGGAAACCAAAACCAAAGTAGAATAATGAGCAGCTGAATATATAGTCCATTCGTCTTTGGTCTTTCCCTGCTCTCTTTAAGACCTAGGCTAAAAGGTATGTTTGTGTTTTTCAAACAAGACACATGGGGTTTAATTAGCCCATTCAGGGGAGAATGATATATAAATTTATCACTTCCAGGGTTCAAAGTCGATGCTATGCCACCAAAAACAGCAGGCCACCATAAATATAACCATAAATGACTGACAGGTGAAGAGGCATGCACAGTTAACAATGTACAACAGAATGGTGTGCTTTTCAGGCCTTTTGAGCATTCTGTATTATTGACTACCCCACCGTGGCCTTTGTGAAGGGACAGTTCTTACCGTGTTAATGGTCCCAAGTCTCCTGAGTCCTGGCTTCCAGCTTCACTGGCAGTGATCGCTGATTTTGAGGATACAGATGCAGGGATTTGGACTAAATAATGAAAATAACAGGAATCCCATGTTAAAAAATTCAGTGACCACACTGAGGGAAAGAGCAGTGTGAGACAAGTCAGAACAGCCATGCCCAAATTAAAGTGCTTGTGTAGCCAGGAGAGACTGAGATAACAGAAAAAAAGAGGAAAGAAAAGGAAAACAGTCAAGTGCATTTTTCATATTTTGGAAATTAAAATTTGAAATGAGCTTAGACAGAATTAACTTAAGAGATTCAAAGGCCATGTCCACCTTAACAAAGTAAAGTGGCGAATCAAAGCAGTTACCCAGATAATTCAAGGCAAATCTTTCTCTAGCATCAACTATCCAGATAATTCTAATTCTCCACTTTATTTTGTTAGTAGAGATGTGACCTAGTAAAAACATAAGACGAGGTGTCTATAAAATTTTAAAAGATTATGAAATAAATGATTATGAGCAATTTTAAACAGTCATGGAGAGTCAGCTAATCTGTTTTATGTCTGTATTTGGAGGGAAGTCTATCGTCCGTGGATAAACTGCACGTGCTATGAGAGACTAAGTGACAGAGAAAAGGGTAAATATTGAACCCGGTCATTTAAAAATCTCTTTCAAAACAAAGCAAAATGCCAGGCTGCTTTATTCTACACTTAGTTTCATCCCCTTGTGCTGTTTACTGTGCTTGGGAATTGTGTTCCTTCGCAGCTGGCAGTTCTAGAAAGCACCGCCGTGTGCACTTAGATGAACAGCCATTCTGCAGACAGGAGAAACAAGCTCACAGATCAAGGTCAGCACAGGCTGGAAATCTGACAGCAAGCATAAGAAAAGGAAAACACTAAAGAAAATGCAAACATATTTTTACTCTATCCTTCAAATACAAGACAAATGTCCTTCACATAGAAGCTGCACCAAACAGCTAAGGTGGCTCCAGGCCAGAGGAAAACGGGTTTTCAATATCACACGTGCCAAGGAAGACATATGGGCAGAAAGAAACCTCAGTACACTGTGCAGATCCCCATTTGGTTTCAATCATGTGCAATTTCCTTTATTTCATAAGGAAAAGGGTTTAACTATTCTGTCCAAATCCTATAACACAATGGCGGATCCGTTAAGATACCAGGAATTTTCATGTGGTTCTACAATTAATCCACTGATTACCCTCTGCAGTAAGTCAGAAGGTAGGTCAGAGAGATGGGTAAAAATTGAAAATGGGGTTCACCCTGGCCAGGCCCTTTGGCAGAGATACAGGGGTAGTTCAGAATTTGGTCATGGTTTAGGGATGTTTCATCTATTTTACTCTTAAGGTTTAATTGCTGGCTTTATGCAGGTTAGGGGAGGAGATATTCTACTGTTGTGTTTAACCAGTGTTCACATTGCAACAGAACTTCAAAGGCTATTTTGAGGCAAAAATATAATTGAACAGTGTCTAATATGTATCACTTGTCAACTAAGTGATTAAAAAGTCAGCTCCTCAAAGAAGCTCCATCACTCAAATATCGCACAGCTTACCTCTTCCATACCACAAAGAAGCTAACAAAACAATCAACGTCCCACTGGTGTTTATGATACCATTGTTATACATATGACTTTACCTACTACAAACTGAGGTTTAAAATGCTTTTCCATGGTGTTTTAGTTTTGTGTGTATGTATTGAATGATATTCAGAAATAATTTACGTGATTATTATATATATATAGCTTTTTCTTGTTTATATTGATATGAACACCATTTTATTGTAGACGGGATAATTTTTATTAATTTAAGTAATTATGGAAATAAATGAAAATTTATTTTAATATAAAAGCCAATGATGGAATTAAAAGATGAACCATTTATAAAAGGAAATCTGATACTGTTTTTATTTGTATGTATTACTTTTAAAGCTTTTGTTTTACTATATTGGATGTCATATAGTTTTACAGACATCCTAGGATTACTCTGAAATGCATGGAAAGCAAATGGGTAAAGAAAAATAAAATAAGTGATATATGGTTAAGTGACATAAGAAACATATTATAAACAAGTTACCTTCAACATAAATAAAACAAATAGCTCAATATCCAAATTCTGGATAAAATGAGGAAATGGATAATGAGTTGGAAGAAGGGTGCTGCAGTAAAGATGCCAATGAAGCCAAGATATACAGCAGAGTCAATGAAATTTAAACATGTTAATCAGCTGCTAATCTGTCAGCATTTTAAGTTTTCCTTCAAATTTCCTACTGAGCGTTCGATTTTTCATCACTCTGTGCCTGTGGTGGTTATGAAATTCATAACCAGATTCACAGTATTTACACTGGCAGAGAGAGACTGGGATTCAGCAATGGAAATGAAAAACAACATTTTTTTTTTCCTTCAAGATTTCTTGAATTTACCATGGGGTAACTCATTTATTTACATCATCTGATGTGAACAGCCAATTCATTGGAAAAGCCCCTGATGCTGAGAAAGATTGAGGGCAGAAAGAGAAGAGAGAATCAGAAAATGAGATAGCTGGATGGCATTACCAATGCAATGGACATGAACCTGGGCAAACTCGGAGATGGTGAAAGACAGGGAAGTCTGGCGTGCTGCAGTCCATGGGGTTGCAAAGAGTCAGACCAGACTGGGTGACTGAACAACAACATCAACTCATTTAACAAGTATAAGATACTCTAATAGTAACACAATAGAGAAGGCTGACCAGGGCATCAGCCAATAGGCAGCAAATTGCCAGCAACCCTACAATCTGTCCTCCTATCTCCTTCTGGCCTATCAATTTCAAAAGTAAATATACCTGAACCATAAGCCAAAGTATTTCTTAAAATACGAAAACAAAGAGAGATGTAAAAGAATAGTATAAACACTGGACAGGGTACAATCACTCTTTGTGACCCCATGGACTGTACAGGCCATGTTATTCTCCAGGCCAGAATACTGGAGTGGGTAGCCTTTCCCTTCTCCAGGGCATCTTCCCAATTTAGGGATTGAACCCAGGTCTCCCACATTGCAGGTGGATTCTTTACCAGCTGAGCCCTAAGGGAAGCCCAAGAATACTGGAGAGGGTAGCCCATCCCTTCTCCAGAGGATCTTCCCAACCCAGGAATCAAACCGGTGTTTTCTGTATTGCAGGCAGATTCTTTACTAGCTGGGCTATCAGCTAGTAAAGAATGGGAAGACCATGGTACATCACACGCAAGTCAAATCTGAGAAAACAGTAGCACAAAGCTTTCTGAAGTACCTAGAGGGGGCTCCAGACAGACTGCCATACTTTGCAGCAGGGCCTCTGTCTCTCAGCGTTTATAATCCAGGTCAGAGTCACCCTAAACTGGTTCTTTCTTCTGCTGTGTATCAGCCTACAAAAGTGGATGCCAGAGAGAAAAGTGCATAACAGAGCTAAATGTATGCTTCTCCTGGATGAAACTGAAAATGATAAATGCACGGCAGCAGAGACCAGGCAAAGGTCCTAAACAGATATAATCATGGGTAGAAAGGATGAAAAACATTGTAACCGCTCCATTTAGTAATTACTAATCCAGTACTTTTCTTTGGGTTGAAGGCTTTTTCCTGCCTCTACCACTGATACCAGAGTTTTCCTCACTGAGTTTCAGAAGAAACTGTCAGGATAAAAATTTTCTAACTGGGATGTGGATTTTAAACAAAAATTCTGCCTGGTATTTTTTAGATCCCATGTCCCTTCTAGGAAGACATATTACTAGTTCGTGATGAGTGTGTGTTTATAATATTGATGGCTCACATTTGGGATTATGCCAAATCCAAATTATGTTTATTAAGGCATGTGAACAATACTTATGTAAGTAATGTTACTTAATTCTAATTTTCTTAGGCTTCCATTACACATATCAATTCAAACGAGAAAATTACGCATGTAGAAAAATATAAAACAAAAAGTTATTTTGAGTAGAGACATTCTTTCCCACTAAGAACACACTGCCTTAAAAACACACGTGTGTAAGCCTCTGACAGTAACATCCTATGCTCGGTTTGTCTTTTTATAGAATAGAAACAAGTCAAAATACAGGTTAAAGAAGGTTACTAGTGGAATTCTGGCGGGGGGCGGAGCGCGGACTTAAATACTCAGGTTTCTTTTCTTTTTCATAACACAATTACGACTTAAAGCATTTGCCCCACATCTGAAACACGTAACATCCTATTTGACACGCAGCCACCTCACAAGGCTTTGTGAGTTTCCAGGAGTGAGGCTGTCATGGTCAAAAGCCAATTATCCACTTACTAGACACACCTTCCTACCCAGGGGCAAACAGGACTCCCTAACAGACACATTATCTCTTTCAGGAGTGCAAAGTACATTGTAAAGCAGTGAAGTATAATTTCCATGGTGGCATCTAAAGCAGAAAGAGTTCATGCAACTTTGACGCTCAGATGGTATACCTACACCCTGACCACAAGCAAAACACATCTTTGCACATAGTACTGGGCTCTGTTACTATTCAGCACAGGCTTAGAATACACTCAGGTATTTAAGACTACCTGTCATCAGAGGAAAAACTCCCTTTATGGGGATCGATAAGGTAGAAGGGGCAGGCTCTCTCATGTAACCCGTAAGAATTCTGAAATGGCAGTTTAATCTTGGAAGATATGAATGTTCACTTTCCCAATTTTAACATTTAAACTAACAAAGTTCCAAAGTTTATGCATACAACAGAGGCAAAGACAGAACTAAAATAAGAAGGACCTCACAGAGTACTGTCACTACTGAATATAAAAGGAAAAAAAAAAACAACAACAAGGAAGCCAATATGGAATAGCATGCGAACAGTTAGCGTGTGACAGTGAAGAGTTAAGCCATAACTGGACTGTCAGCTTCACTGAGAGCAGATACATGCTTACTTTGTTTACCATTAGATCCTCACATCTAGAAGTCAATGCTCAATTAAGAAATGTGTTCAAGTACCGGTGTTTTACCTCCTCGGTTAAATTTATTCTTAGAAATTTTATTCTCTTTGTTGCAATTGTAAATGAAATTGGGATATAGCTAAAGGCATGGATAGAAAGAAATGTATAGCTCCAATATCTATATTTTAAAAAAATGAAGGATCTCAGATCAATAACCGAATCTTCTACCTTAAGGACCTAGAAAAAGAAGAGGAAACTAAACCCAAAGAAAGCAGAAGGTAATAATAAAGATCAGAGCTGACTTACATGAAAAAGAGTACAAAGTAGAGAAAATCAGCAAGACTAAACACTGACTCTTTAAAACGATCAACAAAATGGGCAAACCTAACTAGACTAACCAAGATAAAAAGAGAGATTCAAATTACTAAAGGTGGTATGAAAGAGAGAACGTTGCTACCAACCTTATAGAAATAAGAATTATAAAGAAACACTATACCAAGAAATTAGACAACACAGATGAAATGGAAAAATTCCTAGAAAGATACTACCTACCAACAATGATTCAAGAAGAAATAGAAAATTTGAATAGAGGTAAACATTTAAAGAGATTAAATGAATAATTTACAAACTTCTCACAAAGGAAAGCCCAATCACAGATAGATTTACTGATGTCTTCTACTAGTATTTGAGCTTGTGGGACTCAACAGATGAGATAAAACTATCAGCTTTGTTATTGCTAAAGCTGTTTGAAGAATGAAGCTTAAACAGGTGACTCCCAGTGGCTCGGGTTAAGCATCCACCTGCCAGTGCAGGAGCTGCAGGAGACACCAGTTCAATCCTGGAGTGGGGAAGATCCCCTGGAGGAGGAGATGGCAACTCCCTCCTGTATTCTGGCCTGTACAATCCCATGGACAGAGGAGCCTGGTGGGCACAGTCGATCAGGTCACAAACAGTCAGACATGACTGAGCGACTGAGCATACGCAGACTAGGCTTCTTGATACTTCATCAAGGCCTTTAGGAGAAATGCCTGCCTGTCACAGGCCTCTCCCATGGAAACTCAGTTTTCTGCAGGCAGATACCAGAAGGAGGAAGGAACAGAGCTGCACTTGCCCAGTTATTTCTCCCAATCTCATCCATAAGATGGGCTGGTCAGAGGACAGAACTGTGATTGCAGGTGACCAGGAGCCACACTGTAGACAATTCGATTATATGTAAACCAAGCTGCCCTTTAAAAATAGTGATGCATTGCACTGGAAAGCTTTTTTACAATTGGTGTGATACAGTAGAAAGAACGCCAGTTTAGGCATTAGGAGATCTAAAGACCCAACACAGTTCTGTCACAATGTGTGACCATGTACATTACATTTCATACCTCTGAGCCAGTATTTAATTACTTCATCCAAAATTCTATCAACTTTGTGAGAACAGCTTAGAAACATAATAAAACAAAACTTTTCACTTATAGAAAAGTGAAAAAAATATCTTTCTTAAATTATTTCCTTCCTCTGGATTTACTTTCCTAAGCTTACCAAGCTAAGCCATTAATTTCCATTAGTGTATATTTTAAGTGGAATTCATAGGGTCTTTGGTATTTTTCCTTCCTTGCTCTACTCCCTTTCTTACACCCTGCTATTCTTTCTTCTTCCCAAGCTTTTTTTTTTAATATAAATTTATTTATTTTAATTGGAGGCTAATTACTTTACAATATTGTATTGGTTTTGCCATACATCAACATGAATCCACCACAGGTGTACATGTGTTCCCCATCCTGAACCCCCCTCCCACCTTCCTCCCCGTACCATCCCTCTGGGTCATCCCAGTGCACCAGCCCCAACCATCTTGTGTCCTGCATCAAACCCGGACTGGCGATTCGTTTCATATATGATATTATACATGTTTCAATGCCATTCTCCCAAATCATCCCACCCTCTCTCTCTCCCACAGAGTCCAAAAGACTGTTCTATGTATCTGTGTCTCTTTTGCTATCTCACATACAGAGTTATTGTTACCATCTTTTTAAATTCCATATATATGCATTAGTATACTGTATTGGTGTTTTTCTTTCTGGCTGCATATGAAAAAAATTGAACGGAACACAAATAAATGGAAATATATACTGTGCTCATCGATTGGAATAATTAATATTGCTAAAAATGTCCATACTATCCAAAGCAATATACAGATTCAATGCAAACCCTATCAAATACCAATAGTATTTTTCACGGAAGTGGACAAAAAATCCTGAATGACCAAATAAACTGTGAGAAAAAAGAACAAAACTGAGGCATCATGCACCCTAACTTCAAATTATACTACAAAGCTATAGTAATCAAAACAGTATGGTACTGGGACAAAAAACAAACACATAGATTAATGGAACAGAAGAGAGCCCAGAAATAAACCTGTGCACATATAGTCAATTAATATATAGTGAAGGTGCAAGAATATACAATAGGGAAAAACAATCTATTCAATAAATGGTGTTGGGAAAGTTGAATAGCTACTTACAAAATACTGTACCATTCTCTTACACCATATACAAAAGTAAACTTAAAATGGATTAAAGACTTGAATGTAAGACCTGAAACCATAAAATTCCTAGAAGAAAGTGTACACTGTCAGTTCTGTTTTGTATGTCTCCTCATGCAAAGACAACGAAAGCAAAAATAAAGTGAGATTACATAAAAGTATTGATAAAAAACTTTTGCACAGCAAAGAAAACCAAAAACAAAAGGCAATCTACTGAGTGCGAGAAGATATCTGCAAATCATATATCCAATAAAGAGTTAATATCCAAGATTTATAAAGGACTCATACAACTTTATATTACAAAAATGAAAAATCTGATTTAAAAAATGCACAGAGGACCTAAATAGATATTTTCCCAAAGAAGACATATAGATGGCCAATGACCACATACAAAAAGGCTCAACATCATTAATCATCAGGGAAATACAAATCAAACTACAATGAGATATCACCTCATACCTGTGTCAAAATGGCTATTATTCAAAAGATAAAAAATAATGTGTTGGTAAGGGTGTGTAGAAAAAAATACTCTTGTACACTGTTGGTGGGAATGTAAATTGGTACAGACACTGTGGGAAATGATATGGAAATTCCTAAAAAGTTAAAAGTAGAACTGTTATATGATCCAGCAATTTCATTTCTGAATATTTGCCCAAAGAAAACAAAACTGCTAATTCAAAAAGATATACATACCCCAATTTTCATTGCAGCAGCATTAGTCAAGATATGGAAGCAATCTCAGTGTCCACTGATACAGGAATAGATAAAGAATATGTGTTTTATATATATAACATTATATATACATATATATACACAATGAAATATTAATCATGAAAAATGAAATTTTATCATTTGTGACAATGTGAATGGACCTAAAGGGTGTTATGCCAAGTGAAATAAGACAGACATAGAAAGAGAAATGACGTGTGATTTTACTTACATGTCAAATCTGAACAACAAAATAAAGGAACAAACAAAAGAAAATGAAAACACATTCACAGATACAGAGAAGAAACTGCTGGTTGTCAGAGAGGAGGTTGGGGGGATAGGTGAAATAATCAAAGGAGATTAAGAAGCACAAACTTCCAGCTAAATAAATAAGTCATGTGTATGTGTAATATACAGAGTAGGCCATAAGTCATGTGTATGTCTAATACACAGAGTAGGCCATATAGTCAATAATATTGTAATATCTTAAATGGTGACAGATGATAATTAGACTTATTGTTATGATCATCTCATAATGCATGTAAATGTTGAATCACCATGTTATATGCTTGAAACTAATGTAGAATGTTATGTCAATTAAAAATAAATACATAGAGACACACACACACACACAAAATAAATGTGTTCAATGAATAAATGTTCTGCCTTTGGAAACTGTTATTCTATAGCTGTCAAATCTAAGAATTATATACCCTTTGGGACACTCACACCAGTTATACCCGCTTCAGAAAGCTCCTTTCCACCACCATGACAAGGCATCATCTAAACTACCAGCAACCCAGTGCTCATGACAAAACCATTTCTATATTCCAGCAATGACAACAAAAATCTGACCTTTCTTCATCGTTTCAAGGACAGCAGGGTGCTGGTGGTAATGAACATGAGAAGTTCTAATGAACCTCTTATACAGGGAACAGAAAAAGATCTGTCTAATCTTTTCCTTTTGAATAAACTTAAGGCATATTATCTATAACTTTCTGTAACTTTCTATCATGTATGTCCTATGCAGAAAGGCACAGGTGGCTCAGATGATAAAGAATCTCCCTGCAATGCAGGGGATTTGGACTTGATCCATGGGTCAGGAAGATCTCCTAGAGAAGGAAATGGCATGGACAACAGCAAACATCTCCAAAGAAAAGCACTGCTTACTGTCAAGGGCAAATAAACTATGGCATCAGTCAAAGCGTAATGTACCAAGAGAATGCCAGGAGGATAGAGGGCAATGCAATTATGTTTTCAGTTCAGTTCAGTCGCTCAGTCGTGTCCGACTCTTTGCAACCCCATGAATCACAGCACGCCAGGCCTCCCTGTCCATCACTAACTCCTGGAGTTCACTCAGACTCAAGTCCATCAAGTCAGTGATGCCATCCAGCCATCTCATCCTCGGTTGTCCCCTTCTCTTCCTGCCCTCAATCCCTCCCAGCATCAAAGTCTTCTCCAATGAGTCAACTCTTCACATGAGGTGGCCAAAGTACTGGAGCTTCACCTTTAGCATCATTCCTTCCAAAGAAATCCCAGGGTTGATCTCCTTCAGAATGGACTGGTTGGATCTCCTTGCAGTCCAAGGGACTCTCAAGAGTCTTCTCCAACACACAGTTCAAAAGCATCAATTCTTCGGTGCTCAGCCTTCTTCACAGTCCAACTCTTACATCCATATGTGACCACAGGAAAAACCACAGCCTTGACTAGACGGATCTTAGTCGGCAAAGTAATGTCTCTGCTTTTGAATATACAGTATAGGTTGGTCATAACTTTTCTTCCAAGGAGTAAGCGTCTTTTAATTTCATGGCTGCAGTCAACATCTGCAGTGATTTTGGAGCCCCCCAAAATAAAGTCTGACACTGTTTCCACTGTTTCCCCATCTAATTCCCATGAAGTGATGGGACTGGATGCCATGATCTTCGTTTTCTGAATGTTGAGCTTTAAGCCAACTTTTTCACTCTCCTCTTTCACCTTCATCAAGAGGCTCTTTAGTTCTTCGCTTTCTGCCATAAGGGTGGTGTCATCTGCATATCTGAGGTTATTGATATTTCTCCCGGCTATCTTGATTTCAGCTTGTGCTTCTTCCAGTCCAGCGTTTCTCATGATGTACTCTGCATATAAGTTAAATAAGCAGGGTGACAATATACAGCCTTGACGTACTCCTTTTCCTATTTGGAACCAGTCTGTTGTTCCATGTCCAGTTCTAACTGTTGCTTCCTGACCTGCATACAGATTTCTCAAGAGGCAGGTCAAGTGGTCTGTTATTCCCATCTCTTTCAGAATTTTCCACAGTTTACTGTGATCCACATAGTCAAAGGCTTTGGCATAGTCAATAAAGCAGAAATAGATGTTTTTCTGGAACTCTCTTGCTTCTTCCATGATCCAGCAGATGTTGGCAATTTGATCTCTGGTTCCTCTGACTTTTCTAAAACCAGCTTGAACTTTACTGAAAAATAATTTGTTAGAAAAGATCTTTTTACCTTGGTCTTTTAGCCTTATAGTGGAAACAGCACCTAGCTTGTAAGTTTTCAAAATACATTTTTTGATCCTTTAAAGAAAAACTCAAGAGGAGGGAAGCAGGTCTGCTGTCTATACACATAGCATATCACACTATACAAACTGTCCTTCTTAGAAAACTACTCCTGTGGCATCTGGTTTTTGTACAAGATGTACACTATTTCTACACTGCCACAACAAATTAGAGAATTAAAAAACAAACTATTTTTGGATTGAGATAGTAGGAAAAAAACATGACATGACAGAAAGGCATTGAACTGGGACTCAAGAGTCCTGGATTCCACTCCGACACTGCTGGTGCGATGTAAGCTGATGCAGCTGCCATGAAAAACAGTATGGAGTTTGCTCAGAAAACCAAAGTAGAATTACTATATGATCCAGCAAGCCCACTCCTGGGAATACACCCAAGATAAAACTATAATCCAGAAAAATACATGAACCCCTATGGTCATAGCAGCACTATTCACACTAGCCGAGACATGGAAACAACGTAAATGTCCATCAACAAATGAATGGATAAAGAAGATGTGGTACATGTATACAGTGGAATACTACTCCATCATTTAAAAAATGAAATAATGCCATTTGCACCAACATGTAGGGTCTTAGAGATTATCATACTAAATAAGTCAGAAAGACAAATAACAATGATATCACTGAATGTGGAATCTAAAATATGACACAAATGAACCTATTTAAAAAGCAGAAACAGACTCACAAGAGAACAGACTGTGATTGCTAGGAGGAACAGGGGAGGGAGAGGGATGGACTGGGAGCTTGTGGTTCCTAAATGCAAATGACTACATTCTGAATGGATAAACAACAAGGTCCTGATGTATAGCACAGGGAACTATAATGCAAATCCTGTGATAAACCATAATGAAAAAGAATATACAAAAGAATGTCTGTATGTGTATAGCTAGTCACTTTGCTGTACAGCAGAGATTGGCACATTATAAAACAACCATATTTCAATAAAAATTTTTTAAAAATATTTTAGAATGTAACAGAAAAAGAATATACTTTAATATTTCTTTAGAAATAGTGAAAGCAATTGAGAAAAGATTTAGTAAGAATGACTTTTCCATTATCAGTTCAGTTCAGTTACTCAGTCGTGTCTGACTCTTTGCGACCCCATGAATCACAGAATGCCAGGCCTCCCTGTCCATCACCAACACCCAGAGTTGACTCAAATTTATCTCCATCGGGTCGGTAATGCCATCCAGCCATCTCATCCTCTGTTGTCCCCTTCTTCTCGTGCCCCCAATGCCTCCCAGCATCAGGGTCTTTCCCAATGAGTCAACTCTTCTCATGAGGGGGCCAAAGTACTGGAGTTTCAGCTTCAGCATCAGTCCTTCCAATGAACACCCAGGACTGATCTCCTTTAGAATGGACTGGTTGGATCTCCTTGCAGTCCAAGGGACTCTCAAGAGTCTTCTCCAACACCACAGTTCAAAAGCATCAATTCTTCGGCACTCAGCTTTCATCACAGTCCAACTCTCACATCCATACACGACTACTGGAAAAACAATAGCCTTGACAAGACGGACCTTTGTTGGCAAAGTAATATCTCGGCTTTTCAATATGCTATCTAGGTTGGCCATTACTTTCCTTCCAAGGAGTATGCGTCTTTTAATTTCATGGCTGCAGTCACCATCTGCAGTGATTTTGGAGCCCAAAAGAATAAAGTCAGCCACTGTTTCCACTGTTTCCCCATCTATTTCCCATGAAGTGATGGGACCAGATGCCATGATCTTAGTTTTCTGAATGTTGAGCTTTAAGCCAACTTTTTCACTCTCCACTTTCACTTTCATCAACAGGCTCTTTAGTTCTTCTTCATTTTCTGCCATAAGGGTGGTATCATCTGCATATCTGAGGTTATTGATATTTCTCCTGGCAATCTGGATTCCAGCTTGTGCTTCTTCCAGTCCAGCGTTTCTCATGATGTACTCTGCATATAAGTTAAATAAGCAGGGTGACAATATACAGCCTTGACGTACTCCTTTTCCTATTTGGAACCAGTCTTTTGTTCCATGTCCAGTTCTAACTGTTGCTTCCTGACCTGCATATAGGTTTCTCAAGAGGCAGGTTAGGTGGTCTGGTATTCCCATCTCTTTCAGAATTTCCCACAGTTTATTGTGATCCACATAGTCAAAGGCTTTGGCATGGTCAATAAAGCAGAAATAGATGTTTTTTCTGGAACTCTCTTGCTTCTTCATGATCCAGCAGATGTTGGCAATTTGATCTCTGGTGCCTCTGCCTTTTCTAAATCCAGCTTGAACATCTGGAAGTTCATGGTTCATGTATTGTTGAAGTCTGGCTTGGAGAATTTTGAGCATTACTTTACTAGTGTGTGAGATGAGTGCAATTGTGCGGTAGTTTGAGCATTCTTTGGCATTGCCTTTCTTTGGGATTGGAAAGAAAACTGACCTTTTCCAGTCCTGCGGCCACTGCTGAGTTTTCCAAATTTGCTGGCATATTGAGTGCAGCACTTTCACAGTATCATCTTTCAGGATTTGAAACAGCTCCACTGGAATTCCATCACCTCCACTAGCTTTGTTTGTAGTGATGCTTCCTAAGGCCCACTTGACTTTACATTCCAAGATGTCTGGCTCTAGGTGAGTGATCACACCATTGCAATTATCTGGGTCATGAAGCTCTTTTTTGTACAGTTCTTCTGTGTATTTTTGCCACCTCTTCTTAATATCTTCTGCTTCTGTTAGGTCCATACCATTTCTGTCTTTTATCAAGCCCATCTTTACATGAAATGTTCCCTTGGTATCTCTAATTTTCTTGAAGAGATCTCTAGTCTTTCCCATTCTGTTGTTTTCCTCTATTTCTTTGCACTGGTCACTGAGGAAGGCTTTCTTATCTCTCCTTGCTATTCTTTGGAACTCTCAGACATACTGAAACCATAATCACAGAAAATAGCCAATCTGGAGAGGTCTGACAGAATGTGGTCCACTGGAGAAGGGAATGGCAAACCACTTCAGTATTCTTGCCTTCAGAACCCCATGAACAATATGAAAAGGCAAAATGATAGGATACTGAAAGAGGAACTCCCTGGGTTGTTAGGTATCCAATATGGTACTCGAGATCAGTGGAGAAATTAACTCCAGAAAGAATGAAGGGATGGAGCCAAAGCAAAAACAATACCCAGCTGTGGATGTGACTGGTGATAGAAGCAAGGTCCGATGCTGTAAAGAGCAATATTGCATAGGAACCTGGAATGTCAGGTCCATGAATCAGGGTAAACTGGAAGTGGTCAAATAGGAGATGGCAAGAGTGAACGTTGAAATTCTAGGAATCAGCGAACTAAAATGGACTGGAATGGGTGAATTTAACTCAGATGACCATTATATCTACTATTGTGGTCAGGAATCTCTTAGAAGAAATGGAGTAACCATTATGGTCAACAAAAGAGTCCGAAATGCAGTACTTGGATGCAGTCTCAAAAACGACAGAATGATCTCTGTTCATTTCCAAGGCAAACCATTCAATATCATGGTAATCCAAGCCTATACCCCAACCAGTAATGCTGAAGAAGCTGAAGTTGAACGATTCTATGAAGACTTACAAGACCTTTTAGAACACCCAAAAAAGATGTCCTTTTCATTACAGGCGACTGGAATGCAAAAGTAAGAGGTCAAGACACGCCTGGAGTAACAGGCAAATTTGGCCTTGGAGTTCGGAATGAAGCAGGGCAAAGACTAATAGAGTTTTGCCAAGAGAATGCCCTGGTCATAACAAACACTCTCTTCCAACAACACAAGAGAAGACTCTACACATGGACATCATCAGATAGTCAACACCAAAATCAGATTGATTATATTCTTTGCAGCCAAAAATGGAGAAGCTCTATATAGTCAGCAAAAACAAGACCGGGAGCTGACTGTGGCTCAGATCATGAACTCCTTATTGCCAAATTCAGACTGAAATTGAAGAAAGTGGGGAAAACCACTAGACCATTCAGGTATGACCTAAATCAAATCCCTTATGATTATACAGTGGAAGTGAGAAATAGATTTAAGGGACTAAATTTGATAGACACAGTGCCTGATGAACTATGGCCAGAGGTTCATGATATTGTACAAGAGACAGGGATCAAGACCATCCCCATGGAAAAGAAATGCAAAAAAAGCAAAATGGCCATCTGAGGAGGCGTTACAAATAGCTGTGAAAAGAAGAGAAGTAAAAAGCAAAGGAGAAAAGGAAAGATATAAGCATCTGAATGCAGAGTGTCATTACAGTGTGCTTATTAAATTGTCTAAAGAAGAGGGGAAAAAAAGCAGAGTCTTGGATTTCAGGTCTCGCAGGCAGAAAAGCTCCACTTCCACTCTGGGTCTCTGCTGCCTTGCTGGCATGAAGAGGGCCCTCAAAAAAGATCACTAACATTTTTTTCTAGATATCATGTCTCCTACAGCAGGGTCTGCTATACTATCCCCACTGTCACTAAGGGAGAGAAATAGAGCTCTCCCTTCAGCAGACCCAGACTTCTTATTTACCCTGACAAATATACACTCAGGAAATCATGGTAGTCCACTGCATCATTTTCTGTTTTCCTCCTAAAATGTTCTGGCCAGTCGTTTTTCTAAAACCTTCCCACGACACTAACACTTACTAGTGTTAATCGCTTCAGGTGTCTGACTCTTTTCGACACCATGGACTGTAGCCGGCCAGGCTCCCCAGTCCGTGGGATTTCCCAGGCAAGAATACTGGAGTGGGTTGCCATTTCCTCCTCCAGGGGATCTTCCTGACCCAGGGATTGAGCTCACATCTCCCACAGTGCAGGCAGATTCTTTACACTTATTAAGGAGCAACTATATCCCAGGTATTGTTGAGTGTTTTTATAAGACTAACTTCTTTAAACCTCATGACTGCATACTGCTATTCCCAAGTCAAGCATAGGGATCTGAGACCCTGAAAAGTAGAGATATCACGGACCATTTTCAGAGTTCTGTTGAAGTCTGGGGTTGGGATAAACCTGGGATTGGGGACTTCTAGACCAAAGGCTATCTACCATTTATGTGGTACCTGACCAATACACAGCAGATGGAAATGCCCTTACTACTCTGAGTATGTTAGACATCACTCATTTTATTCAGGTATTGTAAAGGCATTCTTTTACAGGCTTCTCTTTATCCATTTGACCAGCCTCTCGGAATCGAGTGGTTTTCCTTTCCCCCTGCAACACCGCAACACCTGGAACTTCAGTCTTTCATTTCTTTCTCCTTTTTCTTCTTTTGTCTCTCCTCTTTCATCTTTCTCCACTCCTCTTTCTTCTTTTTCAACTCCTCTTCCTTCATCTTCCACTCCTCATCATCCTGTTTCCTCTCCTCTTCCATTTCCAATGTTCCCTTTGCTGTGCTAAATGCTATTTTTTGCACTGTAGCTCAGCTTTAACTCACTTTTGTTAGACATCTGTTTCCTTTGAGTAAAAGAAGAAAAAAGTGAATATACAAAATGACTTTTCTGTATTATCATTGCAAAAATCATTCAAAAGGAAATCAAGCTTGAAAATAGAACTTTTGAGCAGTAAAAGATTGTACATCTTAGCCTCTGTTGAAGAATCCAATAAATTAAGTTTGATCTGGTCTCCCTCTATATAAAATCATCCCTTTTCTTGTACACATAAATATCTGAAAAAAAATCTACTCTGGCCTGAAGAATAATAGCAACTTATTTTAGAACAGGTAACACACATTTTTTTCTATACAAGTTTCTTAACAAGTATACAAAAAGTAAATAATAAAAGAATCAAAAAGAACAATTACCATGATTTCCAATTTAGACAAGAATGGACTCAGTCATCCTCACACTGAGAAAAGAAAATGGGCTGTCATAAACTCTAGAGACATGGCCTACTCAAATTTCTATGGCTCAATAAACATTCCTCCACTGAGCTTGGGCACATAGGGATTTCATTTTGTCCAGCATTATACACATCAGTCAAGATAGCCACTGAAGACCTAACATGTTAATCTTCTTTTCCTGTAAAACTCCTTCTGAACTGTCACAGTTAATTTCATCTCCATACAACCTTATCTCTGTAAAACGTTTATTTGCATAATGAATGCAATATTGATTATCCTGGCACTTTCTCTTTTCAATACAAAAGATGTTTGTGAACACATGAATTAGGAGATAACACCATGACATGTTCTTGGGAAAATTTATCTGAAAGAGATTTTTTAATCTTAATGGTGAGGATGATCGTAGTGGTGATGGTACCAGAAATTTCAAGTAAAGTGAGTTTGGAAAAGACTCTCATCAATGATCAGTGATTATATTTGTCTCTTTTCTGCTTTCAACTGGAAACTAACAAATGGAAGCACTGAGAAATAAAGAACGCTTCTCCAACCCAAATGAACAGGAAATAGGCAATCTCCCAGAAAAAGAATTCAGAGGAATCAAAGTAAAGATGATCCAAAATCTTGGAAAGAAAATGGAGGCACGGATAGAGAAGATGCAAGAAATGTTTAACAAGGAGTTTAAAGAATTAAAGAATAAACAATGAAGAAACCATGGTTGAAAAAGACACATGTACCTGAGTGTTCACTGCAGGACTATTTACAACAGCTAGGACATGGAAGCAACCTAAACGTCCATCAACAGAGGAATGGATAAAGAAGTTGTGATACATATATACAATGGATATTACTCAGCCATAAAAAAGGAATCCATTTGTGTCAGTGCTAAAGAAGTGGATGAACCTAGAGCCTATTATACTGAGTAAAATAAGAAAGAGAAAAATAAATACTGTATATTAACGCATATATAGGGAATCTAGAAAGATGATACTGAAGAACCTATTTGCAGGTCAGCAATGGAGACAAAGACATACAGAACAGACTTATGGACACGGAGGCATGGGAAAGGAAAGGGTGGAATGAATGGAGAGAGTAGTGTGGAAACATATACATTATTATATGTAAAATAGACAGCCAGTGGGAATTTGCTGTATGACTCTACATACTGCATGCTGTAGGGCTCTATGACAACCTAGAGGAGTGGGAGGGGGTGAGGGGTGGGAGGGGGGTTTTTAAGCAGAAGGGTACATATGTTTACCTAAGGCTGATTCATGTTAATCTATGGCAGAAACAATACAATATTGTAAAGCAATTATCCTTCAACTAAACATAAATAAATTAAGGAAAAAAATTAACTGGAGGAAACCAACAGCAGAGTAACTGAGGCAAAAGAATGTATAAGTGAGCTGGAAGACAATGGTGGAAGTAACTGAAACAGAGCACAATAAACAAAAAAGAATAAAAAATAATGAGGACACTCTCAGAGACCTACAGGACAATATTAAATATAACAACATTAGAGTCATAAGGGTCCCAGAAGAGAAAGACAAAAGGATAGGCCATGAGAAAATATTTGAGGAGATTATAGTTGAAAACGTCCCTAAAATGGGAAGAGAAATAGCTACCCAAGTCCACAAAGCCCAGGAGTCCCATATAGGATAAACCCAAGGAGAAACATGCCAAGACACATATCAAACTAAGAAAAATGAAATACAAAGAAAAATATTAAAAGCAACAAATAACATACAAGGGAATACAGGCCCAAAAGGCTACCAGCTGATCTTTCAACAGAAACTCTACAGGCTAGAAGGGAATGGCAGAACATACTTAAAGTGATGGAAGGGTAAAACCTGCAACCAAGATTGCTTTTTCCAGCAAGGATCTCATTCAGATTCAAACGAAAAATCAAAAGCTTTACAGACAAGCAAAAGCTAACAGAATTCAGCATAACCAATCCAGCTCTTCAACAAATGCTAAAGGAACTTCTCTAGACAGGAAACACACAAAAACAGAGGCCTACAAAAACAAACCCAAAATGATAAAGTAAGTGGTAACAGTATCATACTTCCCAATAATCACCTTAAATGTAAAGAGCTAAATGCTTCAACCAAAAGACCCAGATTGGCTGAATGTATACAAAAACAAGAGCCCTATATATGCTGTTTACAAGAAACCCACCTGAGACCCAGGGATGTATACAGACTGAAAGTGAGGGGCTGGAAAAAGATATTCCATGCAAATGGAATCAAAAGAGGAGTAACAATTTCATCTCAGAGAAAAAAATTTAAAGACTGTTACAAGACACAAAGAAGGACGCTACATAATGATCAAGAGATCAATCCAAGAAGATATAACCATTATAAATATATGTGCACCCAACGTAGGAGCACCTCAATATGCTAACAACTATGAAAGGGGAAATCGACAGTAACACAGTAATAGGGGGGACTTTAACACCCCACTCACACCAAAGGACAGATTATCCAGACAGAAAATAAGGAAACACAGGCTTTAAATGATACACTGGACTAGTTGGACCTAATCGATATCTACAGACTATTTCATCCAAAAACAATAGATTTCACTTTTTTCTTAAGTGTACATGGAACATTCTCCAGGATAGATCAGATACTGGGCCACAAATCAAGCCATGGTAAATTTTTAAAAACTGCAATTGTTTCCGGCATCTTCTCTGACCACAACAATATGATTAGACATCAACTACAGAAAAAAAAAAAAAACTATTAAAAAAACACATACACATGGAAGTTAAACATGCTTCTCAATAACCAACAGACCACTGAAGAAATCAAAAAGGAAATCTAAATATGCATAGAAACAATTAATGAAAACACAACAATGCAAAACCTATGGGATGCAGTAAAAGCAATACTATGAGGGAAGGTTATAGCAATACAAACCTATCTCAAGAAACAAGAAAGACTACCAAATAAACAATCTAATCTTACACCTAGAGCACTTAGAAAACAAACAAACAAAACAAAACAAAAAAACTCCAAAGTTAGTAGAAGGAAAGAAATCATACAGATCAAAGCAGAAATAAATGAAAAAGAAATGGAGACAACAGCAAAGAATCAATAAAAGTAAAAGCTGGTGCTTTGAGAAGATAAAACTGACAAACTGTTAGCTAGACTCATCAAGAAAAAAAGGTGGCCGGGGAGAAGATGCAAATCAATAAAATGGAGAAAGGAGAAGTTAGAGAAAGTAGAAATGTAAAAGGAGAAGTTACAAAAGATAACACAGAAATACAAAGGATCAATATGATACTATGAGCAACTATATGCCAATAAAATAGACAAACTGGAAAGAAAGAGACAAATTCTTACAAATGTTTTGCCTTCCAAAACTGAATCAGGAAGAAATAGAAAATAGGAACAGACCAGTCACAAACATGAAGATTGAAACTGTAATAAAAAATATCTTCCAACAAACAGCAGGCCAGGGCCAGCTGGCTTCACAGGCAAATTCTACTGAAACTTTAGAGAAGAGCTACCACCTATCTTGCTCAAACTCTTCCAGAAAATTGCAGAGGAAGGAAAACTCCCAAACTCAATCCATGATACAAAAACCAGACAAATATACCACACAAAAAAAGGCAAGTTATATGCCAGTATCACTGAACATAGATGCAAAAATCCTCAACAAAATTCCAGCAAACAGAATCCAACAACACATTAAAAGGATCACATCATGGTCAAGTGGGGTTTATCCCAGGGATGCAAGGATTCTTCAATATATGCAAATCAATAAATGTGATACACCATATTAACACATTGAAAAATAAAAACCATATGATCATCTCAATAGATGCAGAAAAAGCCTTTGACAAACTTTAACACCGATTTATGATTAAAAAAAAAAACTCTCCAGAAGGTAGGCATAGAAGGAATATACCTCAACGAAACAATGGCCATATACGGTCTATCCACAGCGAACATTATTCTCAATGGTGAAAGCTCTCTTTTCATGTCTCTGCTGTTAAAATGAGGCCATCAATATTAGGATATTTTGCTCCATTGTGCTTTTTTTTTTAGTTACTCTTGAAATGAAAATGAAACACAGCAAGCATTTTCTCTAAAATCAGGAACAAGATGAAGTTCCACTATGTTTCAACATAGTTTTGAAAGTCCTAGCCACAGCAAAAGAAATAAAAGGAATCAAGATTCGAAAAGAAGAAGTAAAACTCTCACTGTTCATAGACGACGTGATGCTTTACATGGAAAACCCTAAAGATACCACCAGAAAATTACTAGCACTGATCAATGAATACAGTAAAGTCACATATAAAATTAATATACAGAAACTCCTTGCATTCCTATACACTAACAATGAACAATCAGAAAAAGAAATTAAGGAAACAATCCCATTCACCATTGCAACAAAAAGAATAAAATTCTTAGGAATAGACTTCCAGTTCAAGATGGCGGAGTAGAAGGACTTGCACTCTCCTCCTGCAAGAGCACCAAAATCACAACGAGCTGTTGAACAACCATCCACAGGAGGACACTGGAACCTACCAAAAGAAAAGATACCCCATGTCCAAAGACAAAGAGGAAGCCAGAGCAAGATGGTAGGAAGGGCACAATCACAATAAAATCAAGTCCTATACCCGCAGGGTGGGTGAATCACAAACTGGAGAACAATAATACCAAAGAAGTTCTCCCACTGTTGGGAAGGTTCTGAACCCCAGGTCAGGCTTCCCAGCCTAATGATCGGACAAAGGGACTGGGAATCCCCAGGGAATCTGACCTTGAAGGCCAGCAGGATTTGATTACATGACTTCCACAGGACTGGGGGAAACAGACACTCCAGTCTTGGAGGGCAAAAATAAAACTTGCACGCACCAAGACTCAGAGGAAAGCAGCAGTGACCCCACAGGTTGTTGTTCAGTTGATGAGACGTGTCCAACTCTGCGACCCCATAGACTGCAGCATGCCAGGCTTCCCTGTCCTTCACCATCTCACGGAGCCCACCCAAACTCATGTCCATTGAGTCCATGCCATCATGGTTATCTGGGTCATTAAGATCTTTTTTGTATAGTTCAGACCCCACAGGAGACTGAACCTAAACTACCTGCTAGTGTTGGAGGGTCTCCTGTGGGTGTGGGTTAGCAGTGGCTCACAACAGGGATGGCACACCAGTCTGGGAAGGTCCCCCTTGGTGTAAACCCTCTTGTAGGCCACTATTAACCCAACCACAGAGCTCATAGACCTGAGGGCTGGGTCCCCAAAGACCAAAAAACTACCACAGAGGAAGCATAATCCCATCCATCATCAGATAAGTGGATTAAAACTTTACTGAGACCCTGTCCACCAGAGCAAGACCCAGTTTTTCTTACCACCAGTGCCTCCCACCAGGAAGCTCACACAAGCCTCTTAGCATCCTCCATCAGAGAGTAGACAGAAGAAGCAAGAACCACAGTCCCACAGCAACTAATACAAAAACCACATTACAGAAAGGTAATCATAATGAAAAAGCAGAAAGTTTTGTCCCAGATGAAGGGACAAGATAAAATGCCAGAAAAACAGCTAAATGAAAAGGAGATAGGCAACCTTTCAGAAAAAAAAAATTCAGAATAATGATAGGGAAGATGATTCAGGACCTTAGAAAAAGAATGGACACAAAGATTAGGAAGACACAGGAAAAGTTCACCAAAGACCTTGAAGAACTAGAGAACAAACAAACCGAGGTGAATAATACACTAGAAAGAATAAGTAGCAGAATAACTGAGGCAGAAGAACAGATAAATAACCTGGAGGACAGAATGGTAGAAATCACTGCCACGGAACAGAATATAAAGAATGAAAAGAAATGAAGACAGTCTAAGAGACCTGTGGGACATTAAACTCACCAACATTCACATTATAGCAGTCCTAGAAGAAGAGACAGAAAAAGGACCTGATAAAATATTGGAAGAAATAATAGCTGAAAACTTCCTTAACATGGGAAAGAAAATAGTCATCCAACTCCAGCAAGCAGAGAGTTCCAGGCAGGATAAACCCAAGGGGGAACACATTGAGACACATAGTAATCAAACTGACAAAAATTAAAGACAGATAACATATTAAAAGCAACAAGGGAAAAGCCACACGTAACATACAAGGGAACTCCCATCAGGCTATCAGCTGGTTTCTCAACAGAGACTCTACAAGCCAGAAGGGAAAGGCATGATATATTTAAAGCTATGAAAGGGAAGAGCCTACAACCAAGAATACTCCAGTAAGACTCTCCTTCAGATTTGATGGAGGAATAAAAAGTTGTCCAGACAAGCAAAAGTTAAGAGAGTTCAGCACCCCCAAACCAGCCTTACAACAAATGCTAAAAGAACTTCTCTAGGCAGGAAACTAGAGAAGGAAAAGACCTATGTAGACAAAATAAATCCAAAACAATTAAGAAAAATGTAAATGGATTAAATGCACCAACCAAAAAACAGATTGGCTGAGCAAATGAAAACATGTGCATGTATGCACTTTCACTTACCACATCTCTCTGCTTGACTCCACAAATTGTATGCAATTATTTTATATTGTTAGGTTAAACATGTTCCCATTATGGTGTACAACTGTAATTATTGTTTGTTTTTTATCTGGCTATTGATTGTGAAAACTGATAAACATCTTTTACTATTGTAATTCAGTCAGTCAGTCAGGTCAGTTGCTCAGTCGTGTCTGACTCTTTGCGACCCCATGAACCACAGCACACCAGTGAAAAGTGAATGGTGAAGTAGTGTCCGACTCTTTGCGACCCTGTGGACTGTAGCCTACCAGGCTTCACCGTCCATGGGCTTCTCCAGGCAAGAATACTGGAGTGGGTTACCATTTCCTTCTCCAGGGGATCTTCCGGACCCAGGGATTGAACTCAGGTCTCCTGCATTGGAGGCAGATGCTTTAACCTATGAGCCACCAGAGAAGCAGCACGCCAGGCCTCCCTGTAAATCACCAACTCCCAGAGTCCACCCAAACCCATGTCCATTGAGTCGGTGATGCCACCCAACCATCTCATCCTTTGTCATCCCCTTCTCTAGTCCTCAATCTTTCCCAGCATCAGGGTCTTTTCAAATGAGTCAGTTCTTCGCATCAGGTGGCCAAAGTATTGGAGCTTCAGCTTCAACATCAGTCCTTCCAATGAACTCTCAGGACTGACCTCCATTAGGATTAACTGCTTTGATCTCCTTGCAGTCCAAGGGACTCTCAAGAGTCTTCTCCAACACCACAGTTCAAAAGCATCAATTCTTTGGCGCTCAGCCTTCTTCACAGTCCAACTCTCTCATCCAAACATGACCAAAGGAAAAACCATAGCCTTGACTAGACTGACCTTTGTTGACAAAGTAATGTATCCGCTTTTTAATATGCTGTCTAGGTTGGTCATAACTTTCCTTTCAAGGAGTAAGCATCTTTAAATTTCATGGCTGCAATCACCATCTGCAGTGATTTTGGAGCCCTGAAAAGTAAAGTCAGCCACTGTTTCCCCATCTATTTGCCATGAAGTGATGGGACCAGATGCCATGATCTTAGTTGAGCTTTAAGCCAACTTTTCCACTCTCCTCTTTCACTTTCATCTAGAGGCTCTTTAGTTCTTCACTTTCTGCTATAAGGGTGGTGTCACCTGCATATCTGAGATTATTGATATTTCTCCCAGCAATCTTGATTCCAGCTTGTGCTTCATTCGGCACAACGTTTCTCATGATGTATTCTGCATATAAGTTAAATGAGCAGAGTGACAATATACAGCTTTGACATACTCCTTTTCCTATTTGGAACCAGTCTGTTGGTCCATGTCCAGTTGGTTGCTTCCTGACCTACATATAGGTTTTTCAAGAGGCAGGTTAGGTGGTCTGGTATTCCAATCTCTTTCAGAATTTTCCACAGTTTACTGTGATCCACATAGTCAAAGGCTTTGGCATGGTCAATAAAGCAGAAATAGATGTTTTTCTGGAATTCTCTTGCTTCTTCATGATCCAGCGGATATTGGCAATTTGATCTCTGGTGCCTCTGCCTTTTCTAAATCCAGCTTGAACATCTGGAAGTTCACGGTTCATGTATTGCTGAAGCCTGGCTTGGAGTATTTTGAGCATTACTTTACTAGTGTGTGAGATGAGTGCAATTGTGCAGTAGTTTAAGCATTCTTTGGCATTGCCTTTCTTTGGGATTGGAAAGAAAACTGACCTTTTCCAGTCCTGTGGCCACTGCTGAGTTTTCCAAATTTGCTGGCATATTGAGTGCAGCACTTTCACAGCATCATCTTTCAGGATTTGAAACAGCTCCACTGGAATTCCATCACCTCCACTAGCTTTGTTTGTAGTGATGCTTCCTAAGGCCCACTTGACTTTACATTCCAAGATGTCCAGCTCTAGGTGAGTGATCACACCGTTGTGATCACTCACTTAATACCACTGTATCATGAGTGGTGAATGGAAAAATAACAGAATTCTGTATCACCAAAACTACCACTTAATAGAAAAACCTATAATCACTTTTTAAAATCCATATGCATATCAGAATTATCTTGGGATTTTTTGAAAAATACAAATGCCCATATACTGCTTTTTTTCAGCAGAGCTCCAGATATGTTTCTAATGAGCAGCTATGCTTAAAAGCCACTGGACTATATCGGGATCTTTTACTTTTATCTACTTTGGTTTACTTTTTCTATTTCATATTCAGTGCTCCCATTTTTTTCCATCTCTTCTTTTTGATGTTCTTTTTCAACACTTTATCAAGCATAGTAGAAAAGCTCTCATATACATATAAATAATATGCATAAAAAATTTATGAACTTTTGCCTAACTAAAAAATTTATGACATTTTGATTCCACTTGTTCAACTATGAATAGAATGCTAGATTTCTAATTTTAAAAATAGATATGTAATAAGCAACAAAGGTTAACTGTATAGCACAAGGAACTGTAGTCAATATTTTGCAATTACATATAATGGAAATTTCAAAACCAACATATGTGTACTGGCATAAATGAATTACAAAAAAAAGTATTTCACATTTTCAAACGTAGTCATGCTTACCTTTTTGCTAGTTTTTCTAAATGCCCTATGGACACCTAATAACAATATATGAAATATAAAATTTTAAATTTGTGTAGGATATAAGATTAATATAAATAGAAATCATTATATTTAGATTATTAATGACATCATTCAAGATGCTTCTATTCTTACTTTTTTCTGCACTTGATATTCTCAGAAAAATGATAATATGTCTATGATTGTATACTTTTTTCTTTTTGCTTATATTTCTTCTGATTTTTGCTTTGTGTATCCTTGTTTCTTTGTTGTTAGCTGTCTGATGGTTTATGTCTACCTTATTTGTGAATTGTTCCTTTTAGCATTACAAATATTCATCTTTGTTTCATTTTAAAATTAACTATTTAATTTAAAAAATACTTAGAAGTAAACTTACCTAAAGACCTGTATGCAGAAAACTCTGAGACATCGATGAAAGAAATCAAAGACAAAACAAACAAATGGAGAGATATACCATGTTGTTGGGCTGAAGAATAAATATTGTGAAAATGACTATCCTACCCAAAGCAATCTATAGATTCAATGCAACCCCTATCAAAGTACCCATGGTATTTTTTTCACAGAACTAGAGTAAATAATATCACAATCTGTATGGAAACACAAGACCCTGAATAGCCAAAGCAATCTTGAGAAAGAAGAATGGAGCTGGAGAAATCAACCTTTCTAACTTCAGACTTCACTACAAAGCTCCAGTCATCAAGACAGTATGGTACTGGCACAAAAATAGAAATATAGACCAATGAAACAAAATAGAAAGCCTGGAGATAAATCCACCCACCTACAGGCACCTTATCTTTGACAAAGAAGACAAAAATATGCAATAGAGAAAAGACAGTCTTCAGTGAGTGGTGCTGGGAAAACTGGGCAGCTACGTGTGAAAGAATGAAATTAGAATACTTCCTAACACCATGAACACCAAACAAAAATAAACAAAGTAAACAAAAATAAATGCCAAATGGATTAAAGACCTAAATGTAAGACCAGAAAGTATAAGACTCTTAGAGGGTAACATAGACACAACACTGTTTGACATAAACCATAGCAAGATCCTCTATGACCCACCTTCTTGAGTAATGGAAATAAAAACAAAAATAAACAAATGGGGACCTAATTAAATTTAAAAGCTTTTGCACAACGAAGGAAACTATAAGCAAGGTGAAAAGACAACCTTCAGAATTGGAGAAAATAACAGCAAATGAAACAACTGACAAAGAACTGACCTCCAAACTATACAAGTAGCACAGGAAACTCAATACTAGAAAAACAAACAACCCAATCAAAATGTGGACAGAAGACCTAAATAGACATTTCTCCAAAGAATATATACAGATGGCTAATCAACACATGACAAGATGCTCAACATTGCTCATTATTAGAGAAACGCAAATCCAAACTCAATGAGGTACCATCTCACACTGGTCAGAATGGTCATCATCAAAAAGTCCACAAACAATAAATGCTAGAGAGGGTGTGGAAAAGGGGGAACACTCTTGCCCTCTTGGTGGGAATGCAGACTGATACAACCACTATGAATAGTATGGAGATTCCTTAAAAAGCTAGGAATAAAACTACCATATGACCCCACTATCCCACTACTGGACATATATTCTTAGGAGACCATAACTGAAAAAGATATGTACCTCCATGTTCATTGCAGCACTATTTAAAATAGCTAGGACATGGAAGCATGTCCTATAGCATGTCCAACAGCTAGGACATGTCCACCAACAGATGAATGGATAAAGAAGTGGTAATACAAATATACAACAGAATATTACTCAGCTATAAAAATGAATGCATTTGAGTCAGTTCTAATGAGGTGGACGAACCTAAAGCCTATCATACAAAGTGAAGCAAATCAGAAAGAGGAAGACAAATATTGTATATTAACACACATATAGGAATCTAAAGAGATGGTACTGATGAACCTATTTGCAGGGCAGCAGTGCAGTCGCAGACATAGACAACAGACTTGTGGACACAGCTGGGGAAGGAGAGGGTGGGAAGAATTGAGAGAGTAGTGTTGTATATACATAAAATAGACAGCCAGTGGGAATTCGCTGTATGACACAGGGAATCCAACCTGTGACACCTAGAGGGGTGGTATGGGGAGGGAGGTTTTTAAGAGGGAGGGGGCATATGTATACCTATGGAGGATTCATGTTCACGTATGGCAGAAACCGTTGCAGTATTATAAAGTAATCATCCTCCAATTTAAAATAAAAGATTGTAAAAAACTGACAGCTATGGAGTTTCTTCCACTTACTGATTTTTGGATCTATTCCAAACTACTTTGCATCAACCCCTGGGAGAAAAGGAAAGCTCAAGAGACCACCTCATAAATGCTTTGGAAAGTACACATTAGAGTAAATGAATGGACCTTTACACACAGTGAAATGGCTTAAACAGTGGCACCAAATGCAGTGTCAGCGCTGAACTCCATAGGCTTTCCTGAGGGCCTTGCCAGTCAGCCCCACTAAATCTCCCAGCACAAGGAGCAAGGCACGGGGACATGAGTTATGGAGCTTCCTAGGGATAATGCAGGTCATTGCAAAAGGAATTTTGATGCTCTCAGTTTAAGAAAATAAGAGTCAGAGCTACCTGCTGCTAATTAATACTCATTTCACACACCTAAAAAGCTGGTTTCTCATTTACAACTAGCAAGGGGTTAAAAGCAGATAAATCAAACCCACCTATACATCTCCTCCCTGTCTGACTGTCAACTAACTCTCCCACCCATCAGCCAACCACAGCTCAACTCTAACCTGGCTTAGGAACACTTACAGTGGTCCTGCCAGAGCTCCAGGCCAGGTCAGTAGATAGACTTTCATGATGCCTGCCTAGTTTGCCCCCTACAGAGCCCATGTTCTGAATTTGTTTTCCATTAGAGTCTGATGCTGAGAGGGATGGGGGGCAGGAGGAGAAGGGGACGACAGAGGATGAGATGGCTAGACGGCATCACCGACTCGATGGACATGAGTTTGAGTGAACTCCAGGAGTTGGTGATGGACGGGGAGGCCTGGCGTGCTGCAATTCACGGGGTCGCAAAGAGTCAGACACAACTGAGCGACTGAACTGAACTGAGTGACATCCCCTCAAACCTATCTGCATTGCCTGATCCATCTTCCTCTCCTCTGCATCTTAGCAGTTTTCTCCCGTGGTTTTCCAGCTTTACTATCACTAAGTACAACCCCCCTTCAAATCTTTTCTTTCTTTTCTCATCCTCCAATTACCCCTACCTGACAACAGAAATCTCAAAGTTCAAATCAGCTACTCCATGTACTCTGAACGCTACACCCCCATTCCCAACCCCGAGAACTTTTTTCAAATTTCCACTCTCCTGATTTCCTTCTTTTCCCTGGTTCACCCTTTATCCCCTTGTTTCGCTATGACTCATCTCCATCCATCCTCCCAGATGTCTCAATTCTCGCAACTTGTGTTTCAGCCCATCTTGGAGTTCAGTAAACTCCCATCCTTACCATCCAAGTAAAAGAATCAATAGAAGAGCTTAAAACTGTGCCTGGCAAGTAATGAACAGCAAAGAAAAGTTATTTCTTCTCCTCCTCCTCTTTTTCTATTATTATTAGTATTCCTATTTTTTTTACCCTGCGAATTCTTTCCCCATCACCACTAATTCCACCCTAATTCAATAACTAAAACCATCACTCAAAGTTCACTGCAAATGATCTAAATCTTAAAAAAAAAAAAAAAAAAAAAGGCAGGGAGAGGGGACGGAATTCCCTGGTAGTCCCGTGGTTAGGACTGAGTGCTTTCACTGCCAGAGGCCAGGGTTCAATCCCTGGTTGGGGAACAGAAGATCCCACAAGCTGCGCTGCATGGCCAAAATTAAAAATTAAAACTTTAACAACAAAAAACACGCTCATATCCTGAGAACAGATTTAATTAATGCCTTGCTGTAAGTGCATATCCTTCGACTTGGCAGGTAACAACAGCATCTACCAGCTTTGCAGACAACTGAAAATACTCAAACAGCATCCATTCATTCCCCTTCCTCTGCGAGTTAGCTGGTGGCCAGGAGGGGTGCGGCCCGGAACGCCTCTCCCAGCGCAGAAGGTGGGCGGCCAGGTGATGCCACTCTGACTCTCTCCCTCCTCTGCGCTCGCCTCCTGGCTGAGCTGGGAGATCTGCAGCAGGGGGCTGCCTCAGGGGCGCTTTGGCCGCTTTCAGGCGCCGCGGAGCACGCAGGAGTCCTGGGAGGGGGCCGAGGCCAAGGTCCAGATGGGGCTGTGGCAGGCGTACTACGGCCTGCAGTTCCGAAAGCTAAGGACCCCGGAGCGGGAGGGTGTATGAGGCGCGCAGAGGCTGCGGCCCGGGGAGTGCAACCCCCTCGCAAGCACCTGGATGGGGACCTCCCCTCGCATTTACCTGGACTCGAGCTGCGGCGGCGGCGCTGGGCTTATGCTGAGCCAGCCGACCGCTCGGGCTCCTCGAAATCTTCACGTCGACCCTCTCCGGAGCCAGATGCTGCAGGCTCGTGGGAGCATTCAAACTGCGGCCCTCCCCGCCGGGGCCAGGTCCGCTACGCCCTCTACGTCCCTGGCTCTGCCCCGCCACACCCCCACCGCGCTCCGGTCACGCCCTCTACGCCCCGCGCTCAGCCCCAGCCACGCCCTCGGCTCCTCCCGCACTTGGCGCCCCCCATACTCGACCTGGGCTCCCAGGAAGCGGATGGCACAGAGGACTAAGCACCCTTGTGCCATCGACAGGACTCATCTAAGTGGCTGCAAAGGAAGGGTGTCAGTGTTTTGGGAGCTCCTGTCAACGTGCCAACAAGGAACAACTTTCACTCCCTGACAACTACTTTAGGTTAGTTGAATAGAAATAGAAAAACACAGATCCAGCTGCCACACACAAAGACTTAAAGATTTACCCTTAGTTTTCACCAGAGGAAAAAATAAATACATATTCAGCTTGCCTCCACGACATTGCTGCTTCGTGTCCTAGCTTTTAAAAGCCTGGGTAACAAAACACCCTGCATGTGCTAGTGAAATTAGTTCGACAAGGACAAATACGGCATGATATCACTTGTACATGGAATCTAAAAAATATGAGGAGCTACTGAATATAACAAAAGAGAAGCAGACTCACAGATCTAGAGAATAAATTAGTGGTTACCAGTGGGAAGAGGGGGGCGCATTATAGGGTAGGAGATTAAGAGGTACAAACTATTATGTAAAATAAGCTACAAGAACGCGGGGAATATAGCCAATATTTTATAACTATAAATGGAGTATACCTTTAAAAATTGTGAATCTCGATATTGCACACCTGTAACATATAATGTGTAACCAAGCAAAACCAAATGCTGCCTTCCCAGGGACAGACTCCCTCACCCATATCCTCTGCTTTAGCTCCTCCAATAAGTGCCTAGATGGTAACAGCTGACGTACATTTATTTCCTGAGTTGTTTTACAGATGCTAAAACCCCCAGGTGGAAGATGCTAACTAGTTCACTACTCCATGACCAGAGTACATAGCCTCCAGGTCTACTGGAGCCTAATATTGTTCAGTGGTTTAGTCAAGTCTGACTCTCTGTGACCCCTTGAACTGCAGCGCACCAGGCTTCCCTGTCCTTCTCTATCTCCCAGAGTTTGCTCAGACTCCTGTCCGTTGAGTCCATGATGCTTAAGGACAATGCCTAACTCTAAGGTTAACTCCTGTGACGCGCCCTGTTACCTCGCCATTAACCAGTCGGAGAATTGTGCATGGGCTGGTCATGTACCCTTTGGCTTACGTCCCTCACCTTGCCCATTGGCAGTTGCAGGCTTTTTAAGCAGCAGCTGTCCAGACTCCTGGTAAGGTGCCTTCCAATAAACGCTGTACTTTCCTTTACCACAGCCAGGTGTCAGTAGTTGGTTTTTCTGTGGTAAGGCTCAGTAACAAATGTATATCAACTACACTTCAATTCACAAAAGAAAAAAGATTAATAAAAATCTGGGTAACCATTCTTAGACTGCCCCAAAACTGCCATAAAAGTTGAGTTTTATGACCCAGAAATGGAGTTTGGGATTCTAAAAAGCAGGTTTGGCCCCATTTTTACACAAGCTTTTCACCATGCTTCTTAGATGTCTATGGAATCACTTCACACATTAGAATGAAAGTAGAGAGCAAGGGCTGTATCTTATTCACTGCAGTATCCCCAATACCTACAACAGTGATGCATAACAGGTGCTCAATAAATATATGTGATTCTATTTAATTGACACGTACTACAATATTTTCAGGGCTTCCCTGGTGGCTCAGCTAGTAAAGAATCCTCCTGCAATGCAAGAGATCTGGGTTAGATCCCTGGGTTGGGAAGATCCCCTGGAGAAGGGAACTGCTACCCACTCCAGTATTTTGGCCTGGAGAGTCGGACATTACTGAGCGACTTTCACTTCACAGTATTTTCAAAATAAACATAGACCTTATTGTAAATAAAATATCAGGTCTATCTATAAAATGGCTTTCTTTGTGCCAATTTTGCCTTGCTGGTAAATTATTGTATGCATAAGTAAGACTAAAAAAGAGAGTTAAAAGTGTCTTTAGTTAGAAGGAATTGAAGGTATTCCAGAAGAAAAATTCAGTGAAACAAACACTTGCCACTGCCATATATTAGACACTTAATGAATGTTAAACTCTACATGTATTTTCCTGTGTATCAGACACAATGCTATGCCCTTAGAAAATGAATCTGAGTCTCAAAGAAGTTAACTACCTTGCCCAAATTTCAGAGCTACTGAGAAATTTCCCTGAGACCGGAATCCCTGTCCACCTGACTCTACAGTTTGCACATTCCTACTTGGTGTTACTGTCTCTCCAATGTGAGGGTTGCTGAATGTCCACGACCTGCAAAGCATTGTGTTGGAAGTTTTGGATGGTCCAGAACTGAGGACCATGTAATCCCCTTTCAAAAGTAGGGTTAAAATCCAGTTGAAAGTGGAAAAATGATTGAAGGCAGCATACAATTAAAGGCAAACAAGAAGGAAATGGTCAAAGGAGTGCACTGTGTTAAGAGAACTCAAGTAAGAGCCGTCTGCTGTGAGTGGGGAGATGGTAGGAGGAAATTAGAATTATGAACATGGATAATGCTTGAAATGGATAGGTAAGGTTTTTAACAGTAGTAATGCAGAACAGAGTTCATTTTCAGGCATAAACAAAGCTCCAAAGAGGAGAAAGCAATATGTGTACTTAACAAATGAGAGAGCCAGCTTTTTGGAGCATAACAGACTCTTAGGGGAGCAGATTTGGGCCTTGAGGGATGCTGAAGAGCAGACAATAGAATCCCACCATTATAGATATTTGAGCAGAAAATGACACGTGGGAAGAGGCATCCAAGGGTGTTTAAGTGTAGGTGACTGGAACATGCAAAGGCTGAAGAGACCAATTCACAGTTTTTTGTAAGAATCCAGGCCAGGATTGTTGTTGTTGTGGTTGTTTAGTCGCTAAGTTGTGTCCAACTCTTTGTGATTCCATAGGCTGTAGCACACCAGGCTCCTCTGTCCATGTATTTCTCCAGGCAAGCATACTGGAGTGGGTTGCCATTTCCTTCCCCAGGGGCATCTTCCCCACCCAGGGATGAAAAATGCATCTCCTGCATTGCAGGCAGATTCCTTAACATCTGAGCCACCTCGGAAGCCCCTTAGGTAGTGTAGTAATATCATATCTTGTTTTAATCACATAAATGTAAGTCAACTATCCTCCCAAAAAAAAGGTAAACATTAAATGGAAAAAAAAAAAAACAAAAAAACAAGGATTAATGAGACACAACTTTTGATGGTTTCTTCTGGCACATGCCACTCTAATTTACAACTGTGACCTAGGAGTAACCCTGAGGCTCTGGTTACTGCAGTAACAGGAGTAGGACATGAAGAAATCCTGCCTCCTTGTGGCCATTTCCCACAACAGCAAACTTAAACGATATTGTTTATGTTGCAGTGAAAGAGTTTTCTTTTTCTCTTTTGCCTTTTGAGTCCCTTTCTGCTTTAACTGTTCCTAATCTACAGTCTGAATTGATAACTAAGTTTTCTTCTTTTCAGAAGACTAATCTATTGACTGTTTTGAAACAATCCAAAAAGGAAAAAGAATACACGATCCTTACACCTTTGTGGAAATTTTTTTTTTTTTTTGGAGGAAATAGAAAATGGCTTTAATCCCCAAGCTGGCAGAGTAGAGAACACAGTAGGCTCATGCCTCAGGAACTGTGCCCCCACCATGGGGAATCAAGGAGATCATATAGTCGGGACTCACAGTCAGAGGTTGGAGATAAAGAGCAAAGGTGTAAGGAGCCTGTATTCTTTCTTTCTGCATTGTTTCAAAACAGTCAATAGGCTGGCTTCAGGTAGTCTGGTAACTTGGTCTGGCATTCTGTCCCAGTAGTTAGGTCCATTGTCTTTGGTGGATTGCACTACAGCTTTCTTTCCTCAATGCAAAGGGGGAAAAACAAACTACAAGGGGTGTTTACAGAGAAAGTGCTGTAAAGTTAAGCATCAGGATGTGACTAGCATAAAATGAAAAGATAATAGATGCAGAGTGTAGCTCATGCAGAATTAGAGGGTGATAGGTGCGGGATATCCCCGGAGAAGAGCAAGGCAACCCACCCCAGTGTTCTTGCCTGGGAAATCCCATGCACAGAGGAGCCTGGCAGGCCAGACCATGGGGTTGTAAAGAGTTGGACATGGCTGAACAACTAAACAACAACAACCTAAATTCCAATGACATTTTTTCACAGAAACAGAATAATCTTAAGATGTGTGAGGAACCACAAAGGACCCAGAATAGCCAAAGCAAACCTGAGAAAGGAGAACAAGCTGGAAGCATCTCTTCTGGACTTCACATTACATTACAAAGCTACCATAAAGAAGTGTGGACTTGGCACAAAAACAGGCACACAGATCAGAGGCCCAGGATAGAGAACCCGGAAAAGTTCTAAGAGCATGTACTCTTGTTAACTCACAAGAATTAAGGAGCCAAGGACATACACCATGGAAAGGAAAGTCTCCTCAATAAATGGTGCTGGGAAAACTGGGCACCACATGCCGAAGAGCAGCACTGTACTTTACCCACCCCCCACACACACAACTGGCCAGACCCTGGGTCTCCACACCAAGTCCTTCCCCACCCAGCCCTCTGAAGACAGGCACTCCTCAGCAGTCAACCACACACCGGCACCTTTCCCCCACTTTTCCTCAAGTTTCTTCACCTTTTTCTTCAGCAGGACCACCTACCAGCAGGTCCTGAGGAGACCAGGCTCCTGTCTGAGAGAAAAGGACCCCGCAATGTCCCAAAGCTGAAGCCCTGGTGGGCCCTGAGGGGACCCAGCTCCCATTAGCAGGGACTTGACCACCCCTACCCTCGAGTTCCAGAAACCAAAGCCAGGGCAGGTTCTCAGGAGATGGGGCTCCCATCATTTGTGCTGGGAGCCACGTCCTCAGGCAGAACGCGCAGCCCCAGGGCGGCTCAAGGAGTTGGGCTCACGTTCCCTGCTAGCCAATGGGAAAGCGCAGATCAAGCCACTCTCACCTTCAGCTGAGGCCCTGCCCCCTGGGGGCAGTTCTGCTGCCTCCATGAAACTGGGGAGAATCAAACTGAAACAGAACCAAACAGCCCATGACTTTTCCAAAATTGTTACAGAACAATTAACGGGAAACCATATGAAATGAAATGAGTATAAACACAAACTTTAAAATACAAAACTATCAAAATTACTGAAAAACAAAGAAGAAAATCTTCATGACCTTGATTTTGGTCTGCAGATGATGAGCTTTGAGGTTAGCCCACAAAAAGCAAGTGCATAAAAGAAAAAAATATTGTGGACTTTATAAAATTAAATATTTCTACTCTGAAATACCTGATTCATAAGGTCAAAAAACAAACCATGAACTGGGAGAAAAATATTTGTAAACTACATACCTAATAAAGCGTCTGGACTCAAAACAGATAAAGACCTCTAAAACAACCCCATAAAAAATAGGGTAAGGATGTGAACAGACTCCTGGCCAAAAAAGATATATAGACTGTAAATATCTTACAAGAATTAGATTTAAAAAATCATACTATTAAGGAATAACAAGTTAAAATCATACTATTAAGGAATAACAAGTTAAAATCACACCACACATTTTAGGACTGCTAAACTCCATATATATGACAATATCAACTGCTGGAGGGTGAAGAAAAAGAAGTCTCCCTCACTGCTGCTGGCATGTACAAACAGCCACTTTATAACACAGTTGGGCAGTGTTTTCCAAAGCTAAACAATGTAATCCAACAATCATGCTTTCAATATTGACTCAATTGCTTTGAAAATTTATCGCAAATTCAAACGAGGATGGAATTATGCACAGCAGTATTATTCACAACAGCTAAAATCTTGAAGAAACCGGGATATCCTTCAACAGATGAATGCATAAGCAAAGTAGGGTATATCCATGTCAAGGTGAGTAGGATATGCCACCCCAAAATATGCCTCTCTAGCATAAGGATTATTCAGTCTAATGAAAAAAACAAAAACAAACCAGGAATCTCAGACAACTAAGAAGTGATTGCCCATTTGTGAAGGACATTTACAAAAGAGAAATCTCCATATTTAAGGGCTTCCCCTCTTTGCACCAGAAATAGAAGGATAATTAAAACTCAAAGAACTTATCAATGGAGAGGTCCTGACTTAAATCTGCAAAAATCATATGCTTCTTTACTGTGTTTTGCATGATAACCTGTCATAATGGACTTCCCCCACTTCCCCAAGGTCTTTCTTTTATTTTTATCTGAAATGGTATTTGAGGTGATGGCTTTGGACATTTCAGGAAGTGACTCAGGTTTCCTGGGTAGCTCCCTTATACACATGACATATACAACTTATTAAACTTCTGTTTTTCTCCTGGTGGTGTCTCAAACTCTGCTTCAGTGCTTTTATAAAGAAAAAAAAAAAAAACGGGAAAATGAAGCTGGGCTCCTGAAGGCCACTCCTTCTGGTCTAAGCTACTTCCATCAAGGTCACAGTGAAAAGAAAAAAAAAAGAGGAATGATTTTCTTTTCTTTCCTGAGAGTAAAGACGATAAAGAGAACACTGAGCAGGCCTGATCCCTCCTAGATTTTACTTCACTGTTCCTAATCTGTAGTCTGCAAATAAATTTGCTTTTCTCTCCCCGTAACTCTGCCTGAGCTACATTCTCCATCTATTTGCCTTTAACTCCATGCTATTTACATCCTGGTGCTTACTTTTACAGCAGACCACCCTTATAGTTTTCTTTCTTTTTGCATTTCAAAAAGGCTGCAGTGCAATAAACCAGAGACAACCAGACCAAATTACCGGGCTATCTGATACCAGCTCTGACTTTTGTGGGTTTCTATTGTTGTTGTTGTTTTATAATTTTATTTACTTATTATCTACTTTTGGCTGTGCTAGGTCTTCGTGCTGCGTGGACTTTTCTCTAGTTGAGGAGAGCGGGGGCTTCTCCTCATTGCAGTGTGAGGGCTTCTCATTCAACTACTGAGCCTTTGTTCTAGAGCCTGGGAGCCACGACTGCTGAGTCCACGTGCTGCAAATACAGAAGGCCACAGGCCCTGAAGCCTGTGCTCCACAACGAGAAGCCACAGCAGTAAGAAATCCTAGAAACAAAATGAAGAGTAGCCTCCACTCGCTGCAATTAGAGAAAACCCATGCACAGCAACAAAGACGCAGAACAACCAAAAATATAAATAAAATAAACAAATAAAAATCAACATTTAAAAAAATTAAAGTAAAACAGATAAACAACAAGGACTACTCTATAGCACAAGGAACTACACTCAATATTTTGTAATAACTTAAAAGGGAAAGATTATAAAGAAGAACAGATATCTATACCTATATCAAGACCAGATCAGCTGGAATGTAACCCATGCTGATGGTGACTGGTTCTGACTCTCAAGACTTCAATCAACTGAAGCTTGGACTCTGCCCTGGGCAGAGGCCCTGCATGAACACGCCTGTAAAGTGAAAATCCTAGTCACTCACTCATGTCTGAATTCTTGCGACTCCGTGGACCACCAGACTCCTGTGTCCATGGGATTTCCCAAGCAAGAATACTGGAGTGGATAGCCATGCCCTTCTCCAGGGGATCTTCCCAACCCAGGGATCAAACCCCGGTCTCCTGCATTGCAGGCAGATTCTTTACCATCTGAGCCACAATGGAAGCCTCAACATGCCTGTTTCCATAGATTAAAGCTTCCCTAATTTTGCCATTTGGATAGACATTGCTCTGGAAAGCTCCCTGGCATTCTCCATACTTCTGCAAGCAATATACCTTTCCTTCCCATGAGCTTTGGCTGGGTTGTATCTTCCGGCTCAACACCACCCAGAGGCAAACCCACTTTTCTGGTAACATTTTTCCATTCAGACTCCCTACCAGCACTTGTGGCCCTGTTAGGGGAAGCACACAGACTAAAATCGCCCACCCTGACCAGGCACCACAGTAACTATTTGCATTAGCTGATTTACAACAGGCGATCCTGGTAAGGAACAGGGAACTAATAGGCCGCTACCAAGCAGAAGAGTTAGGGAATGGTCAAAAGGAGACACCACATGTCCAACCACCTCCCAGAATCCTTCTCACTGGCATCCATCTTGGCTGAACAAGGTGTGCACCACCAGGAAGGACTCTGAGTCAGGATGATTGGCTAAAGACAACCCGGAAACTAATCCCATCACCATAAAACTTGAGACTGCAAGCCACCTGCCAGAGCTGTTCTCTGGGGTTCCCTTACCCCTACTGTTCTCCATCCGGGTGCTGCTTCCCAATAAAACCTTTTGCTTTGTCAGCACAATTCATCTCTGACTGTTAGACAAGAGCCCAGTTTCAAGCCCTAGAAGTGGTCTCCCTACCTGCAACAGCCCCACTTGATAATTTCCAGTCAGTCATCTTGCTTCCAACACATGGAAATCATGTTATTTTTCTATGAGCAAAGATATGTAAGGGCCAGAAACAGTGTCCCAATTTTATCTTCTGAAGCCAGTAGGTCTCAAGCAAACTCACCTCTGTAGATCCAATTCAATGCCTTGTTCTATGGAAAACACTAGCAGGGCTTTGGGGTTTTATTTATATTTGATTTCTGAAGCCTTTTAATACCTACATTAAACATACAGATTACTCATCAGTGCCACTTCTACTTTGAGGTTAAAAATCCTCCAAGTTTTTTCTAATATACTTACCATTCCATTCGTTGCGTTTAAATGTTTGACCAAATGCTATTTCTCTCGTGTTTCATCAGAATTTAGTTAATTACACAGTTGTCGCCTGAATAGAGCAGTACTCATCACATACAGTTCTTTCCAAAACTGGATTTTACAAGGTAGAGCACAGGTGGGCCAGGAGAAAGCTCAGGAGCACGACTACAGTCTCCTGGAGCCAAGATTCTAATTCAGGGCACTGGACGAAAACATCCACCCTGAGGACGCACCGCCCACTTCAAGAGCAAGATTAAAACGCATTGCCTGAAAACAAGCTGTGAAATCTACCAAGATGCGCCTGCGCGCTGGAGGTCTCTCGGCAGACAAGCGCGGGACCCAGAGCAGCCAATCCCCAATCGGTGGGGCGGGACCTTCCGCGCGCTCCGCATCCTCCCGGCTCCTATTGGCTGGACTGCTTCAGTCGCAACGCAGATTGGTGGCTTGTGTCTGACGCGGCTGTACAAGCCAGCTGCTCACCCTTCGCTTCGCCTCAGCCGGGGAGGACTGGATGACGCCTATCGCTGAGCTCTCGCCGGGATGGGCAGCGCCGGAGGACAGCGGGGAGACTGACAGGAACGCGCCCTGCGAAACGCTCCTAAACCCTTTGCTTGACGTCTTCAAATTCCAGGCTGCTGCTAAGTCGCTTCAGTCCTGTCCGACTTTCTGCTACCCCATAGACAGCAGCCCAACAGGCTCCCCTGTCCCTGGGATTCTCCAGGCAAGAATACTGGAGTGGGTTGCCATTTCCTTCTCCAATGCATGAAAGTGAAAAGTGAAAGTGAAGTCGCTCAGTCATGTCCAACTCCTAGAGACCCCATGGACTGCAGCCTACCAGGCTCCTCCATCCATGGGATTTTCCAGGCAAGAGTGCTGGGTGGGTTTCCATTGCCTTCTCCGCAAATTCCAGGCTGGAAGGCCCCAAATCCCAACAGCTCTGAGGAACCCAGGTCCTAACCTGAAGGGAACTCGCGTCTCGTCTGCTTCAGGGACAAGAAGTCTTTTCACCCACAGAAACAAGAAATGCCCTAGTGCTGAGATCCCTAAATACCTGAAGTAACCCCAATTCCCCTCAGCCTGAGGCACCCTAAAAATAGCACCCGCGGAGAGACCAAATTTCCCTAACCTCAGAGTCCCTGAATACCTCAGCCTGGGAACTCTTAATCCCTTCATACTCAAGACCCCAACTATCCTGTAGGAGGGAAACCTAAAGCTCCTTAATGAGAAACCCCCGATTTCCTCAGCCTCAGAGATTCCAAGTTCTCTCAACCTGAGCATTCTACATCAGCCAAAAGACCCCCCAGTCCCCTTTGTTTGAGGAACCCCAGTTCCCCCAGCCCTGTGACCCTGATCTCAAGTCAAGTGATTTGTCCCTTAGATGTAGAACACACATTATGCTCAGATTTTCCCAGAGTCCCCAGGCAGAGCCACTAAAACCTTTGGAAAAACATTCCCTCTCACACTGTAACAGAGCCCTGATTTCAGTCCAGCAGTTAGGAACTTCCAGGGCTCCTTAGGACTCCCTCCGTCACCCACAGACACATCCCTCCTAGTGCCTTTCCTCAGAGGGGCCGAGTTGTAGGGCAACCAAATCTTGCTCGCATTAGGCAGGTCTGTCACAGCCTATCAGGATTTGTCCATCCCACCAAGACCCCCACCCTGACTTTCCCCACACCTTCCTGCCCCAAACACTCCATCCAAGGAAGACAGGCCTGGCTCTGGACAGTGGTCTGGGCTATCTCAGCATCTTCTTCCACAGGCACCCAAGGCCATGAACCCTTACAGATCCCCAGAGGAGAGCACTGAGGGAGATGCTGGGAGAACAGAGTGGAAGCCCATGGTGAGAGGTGGAGGTGGCAAAGCCAGGCTCTAAGCCGGCTCTATAGGAAGGATGCGGAGCTGGTCCCTTAAAGACCATAGACTGCTTGCCTGCACTGCTGAGTGAGCTTCTCTGGGAAGATGCACAGGATGGGAGTGCCTGGCCCTGTCTGGAACAGGTGGGGTGGAGTGGGGCAGAACAGGATACTAGCATCGTCAAGTGCTTTGTGTCCAGGAAGAGTTAAGAAAATACTCAGTGTTTGCTCAGTTAAGCAGGGCACAGTCAGTAAGGAAAGTCTTCATCCCTGTCTCACAGACACCCAGTGGCATCAGGCTACTCCCTGCCCATAGGCAGAGGAGAAGGCCCAGCTCTAAGGGCTGACTTATATTAGTAAGTCACTGATGAAGTCTATTATTTTCTTTAGGCCAAAGATGCTTTCAAAGACATTTCCATATACTTCTCCAAAGAAGAATGTGCAGAGATGGGAGAATGGGAAAAAATCTGTTATAGGAATGCAAAAAGGAACTGTGACGCACTGATTACTATAGGTAACAGGAAATGCTGGGCACCTGTGAGCCTAGGAAACATGAAACAGATCTTCAGTCTCCATGTTAACTTGGCCCTCTCTTAGGTGGCTACATCTGCTCAGTGTCCTTTTGTGTGGAGACTAACCTGGAGGAAATTTTTGTTCTTTTTTATCAATGTGGGGCTGGCCCTGGCAGTGCACAGCTCACCTCTTGCCCTGTTCTAGATTCTCCAAGCCCTACTAATTGGCCTTTGTGACACTTTCCATTGTCTCTATGCTTTGTTCTTCCTTCTTAGAGCAAAACTTTTGCTTCTTTCTGGGCCTCAGGGCCACTCGACTAGCATTCATGCATCACTGCAGGCAGGTCATCAAACCCCAGGTAGATGACATTGAGGATTCTGATGAAGAATGGACACCAAGGCAGCAAGGTGAGGGGCCAGGAGGATTTAGAGGTGTCTTCCTAAAACTAACCTGGGTTTATGTCTTAGCTGCATCTCAGGCATTAGCAAAGAAAACATAATTTTCAGAAAACTAGCAAGATGCATAACAGCATATTATACAGTGAGACTATCCATATGAAGTTTTTAAATACGTAAAATAATTAGCCTCCCCTTCTCTGCCATCTTACATGCAGTTTACTCTGCTCCTCACCATGTCTTCTGACAAGACTTTCAGGATCAAGTGATACCTCACCAAGAAACAAAAGCAGAATCATCCCATTCCCTAATGGATTCTAATGAAAATTGGTAATAAAACCAGATAAAACTCCAAGAGAAGACACTGCAGAAAAACAAAGCTATAGGTCTATAAGGAGCCACACATGAGGTGGCACACATATTTGTGCTGTCGACGTCACTGGCATCTTACCATATCACTCTGAAAACATCATTAATGCATCCATTTGTTTCACTGAAAAAATGATTTCTCTTTGTGTCAGTGTTTCTGCACTGGTGCTTTGGCTCAGTAATAAATATGAGAACTTTTGTTGAAACAAATTATATATATATAGGCATATATATATAATTATTTATACATTAAAAATGGAGCAACTGACAAATAATTAATCTCAAAAATATACAAGCAACTCCTGCAGCTCAATTCCAGAAAAGTAAACAACCCAATCAAAACTGGGCCAAAGAACTAAACAGACATTTCTCCAAACACATGAAAAGATGCTCAACATCACTCATTATCAGAGAAAAATGCAAATCAAAACCACAATGAGGTACCATTTCACGCCAGTCAGAATGGCTGCTATCCAAAAGTCTATAAGCAATAAATGCTGGAGAGGGTGTGAAGAAAAGGGAACCCTCTTACACTGTTGGTGGGAATGCAAACTAATACAGCCACTATGGAGAACAGTGTGGAGATTCCTTAAAAAACTGGAAATAGAACTGCCATACGACCCAGCAATCCCACTGCTGGGCATACACACCAAGGAAACCAGAACTGAAAGAGACATATGTACCCCAATGTTCATCGTAGCACTGTTTATAATAGCCAGGACATGGAAGCAACCTAGATGTCCATCAGCAGATGAATGGATAAGAAAGCTGTGGTACATATACACAATGAAGTATTACTCAGCCATTAAAAAGAATACATTTGAATCAGTTCTAATGAGGTGGATGAAACTGGAGCCTATTATACAGAGTGAAGTAAGCCAGAAAGGAAAACACCAATATAGTATACTAATGCATATATATGGAATTTAAAATGATGGCAATGATAACCCTGTATGCGAGACAGCCAAAGAGACACAGATGTATAGAACAGTCTTTTGGACTCTGTGGGAGAGGGCAAGGGTGGGATGATTTGGGTGAATAGCACTGAAACATGTATATTATCATATGTGAAACGGATCACCAGTCCAGGTTCGATGCATGATACAGGATGCTCAGGGCTGGTGCACTGGGATGACCCAGAGGAACGGTACAGGGAGGGAGGAGGGAGAGGGGTTCAGGATGGGGAACACGAGTACACCCATGGCAGATTCATATCGATGTATGGCAAAAGCAATACAATATTGTAAAGTAATTAGCCTCCAATTAAAATAAATTTATATTGAAAATACCAAAAAAATGGAGATTAAAAAAATCTAAATGTGAATAAGAAGTACCAAATTCAGCACCAGAGGAGTAAGGGCTGGCAGGTGGCTTCACTGTGTGTTGGTTAGTTTTTTTTATCTTATTTTTGAATTCTGAAATAGAAATTAAAAGACCTGACGTGGTTGTGGCAGAGTATTGATGTAAGCCTGAATGAAGGTGGATGTATAGGTTTTCCAGTATAATTCTCAATAGTTTTATGTTTAAAATTTATCATTCTTTTTCTTTTAAAAAATTATTATTTTTGCTAAACATTCTTAATGAAAGGGCAGTTAAAGCCACCTTAATTAGACTATAAATTCACCAGAGAACTTTCTAATACTAAGCTCATGATTCAGTCACTGGGTTAAATCTCTTAGAAGAGGAAAGATTAATATATTGTTAAGATACATTATTTATGCATATATATTTAACCACACCACATGATCTTTTTATGCTAAGATGAACCTAATTCTTTCTCTTGATTCTGGGAAAGGGTTTGAGATAACTATTTAGTCTCCCTGATCTTTCCCACATTTCACTGCTGACCAGAGACAGCATCAGGTAAACAAAATGAAGTATACTCATTATACAATAGAAGTGAGCAGCTCACTTCCTCTTCTGCTGCTCAGAGTAGAGAGTTTAGAAGAGTTAATCTGCCTAGACTGGAGAAAACAATTTAGATTAGTTCCATGATTCTCCATATATGGATTTCTGTTCTCTTAGTTTCTTTACTACTATTTATTTATTCTTGGCTATGCTGGGTCTTCACTGCTGTGCATGAGCTTTCTCTGGTTGCAGTGAGTGGGAGCTACTCTCTACTTGGGGTGCACAGGCTTTTCCCTGTGGTGGCTTCTCTGGTTGCAGAGTGCACGCAGGCTCAGTAGTTATGACACACATGCTTAGTTGCCCCACAGCATGTGGAATCTTCCTGGACCAGGGATCAAACTTGTGTCTTCTGCATTGACAGACAGATTCTCATCCATTGTGCCACCAGAGAAGTCCATTTGTTCCCTTAGGTTATTAATAGTAATGTAAGAGACATGAAAACCAAACATATGTCTGCAAAGCTTTTGGTATGAAGAGATACTCTTCATAGGGAACACGTACCCCACGAGTCGCCATACCTCTACGCATTTTTATTTACCCTCTGAACAGTTTTTGTGTGTGTGGTGCACTATTGCTAACTATATACACATTGCTGTACAACAAATCTGTAGAACTTTTTCATCTGGCATGACTGAAACCCTATACCCATTGAGCAACAATTCTCCATTTCCTCCTCCTCATAGGCATTGGCAACCACTATTCTATTTTCTGTTTCCATGAATTTGATTAGATACCCAAGTGAAATCATGCAATATTTGTCTTTTTTTATTGGTTCATTTAATAATGTTCTCAAGGCCCATCCCTGATGTAGCATATGACAGAATTTCATTCTTAAGGCTGAAAAATATTCCATTATGTGATGTGTGTATAATATGCATATGAGATATATTTTATATATAATGTGTATCTTTTTATCCACCAGTGAACTGTGAGGTTGCTTCCACATCTTGCCAGTTGTGAATAATGCTGCAATGACCATAGATGTGCATATATTTATTCAAGATCTTTTCAATTTTTTATAAATATATACTTAGGAGTTGGATTGCTAGGTCATATAGCAGTTTTGTTTCTAATATTCAGAGGAAACTCCATACAGTTTTCTATAAAGGTTGCAACATTTTACACTTCCAACAATAGTGCATGTGTTAGTGTGTAAGTTTCTCCATATCCTTACCAAACTTGTTTTTCATACTGGCCATCATAAAATATATAATTTCCATTGCACTTGTATTCTGTATTTCCCCATTGATTAGTAATATTGAGCATCTTTTCATGTTTGTTGGCCATTTGTGTTATCTTCTTTGGAGAAATGTCTATTTAATTCCTTCTCCCACTGTGTTGGTCAGTTCAGGCTGCCATAACAAAACAGATCACGTGGCTTAAACTGCAGAAATTTGTTTTCCTACAATTCTGGAGCATGGAAGTTTGATACCAGGGTGCCATCATGGTTAATCAAGTTCTCTTCCTGGCTTATAGGCAGCCTTGATATAGGTATGTGCTTATTAACCCCTTATCAGATATGTATTTTACAAATATTTTCTACCATCTTTTTCACTCTGTTCATTGTCTCCTTTGCTGCATAGAAGTTTTAAGCTTAATAAGTTCCATTTGTCTAATTTTACTTTGTTATTAATATATGTGCACTTCGGAGAAGGCAATGGCAACCCACTCCAGTTCTCTTACCTGGAAAACCCCATGGGCAGAGGAGCCTGGTAGGCTGCAGTCCATGGGGTCACAACGAGTCGGACACGACTGAGCGACTTCACTTTCACTTTTCACTTTCATGCATTGGAGAAGGAAACGGCAACCCACTCCAGTGTTCTTGCCTGGAGAATCCCAAGGAAAGAGGAGCCTGGTGGGCTGCCGTCTATGGGGTCGCACAGAGTTGGACACGACTGAAGCGATTTAGCAGCAGCAGCAGCAGCAGCAGCAGTATATGTGCACTTAGTATCATATTTAGAAATCATTACCGATTAATGACGTTTCACCCTTGTTTTCTTCTAGGAGTTTTATCAGGTCTTACATTTTTGAGTTGATTTTTCTACATGATGTAAGAGCTTCATTATTTGCATGTGGATATTTGTTTCCCAGTGCCATTCATTACAGGGATTAAGCTTTCCCCATTGTCTTGATACCCCTGATGAAGATCATTAGATCATGTATCCAAGAGTTTATTTCAGTTTACTTTTAGCTACCTCTTCCATTCCATTGATTGATAAATCTGTCTTTATGTCAGTGGGTTTCCCCAATGGCTCAGCAGATAAGAGAATCCACCTTTAATGCAGGAGACACGAGACACGGGTTCAATCCGTGAGTTAGGAAGATCCTCTGGAGAAGGAAATGGCAACCCATTCCAGTATTCCTGCCTGAAAAATACCATGGACAAAGAAGTCTGGTGGGCTACAGTCCAAAGGGCCACAAAGAGTCGGACACGACTGAGCAACTTAGCACGCACTTTATGCCACTATTACACTCTTTTGACTACTGAACCTTTGTAATATGTTCTGAAATCAGCAGCCTGCAGTTTTGCTGTTCTTTCTAAGATTGTTTTGGTTATTTGTGGGTCCTCTGAGATTCCATGTTAACTGTAGGATGGATTTTTCTATATCTGAAAAAAAATCCATTGATATTTTTATAAGAGTTGCATTGAATCTTTAAATTTCTTTGGGTAGTATGAACAGCTTAATAATATTGTCTTCAAATCCATAAACATGGGATGCCTTTCTATTTATTTGTGTCAGATTTCTTTCAGCAATACTTTGTAGTTTTCACTGTGTAAGCCTTTCATCTCCTTAAGTTTACTCCTATTTCATCTTTTTGATGCTATTATAAATAAGATTGTTGGGACTTCCCTGATGGTCCAGTGGTTAAGACTCTACACTCCCAATGCAGAGCACCTGGGTTCAATCCCTGGTCATGGAACTAGATCCCACATGCCACAACTAAAGACCCCACATGTCACAATGAAGACCTGGCACAAATAAATAAATAAAAATAAATATTAAAAAAAATTTAAATTTAGCTCTTGACTATAGCTTTAAAAAAGTTAAAAGTAAATAGGACTGTTTGCTTATTTTCCACTTTGCAATGGTCAGTGAACAATGAATTTTCCATTCAAATATGCATGGAAAGATATTTGAATGTTGATTTTGTACCCTGAAACTTTCTGTGCAAGTTTTTTGTGGAATTTTAAAGATTTTTTCTACACATAAAGTCATGTCCTCTGTGAACAGATGTAATTTTATTTCCTTTCCAAATAGGAAGCATTTTGTTTCCTTTTCTAATCTAATGCCTTGGCTAGGATTGCTAATATTATGTTGAATAAAAGTGTTGAACATGGGCATCCTTGCCTTTTTTATTGATCTTAGAAGTTTTCAGCTTTTCACTGATGAATATGATCTTAGAGGTAGACTCCTCGTATATGACTTTTATTATATTGTGGCCACTTCCTTCTATTCCTACTTTGTTGAGTATTTTCGTCATGAAAGGCTAGTAAATTTATTAGATACTTCATCAACATCAGATGAAGCAGAGATGAAGTTTTGTGGGTTTTTTAAGAAAATTATGTGATACTCCTAGTGGAAGCATAGTAGTTGATGGTATAGAAATTACTTACTATTCCTCCTTTGGTAATCCTCATCCTTGTCACTCTCTAGCTCAGAATTCTGTGTTCTTAATTAGAATGCCCAGTTTGGAAACATTTACCAACCAAAACACTGATTCTCATCATTATTTAGGTAAACCTTCTCGGATGACCTTCAGAGTGAAGCACAGTAACCACCAGAAGGTATTTCCCAAATCCTGTGACAAGAAAATCCTCCTGATGGAGGTAAGAATAGGAGAATACACAGAGATCCTAGAGACCGCTGCCTTCCTGTGCTGTCTTTGGTACAATGCCTGATACCATCACCAACACTGGGCTGGAAGAAGCACAAACTGGAATCAAGATTGCCAGGAGAAATATCAACAACCTCAGATATGCAGATGACACCACCCTTATGGCAGAAAGTGAAGAGGAACTAAAAAGCCTCTTGATGAAAGTGAAAGAGGAGAGTGAAAAAGTTGGCTTAAAGCTCAACATTCAGAAAACGAAGATCATGGCATCTGTTCTCATCACTTCATGGGAAATAGATGGGGAAACAGTGGCAGACTTTTTGAGGGGGCTTCAAAATCACTGTAGATGGTGACTGCAGCCATGAAATTAAAAGACACTTACTCCTTGGAAGGAAAGTTATGGCCAACCTAGATAGCATATTGAAAAGCAGAGACATTATTTTGCCAACAAAGGTACATCTAGTCAAGGCTATGGTTTTTCCAGTGGTCATGTATGGATGTGAGTTGTACTGTGAAGAAAGCTGATGCTTTTGAACTGTGGTGTTGGAGAAGATTCTTGAGAGTCCCTTGGACTACAAGGAGACCCAACCAGTCCATTCTAAAGGAGATCAGTCCTGGGTGTTCTTTGGAAATACTGATGCTAAAAGCTGAAACTCCAATACTTTGGCCACCTCATGCGAAGAGTTGGCTCATTGGAAAAGACTCTGATGCTGGGAGGGATTGGGGACAGGAGAAGGGGACAACAGAGAATGAGATGGCTCGATGGCATCACTGACTTAATGGACATGAGTTTGGGTGAACTCCGGGAGTTAGTGATGGACAGGGAGGCCTGGCGTGCTGCAATTCATAGGGTCGCAAAGATTCGGACACGACTGAGTGACTGAGCTGAAGAATAGCAACAATAATTGGCTATCATTACATTATTTTCACAGAATTTCAAACTTTAAGCATTTTACCTGAATAAACTTACTTAAACCTTAAAACAATCCTACAGTACTTATTGGTAGGTACTATAACTATCACCATTTATACATCAAGAAATTGTGGTAAAGAAATGTTTGATTATATGCCTGAGATCACAGTATCACTGGTAGTGCATGCAATCTAATCCAAAGCACCTTCCTAAACCCCTTACAAGCTACTTAAAACTTCCATAATTCTATAAAGTTTACACTGTCTTATTCATACATCTTTTTATCACTCATTTGAGGGATGGTTTCAACCTCAGTTCTTTTGTGCTGTGCTAAAGTGAGGGCTATATTAAGATATCCGACTAAGGGAAGCTTACAGATACATAGTGAAATTTATAGAGCAGGTGGTCCAAGATGAAGGAGATAGGATCCCCAACCTCAGAGCATCCTACTCCAGTAAGAAAGAGGAATCAACTCCCAATTCTGACAAGCCTCAGATTTTATGACTGAAAACCAACATGTAAGAAAGTAACTGAAGGGACTTCAGATAGGTAGAAGGAAAAATTCATCACCTGGAACTCATTTCAAATGCTCCTTCTGGTAGGAGGACGTACAGCTCCTTCCTCTGAGCTCTGATTCAGTTCAGTTCAGTTCAGTCGCTCAGTCGTGTCCGACTCTTTAGGCAACTCTTATACGTGGAACTGTCAGGGGAGTGTAGTCTCCTCGGTTCTGTCTCATCTCATCAAAAATTTGAAGCGATGGACATCAAAGCCCTCAGCATGTCACAGCTCTCAGACAGACCATGTTATAGCTCTCAGGTGGTCAAACAGACCGTGTTATAGCTCTTGGACAGATCAGTGTTACAGCTCTGTGTTACAGCTCAGTTTTATTTAGAAAATAACAGGAAAATACATCCTCGAGGCATGAGGCCATGCCGAGCGGAAATCGCGAAGGGCGGGGTGGGGGTGGGGTGGGGGGGTGGAGAGAGAAAGAGAGAGAATAAGCGCGTTGAGGGGGAGAGAGAACTCCGGCCCTTTGGCTCCTCTTTTTTTTTTTCCTACCCCTGGGCCTGCCCTATGTAAATTGGGCTAGCCAGGATGTTGTTTGTTCTACCCGAGGTCCTCACTCTGGTCCTTGGACCTTCCTTTGTTCTGTTTTCATGGGCTTTTCCCTTGTCTTTTAGCCACTGCCATTCTGGACTCCTGTTTCCTATTCTAACTACCTAACATTACCCTCTCAAGAGATGGGAGGCCCAATTCTTTGGGAATAGGGGCGTCGAGGTCTTTCTGGCTACTTCCTGCTGAACTGGGACGGCGAGGGGTATTGGGCCTCCCCCTCTTGCTGGTCTCAGGCCTCAGAGTCCTTATAGCAGTGTCCATCTAAGGGTGTGATATTTTCCGTGGTCGGGTGTAGTTTTAGGTATCTTTGTTAACTGGCACTGCAAGTTGTAGCTTCTTGACCTGGGCAGAGACAAAACAGGTTAGACAATTGATAACACATGGAACAATCATAAGCAGCATCAATATGGCATAACAAGGAGTGGCAGAGGCATTAGCCAATTCCAAATTCCCATTGCCAGGATGGCTCAAATCCCTCCTTGTTCAGGGATCAGATCTATCTCCTATCTGTTTTGGAGTACAACACATGGCAAGGCTGTGTTGGCTCTTTAGAGCTGTCCTGAGAAATCCTATCCCAAGAAACTAGATTTTTGGGGTGTTCATTAGAATGGCACTCATATATAGTTCTGAATAGGTATCTGAGATTTCCCAGGGGCTCACAGGTATATTGAGTGTCCTCTTCTGTTTTCTTCCACAGCTTGACTCGTGCGTAGTGAATCCAGGAGTCATGTCCTGGTACCTTGACTGCTGTGGGGGTAGAAAAGTATTATAGCGTAAGGGCCCTTCCATGTGGGCTGGAGGTGAGCCTTTGGGGACCCATCTTCCCAGACTTTTGAGTCCTTGGAGCATATAGTGGTGACTCCTTAGAATCTTTTGGGTCTTGTTTCACACCCCACAAGCATATATCCTGTTGGAATTGCCCAATGGCTGTGATATAAGACTGGAGGGTCTGAGCCTCTGGATCTAAGAGGAGGTCATTGACTTAAACAAAAGGTCTCCCATATAGCGTCTCATAAGGACCAAGACCAACCTGTTCCTTAGGGGCAATACGGGCGCAGAGGAGAGCTATTGGTAAATAGCTTCCATCCCAGGGAGGTCTCCTGGGTTATCTTATCTTTTTTATCACTGATTTTAAGAATTGGTTGGCTTGCTCTACTTTTCCTGAAGACTGAGGCCTCCAGGCACAATGGAGATAATAAGTAATCCCCAATGCTTTAGAGACCCCTTCGGTGACCTTAGAAGTAAATGATGTCCCATTGTCACTTTGTAATGACCTGGGCAGACCAAATCTCAGAATGATTTCATGGAGAAGATTTTCAGCCTTCTCAGTCTGGTTGGGAAAGCCTTCAATCCAACCTGTGAATGTATCTATCATGACAAATAGGTATTTATACCCTTGAGAAACTGGCATCTGTGTGAAGTCCATCTGCCAGTCTTCTCCTGGGTAGGCCCCACGTCGTTGGATGGGCTGGGCCAGCTGGGGTCTTCGAGCTCCTTGGGGGTTAAGTGGCAAGTGGGACAAGGGGAGACAACTTGCCTTAGTCGTTTGGAAGCCTGTTCCTCTGAAGGACTTTTCTAGTAATCTTTGGAAGGCCTTTTCCCTTAAATGAGTGGTGGCATGTATGAGTTAACCAACTTCCATTGGAGGTTTTCAGGCAGAAAAAGGAGTCCCTCCTTTTGCAACCACCCCATATGACCTTCTTGAAAGCCCTCACTCTTAGCTTTAAGAGTCTCACTTTCAGTATATGAAGAAGTTTTTGGCAAATTAGTCTGTGGAACTAAGGTGGCAACCCCTATTAGGTCATGGTTCTGTAATGCTGCTCTCTTAGCTGCCTGATCAGCTGCTTGGTTCCCTTGTGCCACTTCTGTGCTCCCTTTTTGGTGTCCTTTACAGCAGGAGACTGAAACCTCAGTGGGCAGATGGACTGCTTCCAAGAGTCTAAGAATTTGACCATCATATTTGATTTGGGACCCTCAGGTGGTCAAATGGCCCCTTTCCAAAGAGCAGCATGTGCATGTAGCACCAGAAAGGCATACTTCGAGTCAGTGTAAATGGCTACTTTTTTTCCTTTTCTCAGCTCTAAAGCTAGAGTCAGGGCTATGAGCTCAGCGGACTGGGCTGAAGTACCTGGTGGCAGAGGCTTAGCCTCTATGGTCTCAAAACTGGAGACTACTGCATATCTGGCTTTTCTTTTTCCATCCAAGACAAAGCTGCTTCCAACAGTGTATCAGATTTCCTCAAGGTTGGTCAGAGGATCTTCCGACAATCCCTCTCGGGGTTTTGTCCAGTGGTCCAAGGTTTCTAGGAAAGAGTGAAAAGGGGAGAGAGCCCTCGGGGGTAGGCAGGAGGGTAGCTGGGTTAAGAACCTCACAAGGGGATATAGTGAGGCCTGGATTTTCCATCAGCACTACTTGGTATCTGAGGATTTTTTTATCAGACGTCCATAATTGTCTCTATTTAGGAGTTTCACTTGGCGGCTGGTAAAAATAGTTAGTTTGCCCCCAAAAGAGAGTTTTAAAGCATCTTCTATCAGGATTGCAATAGCTGCAAGATTTCAAAGATAGGGGGGCCAGCCTCAAGCAGTCGGGTCTGAGCCACCTGGATAAGTAAGCAACAGGTTGGGGCTCAGATCCCAAACTTTGAGTTAACACGCCTGCCGGGGGCCAGCGTGAGGAACTCCGCCCATGGCAAAGGTCATGAGGAAGGAGGCTTGGCATACGCAAAGGCGTGATCAAGCCTCAGGAAACCCCCTGTTCCCGAGCATCTACCCCCAAAACCAGAGTCTGTTTTATGCTCTCCCCTACACCTCTGACTTTACAGGGGGCTCTCCCCCATCACCATTTCTCTCAGAGAAAGAGTTAACATGCAGCTCCAAGTCAATAAAAATTCCTGGGCATGACAAGAGTGTTTCAGCTTACGGACTCCTCTGAAAGTTATCTAGCCCGCCTGTATAGATTCATCTGGCCACGGCCACGTGTGATTATTTACAGCCTCCCAACCTGAGAGGCACGAGATGTTTTAGACTTACTAAAGGCAAATTCCTTTGGTAAGTTGGAAATTGTCAGTATAGTGGGTTGGTTAGGAATTATATTGGTGAAGGGTTTTTTCATTTGTTGTGCCAATAATTGCTGCTAATTCCCTGCCCTGGGTGTGACAAGGGTGTCTCAGGTCAAACCTCTCTCCTGACAGACTAGCTTGTGTGACAGGATTATCCATACTCCTGCCACTACCACATGATTGTTTACTACATCTCAACCATAAACAGCACAGAGAGTTTGGAGTATTAGGGATTTTCTCATTGTTGAGTCAATGATTGCCGCCAGGCCTCCATATCCTTAGGCACTTGGGAATATATTAATCAATGTATTTGGAATACAGAAAAGGAAATATAGTAGTTTTTAAGGTTAGCAATACTAGACTTTTTGAGTTAATGAATTTTCTCTTTTGTAATAGATCACTGTACTTTGTTATAAATCACTGTGTCCTTGCTATGTAAAAATGTAACTTTATCACTATCTTAAGACTAAATAGATCTTAAGGGGAACATTGGGGAAAGGATTTTCATTTGTTGGGCTGATGTTTGCTACTAAATCTCCATATTCCCTGTCCTTATAATGAATATAACTAACATATAGGAGAAATAAGTATTAACCTTTAAGCATATAGGAGAAATAAGTATTAACCTTTAAGATTAATAAGGTTAATAAGTATTAACCTTTAAGATTAATCATGTTAACCTTGGGTTAAATAAATTCCTTTCTTGATTGTAACTCACTACACCCTCACCCTATAGGAATGCAACTTTATTTGAAGGGTGGTGCCTGGTTTAAGAAAAAACACCCTTGGAAAAAATAAGTTTTTGGTTATCAGAAAGAAAGGTTCATAAAATGTCAGCAGGCCTCATGGCCAGAAGATGATGTAAAACCCCTAAGACCTTTTTTTTATACATTTATGTGAAGCACCTGATTTTGATAAAGGTCAGGACTGCTGACCCCCGCGTGACTCTGTATTCATCCCTATGTGTAACAAAAGGTATATAAGCAAACCCAAAAATAAAGAAATTGGATCAGTTTCCGGAAAGACTGATTCCCCCATGTCGTTCTTTCTTACTCCCCGTTTTTCTGGCTGAATTCCCATCTGGAGCATGGGTGCTCGCCATGTCTGCTTACTTGCCCCGGTATTCAAGCCCACGCGAGGAGGAGCCCAAGGAGGGGCACCTTCCGATATTCAAGTGCCACTGGTGGCCCAACGTAAATGGTGCAAATTCCTTGTCTTGGAATTTTATTGGTATCCCACATAAACCAAGTTATTCAGCCTCTTTTTCTCTCCTACTATTTTCTGGCCAAATTCCCATCTGGTGCATGGGTACCCACCAAGCCTACTAATTTTGCCTGGGCTTCTAAGATCGGACCTCGGGGGCCTCAGTGCCTTCTCTCCTTCAGGAGAATGGGAAGACGCCTGCGGCCTATGTAGGTGGTGATTGGTATTCCATGTGAACCAAGTTATTCAGCCTCTTTTTCTCTACTAATTTTCTAATCCCTCTCTATCTGTAATTAAATAAGTTATTTCCAAGGACGCCGACTCCGTCCCCACCTTCAAATCACCCTGGATCCACTGGGGCTGGACCCCGGCACACGCCCAAGGCTATTCCCTCTCTTTCATGGACATAAAGTTGGAATGCTTTTTCTGGGTCTTGCAACCTCAAGGCAGGTGCCTGAGTTAAGGCTTGTTTAGTGTAGCCTCTGCCTTCTTTTGAGGAGTTCCCCACATCAGTGGGATTGAATCATCCTGCCCCTTTAAGCTGGGCAATTAAGACCATAGTTGGTATCCAGATTCGATAATACCCAGTTAGCCCCCAGGAAAGATTGCAATTGTTTTTGAGTTGCTGGGGAGGGAAACTGCAGGATTCCTTGTACCCACTCAGAGGACAGCCTCCTGGACTGACCTCCCAGGTAAGTGACCTTTGTCTCAACCATCTGTGCCTTAGCATGGGAGACTTTATATCCTCTCTCTGCCAGAAAGTTTAGAACCTGCATTGCATGCTGTTGGGCATTTTTCTCATCTGGAGAGATTAGTAGGCCATCTACGTATTGTAATATTTTCCCATTAGGTCCCAGGTCCAGATCTAGGAGATCCCACTACAGGCCTGTCCAAATAGGTGGGAGCTATCTCTGAACCCCTGAGGTAATACTATTTAAGTCACCTGTTGGTGTTTTTCTCCTGGGGCCTCCCTCTCCTGGGGCCTCCCACTCGAAGGCAAAAAGATATTGGGATTCTTTAGCCAGTGGTATGCAAAAAAAATGCACCTTTGAGATCCAAGACTGTAAATCACCTAGCACTGGGTGGGATTTCTCCCAAGATTACATAGGGATTGGATACTGTGGGATGGAGGGGGACTACAGCTTCATTTATGATCCGGAGATCTTGAACCGTTCGCCACGTTCCATCCTTCTTTACTAAGAGAAGTGGGGTGTTACATGGCTGATTGGTGGGTACCAATAGCCCACAAATAAGGAATTTATTTATTAAAGGCTATAGTCCCTCCCAGAAGAAGGCTCTCTTCTGAAGGGATATTTGTTTCTAATTGGGAAACCAAGTGGGATCTCGGAGGATGATGATGACCGGTTCAGCTTGGAGGGCTTGTCCAGGAGTCCCCTCGTCCCACACCTGGGAGTTAATTTTGTTTTCTCATAGTCTTTGGTCCCTCTCTATTGGAGAGGGTGTAATGGGTTCTTCAGTAGTAACCAGAAGCTGTAGGGCTCTAGAGGCTGAAAAACTTCCCATCACAAGGGTGGTCCCCCGTTTAGTGAGTATATCTCTTCCCAATAAGAGAGTAGGGCACTCAGGGACCACCAGAAACTGGTGGGAAAATATTTGTCCATCCCAGCAACAAAGAAGTGCTTGGGTGAATCTTTTAGTAGTTGTTTTTCCTGTAGCACCCAAAATGGTACAGGTTTGGGAGGAGAAGGCTCCGGAGTAGGAGATCAAGACAGAGTAGGTAGCCCCCATGTCAACCAAGAAATTCTCGGACCTACCTGCCACATCCAGTTGCACCCTTGGCTCTAGCCCTGTGATGGTTATCTGTGACAGGCGGGCTAGCTGGAGTGGGCCGCTTCAGTCCTGTTGAACCATCGTGAGGGAAGGCTTGGCGCTTGACCTTGAGGCTCTTGGGTCCCAAGGGCAGAGTGCCACCCAATGTCCCAGTTGATGGCATTTGAAGCAAGTCGTTTTAGGAGACTTATAACGGTTTGGACACTCTTTGGCCCAATGCCCCACTTGTCTACAGATTACGCATTCGCTTCATGCCTTGTCCTTTAAAGACTCAGGGTTTGCCACAGGGCTTCCCTGGAGGGCGGCCAGCATTAGGGCATGACTAGTCTTTCCTTCTCTCCCTCTCCTGGGCCTTGGCCTCCTTCTCCTGTTCTCTGTTATAAAAGGTATTGCTGGCTGTGTGGACCATCTCATCTAAAGAGGATGCAGGGTCCTGCTGCTGTAGCTGTTGTAATTTTATTCTGATATCTGATGCACACTGGGACATGAATTTGTCCTTTAAAATCACCTGTCCCTCATAAGAGTCTAAGTCCAGATTGGTAAACTTTTGGAGGGCCTCTTTAGTCTTTCCAGAAGACTAACTCGTTGGGCTCCTCAGTTATTGCTGAGACTGGGCACAGTCCCACAATAATAGGCTTCCTTCTATTTCCATGGGTGGACTTCCTTAGGGGTGAGTATTTCTGAAGCTTATCTTACCCAGTACTCTTGCACCTGAGAGCCAGGCATCCTCAGGTCAGGGTGCAAATCCCCAGGCAGGCTGAGGCATGACAGTCTCCTGGAGATCAAATCCCTGGGCAGGTAGAGGCAGGTTGGCCTCCAGAGAATTCGGTCCCTGGGCAGATCAAGGAGTGATGACCTCCCAGGACCCCTGGACTGGCAAATCCCCAAGTTGGTTGAGGCATGACAATCTTTCAAGGACAAGATTCTGAGGCAGGTCGAGGCAGGTTGACCTCCTGGGACCCCTAGACTGGAGCTGGGCATCCCCAAGGTCTCCAGCATGACCAATGCTAGGTAGGATTAAAGGGTTGTAATTTTAACTCATTTTGTTCAGATGAGAATAGATATCATGATGTAAAGCAATCCAAGCCTATGCCCTGAGACTGGGAAACAGTGAAACAGTCATAAGTTTATCCTCTTACTACTCTAAGGGATTTAAGTCATTGATTTCTTCCCCTAGTCCTCCATAAGAGCAGGTAAGGGTGTCTTCCCTGGTAAGCATTGTTGTCATAGACCCACTTTATGTAATAACAGAAGTAATGACAAAGGAGTGGGTTATCTGGCCCTATTAGGGGCATTAAGGTGTTTTAATAATAGACTGGGTAAAGCAACAAGAGGGCAGGGTTGCATACAAGGGGGCAAGGTCTTGATTGTAGGAGTTAGTAATTGGCTTAAGAACAAATCTCTTAAGAGGCAACAGAACAGATGTTCCATAAGAGTAGAGTGGAGATTTGATCCAGGGGTATGTTTATAACTTTAGGAGAAGGGTGGTAAGGATTTGGGCCCGAACAGCCTGCAGGGCTAACTCCCAAAGTGGCAAACATTATCCCTGGAAGCCCAACTGCTTTTGAAGGGATGCCAACTGGTGGACTTCTAGCAGGCACTGTGTGCCTGTCGCCCGCCCTAGCAGGTTCAGTGAGAGATGCTGGTGTTGTACATGCTGTAGGAAACATGGAAGATGAAGGGCTGAACATCTAGAAGGATTGGATATTATACAGTATTTCCCTCCCAAGGGCCAGCTATTTTCTAGTTGTCCCTCCAGAAGATTGTAGAGGCAACACTGTGGGCCTGGATGGGGCTCAGGAAAAAAGTATGAAACAGGAGGGGAGGGGACAGGGAACAACCTTTGAAAGAATGACACAGCACAAGAGCGTAACATAAACTGCTTAAAATCAATTGGGTCTAAGATGACAAGTCAAATTCAAGCAAACCTTAATCTCCAATCTGTAAACTAAATGACACACCCAGAGGTGGCAGCTCCAAGACACTGTCAAAAGACAGAGGAGTGGGTGGTTCCCCAATGGCTAGGATGATCCTCCCAGTCATTAGCATATTAATTCACTCAGCTGGCAAAACCTAGCCAGGCCACATTCCATGTTCAGAGCCCTCTGTAATAGCCCACACCCTGCAGTGCAGTGTGCTTCTCTCTGAACTCTAACAAATCCACCTCTTACCAATCACTTTGTCTCTCACTGAATTTTTGCAATGAGACATCAGAGCCTGAGCTTCATTAGGTCCTGAAGCCAGGCATCCTGGATTTTGGCTGGGCTCTGAGTCCCAGGAGAGAGAGCTAAAGGACAGGAGGAAAAAGCAGTGGGAAAAATGTGCCAAGGAATCCCCTTCATAGCCTGCCAGAGAATCTGCTAAATAGCTGACCTGTGCTCACAGCTTTCATTGGCCTGATCCTTGGCACAAAGATTAAGGACAGAAGAACCCCCACCAGCTTGGGTAATAGCTAGTGGGGCTCAGCAGGCAGTGCCTTTGGGACATATCGAAGAGTAGCCTCTCCAGAGTCCCTCAGTTGCACCCACTGCCACCCACCTCTTCGCGAGGGGGTTTGAGCAAACAAGAAACTGTAAAGGAATTAAGATTTTGTTAGACATATGTCCCTCCAGCCACAGGAGCGAGGACCTCCTACCTTAACTGGAGGTCTTCTGGAATCTGAGACTGAGCAGTGTGAGCTTTCTGCTGAGTTTGTTTTTCGCTGTCCCGGTTTCCAGCCCTGGGTTTTCTTCGCATTCCGCTTCTACCTCAGGAGTTTTCGCCAAGTTGGGCTCCTGCTGTGCTTGGCCTCATCCTTGTCCTTGCGGGGGACCACGCTGAGGTTGTTTCAGCCAGGTTAAACCCAAGTCACCATAGATGTCAGGGGAGCGTAAGAGATTACCGAGGAGACTTGGTTCTGTCTCATCTCAACAAAAATTTGAAGCGATGGACGTTAAGGCTCTTGGCATGTCACAGCTCTCATACAGACCATGTTATAGCTCTTGGGTCTCGAACAGACCGTGTTGTAGCTCTTGGACAGATCAGTGTTACAGCTCTGTGTTACAGCTCAGTTTTATTTAGGAATTTATTTATTTAACAGGAAAATACATCATTGAGGCGTGAGGGCATGCCGACCCAAAGATGCCAAGAGAAGAGAGAGAACAAGCACAGAGGGGGAGAGAGACCCCCCCACCCCCCAGCCCTTTGGCTCCTCTTTCTCTTTTTTCCTCCCCCTGGGCCTGCCCTATGTAAATTGGGCTAGCCAAGAGTGTTGTTCTACCCGAGGTCCTCACTCCAGTCCTCGGACCTTCCTTTGTTCTGTTTTCACGGGCTTTTCCCTTCCTTGGTCTTTTAGCCACCGCCATTCTGGACTCCTATTTTCTATTCTAACTACCAAACAGAATCATTTGTTTAGCCTGCCCCTGTGTCGTGAGCTTTGAGAGCCTAGGCCATATTTGCTAATTCTTAGAAGTTCAGGCCCAGCTAAAAGCCCCTGAGGGCCCTCTGAATGTTTTCTGAATGAGTGACTCCACATTTAAACATTCATCTAGGAGGAAAAAGGTCAAGGAATGCTGAAGATAGTATCTGTGAGCTGGACTTCAAATACAGAGACAGCTGAGGGGGTAAACTGATAGCAGGGATGGACTCTCACATTCATACTGTATCAAATAGCTCACAGACATTTTGTTGAATGTTACTAAACTTCATGTCCACTATAACATCAAGAATTAGCATGTATACCAATTTATGGATCAGGAAACAGAGGAAAACCAGCTAGCTGTACAACCTTATTCAAGCAGAATTGATGGGACCAGCTACTTTAATTCCAAACATTGTCTCAATGGCCATGGCAATTTGCAACTTTTAGCTTGTTTTCTTTATTGTCTATATATGTTTCTGCCAATCATCTTTTTTCTTCCCAATCTCACTGCTTCGTCACCTCATTTTCCAGATGTGTTTTGACCCCTCTGTACTTTTCCACACTTCCTCATTCATCAAAGGGGCACTATTTAATAGAAACCCCACCCCACCCCGGTTTTCTCTGAGCCCTTACCCTCTTCTTCCTGACCTTGTTGATTCTCCAGCTATTCTCCCTGCCTTGCTCTCACTTTTATGGAGAAAGTTGAAGGGAAAGAACCTTAAGATATGAGTTCTAGTTTTGATTCACTACCCACTTAAGGTCCTTTATTTACACTCCACTGTTCAGACCCCCTTTCCACTCCTCCCCCCCGCAACACTGGATATTTCCAAGAATTGTCAAAGTATTAACTAAAATCATGCTTGGGAAAACACTTCATAAAGTCCTAAAGAACTAAAGAAATGTATGTTGTCTTTTACTATGTGACTCTCACACAGAAGGTAATGTCCAAGGCACTAGTAAGTAACAAATCTAGTTTGAAGGAACTACCAGGAGCATCAAAATTGCTGAAGACACGTGGCCCCAAGCAGGCCCAGATACCAGTGGCTCCTCCCAGAGAGGCAAGTACCTCTGAACAGCACCTCAGACAAAAAGTGGGTAAGAGGAAATAACTTAGGTACTTCACTTCCTCTAATTCCTCTAGAAAGGCTAATAACTATGGCCCAGGTATGTAGGGTAGACTTTGGGTAGGTATGGATTTAAGCTAGCACTGTGGCCTTTGGAAAGGAAAATCTTACATATTTTCTGAGGTTCTGACTGCTTATCTGTAAACTGAAGATAAGCAATCTTCTTATTGTTTTCAAACACACTGTAAAGTGTTTGAAACCATTAAATATAAAAGTATTGACACACTGAAGTTGTTCAATAAATCTAGCTGTAATAATAGGACCACGCTTTGTTAGTGTTTATCCCCTGGCCTCTGCATAATGCCTTATCTGTAATATGCCCTCAACATATATTTTCTGAGTACATGTGTCCGTGAACTATTTTCTAAGAACGTTGGGAAATTAAACCTACTAACAGGAAGTACAGGATGCTAACATTAAACTGGGCATGTAGCTTCAGTCTCTCTGAACCAGTAGTTAAAGAGAGAAAAAACAAAGTACAGAGAAGGGACTTTCCTAGTGGTTAAGACTCCATGCTTCCACTGCAGGAGGCTGGATTCCATTCTGGGTCAGGTAACTAAGATCCCACATGCCATGCAGTGTGGCCAATAAATAAATAATGTAACATTAATGAATAAAAATACATACATAAAATTTTTTTAAATAAACATAAAAAAATTTTTAACAAAGTATACAAATGAACAAGTGGGCAATACCACAGTTTCTGATCAAACAGGATCTAACTCTCCAGACCCCATCAGCCTTGCTCTGCTTCTCTTCTCCAACTCAGAACTCAGAAGGAAGGAGACTGAAGTGAAGATGTACAGCCTATGAGAAAGAGTGAGGCATGTGTACCAAGAGGTCAGCGAGCCCCAGGACAACAACTACCTCTGTGACCCACCCCATGGGCCCATCTGAAAGGAGACTGAAGTGAAGATGTAGAGTCTACGAGAAAGAGCGAGCCATGTGTACCAAGAGGTTGGCAAGCCCCAGGATGATGACTACCTCTGTGAGTGACCCCATGGGCCCACTCACAGAGAAGAGGTTATGAGGCCTTGGCACAAGAATATAACCTCACCATTTGGTCTCACAATCATCCCTTTCCTCTTATGACTTGAGGTACAGGATCAAGGCCAAATGCCATGAGCGTCCTGTTTCATTCTGAAGTTCTTTATGACCAGCAACATCACTATACCTCCCCTCATCCCCGTTGCTCTCACCTCCAGATTGTGAGAAGTGCGAGAACTTCACTGACAGCTGTGGTATTCACGGGCTGCCGACCTTTGTAAAGGACTGTACAGTGGAGAAGGCGCATGCCAATCACTCAGCCCTCAGTCTGCCCCCTGGGTTAAGTTATCAGACCATCAGGCATCCCTGAGGCTGGGCTTGGAGTGTGGAACAAGGTGTCTGATCTGCCACTAGGCCTGCACTTTGGCTCTTATGTGGGCCAGATCACAGACGATGAAGAGGCTGCCAAGAGTGGATACTCCTGGCTGGTGAGAACACCCCTCATCCCCTGTCCTCTGACCAATCATTGGTGCATGTGGCGAGGGACCTCATGTCTACATGTGAGGACATGGATGAGGATAACATGGCCAGCCCTGTGTAGTGTACACTGTGCATGAACACGGGACTTCTATCTAAAGATCAGAGGAGAGGTGGGAGCACAGTGGTACAGGCATACAGAAGTGGCTTCTCCCGTGTGGAGTCCTTGCCCTGAGTGCACCAACAGACTCAGACATGGAGGTGATCATTCAGGAGCTTACCACATGGTCTCAACTGACAACTAATTCATGGAGGATGAAGAGCACTGATGATAGCAGAGGGAAATAATTCTTCTGTTACCTCCCACCAAAAAAGAAAAAGAGAAGTTTTTAACCCTTTTTCTGACACTCAGATCACCAAAGGGAGAAACTGCTATGAGTATGTGGATGGAAAGGAGATGTCTTGGGCCAACTGGACTGAGGTGAGTGCAGTGAGCCTGCAGATATGAAGGTCGCTCCTCCTTCAAGCCCACACCCTTTTCCTTCTCAACCAGCCTCCTTCAATAACTTTCTCATCTTTCCTCTTTTTCCACCATACTATGTTCTTTCCTTTCAAAAGACAATAGAATCAAAGAAATAAAAATGTAGTGAAAGTGAAAGAAAGTGAAGTCGCTCAGTCACGTCCGACTCTTTGCAACCCTGTGGACTGTAGCCCACCAGGCACCTCCATCCATGGGATTCTCCAGTCAAGAATATTGGAGTGGGTTGCCATTTCATATGCCCTCAAAATGTAAGCCTCTACGTTCAACAAAACTGGGGTACTTGAAAACAACTTGAGGAGTCTAGATTCACCAGGGACACTTTAAACTCACCTAAGTGACCCTTACCAACCACTTTCTGTGTTCCAAGACAGTAGGGTTCATTACTGAAGCAGATCACACAACCCATGTCCTTTTGGAGGACATACTTCAGATAGAAATTAACCAATTGATTTTAGGAATATGTAACCTTAATTTTTCTACTTTTGAAGAACTGTACAGTGCCAGGATAACCTAACATGAGGGACCTTGAGCCCATGAGGGCAGCAACCTCCCCAGGCTAAGCTCTAGTGAGAAGTGGGCCCTGAGGCCTGGGAAGGAATGGGGGTCAGGACCTTTCTCTGAGGGCCTTTCATCAGGGGAGGCAGAAAGTGTATATTACTGTTTTGTGTCTCGAGCTAAGTCAGAGCACACTCCAAGTTTCCACAGGAAGGGGTCAGCAAGTGAATGGTACCCTGTATACACGTGGGGAGACTGGAGAAAGGCCTCAGAAAAGAAGGGAGGCTGGGGTGAGTGCTAAGGAGTGCATGCTAGCCTACAAGTACCAAGTTCTGTGGAATGAAAGAGAACTTTGAGTTTAGAGGAGCTACAGGTCACCAGTCTTACGGTCAGTCCAGGTGAAGACAAATGTGGAACTGGGCTCTGGAAAATGGCTAATTAGGTAAGGAGAGAAAAGCGTTCCAGCCAGGAATAGGACCGAAAATAGGATCTGGAGATAGGAATTCACATGGAGCGGTAAAAAGTGTGAACAGAAAGTCCCCTGTGGCAGCCTCAGAGACTGAAGACCAGGAGCTGAGATCAGGTCTGACAGCTGGAGGGGACTCATCACTTGTGGTTTCTCTTTCCCGGCCTCAACTCCAGGTATGTGAACTGTGCCCAGGACGACAAGGAGCAGAACCTGGTAGCCTTCCTGACTCACAGGCATATCTTCTACTGAACCTGCTGGGTGGTCAGGCCAGGCTGTGAGCTGCTGGTCTGGTACAGGGGACAAGTACAGCCAAGAGCTCAGCATCAAGTGTGGCAGCAGGTGGAAGAGTGAGCTCATGGCCAGCAGAGGTGAGCGCTACTCTTCAAGCACCCCACCCCATCCTAGGGAGCTTCCCTGGTCTGGCTCTGAAGCAGAGTACAATCCAATGTAAAGTCACCCGATCCCATCGTAGGGAGCTTCCCTGGTCTGGCTGTGAAGCAGAGTGCAATCCAGTGTAAAGTCACCCCACCCCATCCTAGGGAGCTTCCCTGGTCTGGCTCTGAAGCAGAGTACAATCCAATGTAAAGTCA
>NW_024070200.1:39894207-40104831 GCF_014754425.2 Oryx dammah
CTTCCCTGGTCTGGCTCTGAAGCAGAGTACAATCCAATGTAAAGTCAGTCAAGTCTCAATTAAAATGCCTCAGAAATTGATTCATTTCATATGACTTTTAGGAAAAAATTATATTAAAACTTTTTCTCATTTTTAATATTTCATGCAAAAAATACATGACATCACATTCTGCTGAAAGGCTTAGAGGCAAAAAGCAAAATTTCTAGCACCTACCAGCTCTCATCTTTAGCTATTTCTTCCTCCTTTCCTCCACATTTCTAATGACAGGTGTACAATGATTTGCATTCAGTCACTGTTTCAGTTCACTGTCATGTGAGTTCATACTCTGTGCCAGACTGGGCTCCATGCCCTGAAATAGACAGAACCACCTTTTGGGGCAACATATGCTTAATACCAGACAGGCTGCTGGTTGCTATGAGAAAAACCAGTCCGGGAAAAGGGCCTCGGATCAGTGTGAGCAGCGGGTGGGTTGTGGCAGAGGATGGTGGGGCAGGGTCTCTCCAGAGGTAACACCTGTGGGAAAGGATTCAAGGCAAGGGAGCAGCCAGTGCCATAGCCCCAGGGTCGGGAAGAGAGGCCATGCCAGTGGTTTTAGGAGGAAGTACAGAGGGAGACGGAGGAGGATGGATGGAACATGGAAGCCTCAGGGCCCATGTCCATTTGCAGGCACCTGGAATCTTCCAGGGTGTCATGGAACAACAGTGCAGCTTTCAGCTGCAAGTGGCATGTAATCTAAGATGACGCTTCGGTTCATTTTTGGGAAGGGACAGTAGCGGGGAATCCTTTCAGAGGTCAGTTATTGGCAGATTAGAGAGGACAGTGGGCTGGCTAAAGAAGTATGGGAGACAGGGTGTGAAGAATGGCACCCCACTACAGTACTCTTGCCTGGAAAATCCCATGGATGGAGGAGCCTGACAGGCTGCAGTCCATGGGGTTGCTAAGAGTCGGACACGACTGAGAGTCTTCACTTTCACTGATTGGAGAAGGAAACGTAACCCACTCCAGTGTTCTTACCTGGAGACTCCCAGGGATGGGGGAGCCTGGTGGGCTGCCATCTATGGGGTCGCACAGAGTTGGACACAACAGAAGCGACTCAGCAGCAGCAGCAGGATGTAAAGAGTCTGGATGGAGATGTATTTTTTAACAGGATTTCCTAGTACATTTTAAATGGACTAGACTGAATGAAATAAATGAGGTATGAATACTTATGAGGCTTGAGAAAGAACACATCTTCATTTTATGATTTATGGAAAACTGAGAGAGAAGCAATTCATGAACTAGTGGGGGCAACAGGAACCAGAGACCTCTAGTCCATGGGACCTGGGCTATTTGGTCTCATCCAGTCTGAATCCCACTTCGTGTAGAGACCCAGACACAAAGGCTGGTCTTTGAAAGAGGACCCTAAAATTCAGTTTTATTTGCATATGCTAGAACATCACCACCTGTGCTGCCTCTCATATTCAGGGAGCTCTAGGCCAGGCACCCCTAACTTAATAGACCTTTTCCCCTCACAAGGAGCCGCTCAGGATGATTCCACCTAAGTCATAAAGAGTCTTATCTTTCAGTAGGATAAAATACCTGTGAACACCGTGACATGAATTTTCAGATACTTATATGTAGGGAAAGGTCCCTGCAGATCCACCTCTATCAGGAGAGACCCTGCCTCTGATGCTACTGGAAGGTCCCTAGTCTGGGCAATACGTAGAAAAGGTCCTTGACACAGGCTTCCTGGATTTCTGTAGAAGACGCAGAGAATAAGAATGGAATGGAAAAGTGGACTGTAAAGGCACACTTGGTGGGAGACAGATCTTGCACTATCAGCACTAAGATGATTAGTGGGGCAGGCCTTCAGTTCAGTTCAGTTCAGTTGCTCAGTCGTGTCCGACTCTTCGCGACCCCATGAATCGCAGCACGCCAGGCCTCCCTGTCCATCACCAACTCCTGGAGTTCACTCAGATTCACGTCCATCAAGTCAGTGATGCCATCCAGCCATCTCATCCTCGGTCGTCCCCTTCTCCTCCTGCCCCCAATCCCTCCCAGCATCAGAGTCTTTTCCAATGAGTCAACTCTTTGCATGAGGTGGCCAAAGTACTGGAGTTTCAGCTTCAGCATCATTCCTTCCAAAGAAATCCCAGGGCTGATCTCCTTCAGAGTGGACTGGTTGGATCTCCTTGCAGTCCAAGGGACTCTCAAGAGTCTTCTCCAACACCACAGTTCAAAAGCATCAATTCTTCGGTGCTCAGCCTTCTTCACAGTCCAACTCTCACATCCGTACATGACGACAGGAAAAACCATAGCCTTGACTAGACGGACCTTAGTTGGCAAAGTAATGTCTCTGCTTTTGAATATGCTACCTAGGTTGGTCATAACTTTTCTTCCAAGGAGTAAGCATCTTTTAATTTCATGGCTGCAGTCACCATCTGCAGTGATTTTGGAGCCCCCCAAAATAAAGTCTGACACTGTTACCACTGTTTCCCCGTCTATTTCCCATGAAGTGATGACACCAGATGCCATATCTTCGTTTTCTAAATGTTGAGCTTTAAGCCAACTTTTTCACTCTCCACTTTCACTTTCATCAAGAGGCTTTTTAGTTCCTCTTCACTTTCTGCCATAAGGGTGGTGTCATCTGCATATCTGAGGTTATTGATATTTCTCCCGGCAATCTGGATTCCAGCTTGTGCTTCTTCCAGTCCAGTGTTTCTCATGATGTACTCTGCATATAAGTTAAATAAGCAGGGTGACAATATATAGCCTTGATGTACTCCTTTTCCTATTTGGAACCAGTCTGTTGGTCCATGTCCAGTTCTAACTGTTGCTTCCTGACCTGCATACAGATTTCTCAAGAGGTAGGTTAGGTGGTCTGGAATTCCCATCTCTTTCAGAATTTCCCACAGTTTATTGTGATCCACATAGTCAAAGGCTTTGGCATAGTCAAGAAAGCAGAAATAGATGTTTTTCTGGAACTCTCTTGCTTTTTCCATGATCCAGCGAATGTTGGCAATTTGATCTCTGGTTCCTCTGCCTTTTCTAAAACCAGATTGAACATCAGGAAGTTCATGGTTCACGTATTGCTGAAGCCTGGCTTGGAGAATTTTGAGCATTACTTTACTAGCGTGTGAGATGGGTGCAATTGTGCGGTAGTTTGAGCATTCTTTGGCATTGCCTTTCTTTGGGATTGGAATGAAAACTGACCTTTTCCAGTCCTGTGGCCACTGCTGAGTTTTCCACATTTGCTGGCATATTGAGTGCAGCACTTTCACAGCATCATCTTTCAGGATTTGAAATAGCTCAACTGGAGTTCCATCACCTCCACTAGCTTTGTTCATAGTGATGCTTTCTAAGGCCCACTTGACTTCACATTCCAGGATGTCTGGCTCTAGATGAGTGATCACACCATCGTGATTATCTGGGTCATGAAGATCTTTTTTGTACAGTTCTTCTGTGTATTCTTGCCACCTCTTCTTAATATCTTCCACTTCTGTTAGGTCCATACAATTTCTGTCCTTTATCGAGCCCATCTTTGCATGAAATGTTCCCTTGGTATCTCTAATTTTCTTGACGAGATCCCTAGTCTTTCCCATTCTGTTTTCCTCTATTTCTTTGCACTGATCGCTGAAGAAGGCTTTTTATCTCTTCTTGCTATTCTCTGGAACTCTGCATTCAGATGCTTATATCTTTCCTTTTCTCCTTTGCTTTTTGCTTCTCTTCTTTTCACAGCTATTTGTAAGGCCTCCTCAGACAGCCATTTTGCTTTTTTGCATTTCTTTTTCATGGGGAGGGTCTTGATCCCTGTCTCCTGCAAAATGTCACGAACCTCATTCCATAGTTTATCAGGCACTCTATCTATCAGATCTAGGCCCTTAAATCTATTTCTCACTTCCACTGTATAATCATAAGGGATTTGATTTAGGTCATACCTGAATGGTCTAATACTTTTCCCTACTTTCTTCAATTTAAGTCTGAATTTGGTAATAAAGAGTTCATGATCTGAGCCACAGTCAGCTCCTGGTCTTGTTTTTGTTGACTGTATAGAGCTTCTCCATCTTTGGCTGCAAATAATATAATCAATCTGATTTTGGTGTTGACCATTTGGTGATGTCCATGTGTACAGTCTTCTCTTGTGTTGTTGGAAGAGGATGTTTGCTATGACCAGTGCATTTTCTTGGCAAAACTCTATTAGTCTTCACCCTGCTTCATTCTGCATTCCAAGGCCAAATTTGCCTGTTATTCCAGGTGTTTCTTGACTTCCTACTTTTGCATTCTAGTTCCCTATAATGAAAGGACATCTTTTGTGGGTGTTAGTTCTAAAAGGTCTTGTAGGTCTTCATAGAACCATTCAACTTCAGCTTCTTCAGTGTTACTGGTTAGGGCATAGACTTGGATAACTGTGATATTGAATGGTTTGCCTTGGAAACAAAGAGAGATCATTCTGTCGTTTTTGAGATTGCATCCAAGTACTGCATTTCAGACTCTTTTGTTGACCATGATGGCTACTCCATTTCTTCTGAGGGATTCCTGCCCGCAGTAGTAGATATAATGGTCATCTGCATTAAATTCACCCATTCCAGTTCATTTTAGTTCGCTGATTCCTAGAATGTCAACGTTCACTCCTGGTATCTCCTGTTTGACCACTTCCAATTTGCCTTGATTCACTGACCTGACATTCCAGGTTCCTATGCAATATTGCTCTTTACAGCATTAGACCTTGCTTCTATCACCAGTCACATCTACAACTGGGCAATGTTTTTGCTTTGGCTCCATCCCTTCATTCTTTCTGGAGTTATTTCTCCACTGATCTCCAGTAGCATACTGGGCACCTACTGACCTGGGGAGTTCCTCTTTCAGTATCCTATCATTTGCCTTTTCATACTGTTCATGGGGTTCTCAAGGCAAGAATACTGAAGTGGTTTGCCATTCCCTTCTCCAGTGGAAAACATTCTGTCAGGCCTCTCCACCATGACCCGCCCGTCTTGGGTTGCCCCGCGGGCATGACTTAGTTTCATTGAGTTAGACAAGGCTGTGGCTGTGGTCCTAGTGTGATTAGATTGACTAGTTTTCTGTGAGTATGGTTTCAGTGTGTCTGCTCTCTGATGCCCTCTTGCAACACCTACCATCTTACTTGGGTTTCTCTTACCTTGGGCGTGGGGTTATCTCTTCATGGCTGCTCCAGCAAAGCGCAGCTGCTGCTCCTTACCTTGGACGAGGGGTATCTCCTCACCACCGCCCTTCCTGACCTTCAACGTGGGATAGCTCCTCTAGGCCCTCCTGCACCCACGCAGCCACCGCTCCTTGGATGTCTGGGGCAGGCCTTAGCAGTTACCTGACCAAAAGCTTCCTCTTTCAGCAGAACCAAAGCCCAAAATCCACCCATGTGCCTCCTGCTCCCTGGCCTTCTCCAGTCAGAAATTCCTCAGCCAACATGTCAAATGCAATCACCCCTCTCAGATCCTCCTGAGAACATCTGCAAGAGACCGCCTCCAAACAAAGGATTTCTGACCAGGCAATCAAAATCATCAGCAGCAATATTCTGATCCACACAGCTGGAGTGACAAACCTGAGGATGGAGAGGTCAAGGAAAGGCCCCAACCTTTGCTGAAAAGCATAAGGCTGAGGAGGGTTTCAAGGGCCTCTTCCTACTCACCCAAAGGACAAATGGGGGATTCCTGGGTAAGCAAGAGAATGATGGAAGACCCTAGCACAGGCCAGAAAGTGAATACAGAGGACACAGGCAAATTACGTATGGGGGCAGGAGTCTTAAGAATTATAAGAGTTAAGCATGGAGAGTGTGGGCAAGCTCCAAGGATAGGTAAAGTCTCATCACACACCAGAGGATACACACTGGGGAAAAGCCCTATGTTTGCAGAGAGTGTGGGCGAAGCTTCAGTGAGAAGTCAACTCTCGTCAGACACCAGAGGACACGCACAGGGGAGAAGCCCTTTGTTTGCAGGGAGTGTGAGCGAGGCTTCAGTCACATCAAGCACCAGAGGACACACACAGGGGAGAAGCCCTTTGTTTGCAGGGAGTGTGAGCAAGGCTTCAGTCAGAAGTCATATCTCATCAGACACCAGAAGACACACACAGGGGAGAAGTCCTATGTTTGCCAGTTGAGTAAGTCATTACCAATAAACCACATCTTAGCTGCAGGACGATTACTGTAGCCATCACATACTTCAACTCTGAGGGCGCCTCAGAGGAGGTCTATGACCCGTTACATTCCCCAAGACTGTGATGAGAGACTTCCCTGGTGGTCCAGTGGCTAAGACATCATGCTGCCAATGCAAACACCCATGTTCAATACCTGACTGGGGAACTAGATCCCACATGCTGCAATTAAGACCCAGTGCAGCCAAATAAATAAATACATTTTTTTAAAGAGTGTGATGAGCTCAGAATTAATTGATTAAATAGACCTTCCACTTTCATGACAGGAGAGGAGGTAAACAGCAGATGATTTCTTAAGTGTTCTGGAGATGTTCATGCCAGTTCCCTTCATGGGTTTTTTGTACTCCTGTTTTAATAAATTTTGTCTCCAAACAAATCTGAAGCCCAGACTATGTACCTCATTCCCCTCTTATTACTGAGAGCAGTGGGGTCCAATGGGAGCTGAACCTCTGGGAAGGCATAAGTCTGGAGTCAACTCAGTTAGGTCACTGCACAGTCAGCTCCTGGGTCCAGGGAGAGGATCTAGGGTTTCAGACAGACTCACCAGGGAAGGGACTTCCCTCGTCTCCTGGGAAGTATGGTCTTTCCTCCTAATAGACCTCCACCCTCCTTTGGCCTCTCCTGGTTGCCCTCTGAGGTGAAGGTCATGTGCACATGTGTGTATATGTGTGCATGCATGTGTGCCTGGCTAAGTCTGGGTCATCTGTTTCTCCCTCACTCTGTCTTTGCTGCTCCCTCAGGTCATAACAGCATCTAGACTCCAGATTCAACCACAGTGGGCCAGTTCTCAGCTCTGCTATCACCAGCTGTGTGACCTGGGGCAAGGTGCTCAGCCTCTCTGTGCCTCTACTCTCATGTGTGCTATAGGATGGTAGCACCAGCATCTTCAGTTCAGTTGCTCAGTCATGTCCGACTCTTTGTGACACCATGGACTGCAGCACACCAGACTTCCCTGTACATCACCAACTCCCAGAGCTTGCTCAAACTCATATACATTGAGTCAGTAATGCTATCCAATCATCTCACCCTCTGTTGTCCCCTTCTCCTCCTGCCTCAGTCTTTCCCCGCATCAGGGTCTTTTCCAATGAGTCAGTTCTTCGTATCAGGTGGCCAAAGTACTGGAGCCTCCAGCTTCAGCATCTGTCCTTCCAATGAATATTCAGGACTGGTTTCCTTTAGGATGGACTGGTTTGATCTCCCTGCAGTCCAAGGGACTCTCAAGAGTTCTCTCCAACACCACAGTTCAAAAGCATCAATTCTTCAGCACTCAGCCTTCTTTCCAGTCCCAACTCTCACATCCATACCTGACTACTGGAAAAACCATAGCTTTGACTAGATGGACCTTTGTCGGCAATGTCTCTGCTTTTTAATATGTTGTCTGGGTTGGTCATAGCTTTTCTTCCAAGAAGCAAGTATCTTTTAACTTCATGGCTGCAGTCACCATCTGCAGTGATTTTGGAACCCAAGAAAATAAAGTCACTGTTTCCATTATTTCCCCATCTATTTGCCATGAAGTGATGTGACCAGATGCCATGACCTTAGTTTTCTGAAAGCTGAGTTTCAAGCCAGCTTTTTCACTCTCTTCTTTCACTTTCATGAAGAGGCTTTCATCCTCTTCACTTTCTGCCATAACGGCAGTGTCATCTGCATATCTGAGATTATTGATATTTCTCCTGGCAATCTTGATTCCAGCTTGTGCTTCTTCCAGCCCAGCATTTCACATGATGTATTCTGCATATATAGGGCTTCCCTAGTGGCTCAGCTGGTAAAGACTCTGCATGCAATGCAGGAGACCTAGGTTCAATCCCTGGGTTGGAACGATTCCCTGGAGAAGGGGACAGCTACCCACTCCAGTATTCTAGTCTGGAGAATTCCATGGACTGTATAGTCCATATACAGTCCATGGGGTTGCAAATAGTTGGACACAACTGAGTGACTTTCACTTTCACTCTGCATATAAGTTAAATAGGCAGGGTCACAATATACAGCCTTGAGGTACTAGTTTCTCAATTTTGAACCAGTCCATTGTTCCATGTCCAGGTCTAACTGTTGCTTCTTGATTTACATACAGATTTCTCAGAAGGCAGGTATTTTCTGGTATTCCCATCTCTAAGTACTTTCCACAGTTTGTTGTGGTCCTCATAGTCAATAAAGCAGAAGTAGATGTTTTTCTGGAATTCTCTTGCTTTTTCAATGATCCAACAGATGTTGGCAATTTGATCTCTGCTTCCTCTGCTTTTTCTAAAACCAGCTTGAACATCTGGAAGTTCTTAGCTCATGTACTGTTGGAAGCCTCTCTTGGAAAATTTTGAGCATTACTTTGCTAGCGTGTGAGATGAGTGCAACTGTGCGGTAGTTTGAGCATTCTTTGGCATTGCCCTTCTTTGGAATTGGAATGAAAACTGACCTCTTCCAGTCCTGTGGCCACTGCTGAGTTTTCCAAATTTGCTGGCATATTGACTGCAGCACTTTCACAGCATCATCTTTTAGAACTTGAAATAGCTCAGCTGGAATTCCATCACCTCTACTAGCTTTGTTCTTAGTGATGCTTCCTAAGGCCCACTTCACTTCATATTCCAGGAAGTCTGGCTCTAGATGAGTGATCACACCATCGTGATTATCTGGGTCGTGAAGATCTTTTTTGTATAGTCCTTCTGTTTATTCTTGCCACATCTTCTTAATATCTTCTGCTTCTATTAGGCCCATACCATTTCTGTGCTTTGTTGTGCCCATCTTTGCATGAAATGTTCCCTTGGTATCTCTAATTTTCTTGAAGAGATCTCTAGTCTTTCCCATTCTGTTGTTTTCCTCTATTTCTTTGCACTGATCACTTAGGAAGGCTTTCTTATCTCTCCTTGCTATTCTTTGGAACTCTTCATTTAGATGGGTATATCTTTCCTTCTCTCCTTTGACTTTAGCTTCTCTTCTCTTCTCAGCTATTTGTAAGGCCTCCTCAGACGACCATTTTGCCTTTTTGCATTTCTTTTTCTTGGGGATGGTCTTGATCACTGCCTGCTATACAATGTCATGAACCTCCATCTAACAGTTCTTCAGACATTCTATCAGATATAATCCCTTGAATCTATTTGTCACTTCCACTGTATAATCATAAGGGATTAGGTCATACTTGAATGGTCTAGTGGTTTTCCCTATTTTCTTCAATTTAAGTCTGAATTTGGCAATACGGAGTTCATGATCTGAGCCACAGCCAGCATCCTGGGCTGATGCATAAGCACAGGCAGAATCTGCAGAGGCTGGTGAGAACGCAAGCCTCGCCTTCGGTTGTCCTCGGTTACATCCTGTATGTCCTTCAGTGCCCACTTCTTCCGTATCTTCAGAGCTGGACACAGGAGGGGCCGTTCAGGCACTCAGCTGCCCTAACAAGGAGGGGTGAAGTCAGGAATGCTAAGAGAGGGTGCCCTTCCTTCCCCCCACTGCCATTCCTGCTGAGCTGGGCAGCCTCTGAGCCCCTCCACACAGGCAGGCAGTGCTGTCACCCACCCTGCCAAGAACGGAGCCTGGAGTTGCCTGTGTAGGAACTGGGCGAGCTGAGTGTCTCAGAACCTCCCTGACCACCCCCACCCCACCTTCTACACAGACTGTCTTGAAGCCCACACAGCGGCTTCTCTAACACATGAGCCTTGCACCTGAGCTCTCGTGATTCAGTCAACTCTGTTGCCACCTTGAAATTCTTAACTATGGAGTATTTTACCCTTACACTTAGCTTTTAAGCGTGAAATCTTATGGCCCATGGGGTGCACTATGAGCAGAGCAGATGCACAGAGTACAGGCCCCGGGGCCCCAGCAGTGGAAGTGAGCAGGATGCACGTGGAGAAGAAGTGGACACAAAGCCTCTCGCCTGGGTAAGTGAGGGTGCTGACCCAGACAGGAAGCCGTGCTTGCTTAGACCCAGAACTGAGTTCCAATACAGAGAGGAGGCAAAGGTGTTTGTAAAAAGTGGACCAGACCCTCCCATCTGTGAAACGAGCTCTGCCCTGTCCTGATCCTTTCATGATGCGTTCAGGAGGTTTAAGTCCACCTAGTCGCCAGAAGACACCAAGGGGAGCATAGGCTAGGGTGGGAAGGGGCAAACCCCAGGACCAGGGGCAACAGCTCTCAGTCCCTTCCTTGTGCCAGGCTTGTGAAGCATCTCTACATGAACCTGTCAATAATAACCTCCCGCTATTATTTTCTCGTTTCTTTCATGCTTTCTTAAAGGAACATGTTTGTCTGTGGCTTCGTTTCCCTACGGGAAGGCAAGCAGCATAAACTCTCCATCTCCTGCAGCTTTCAGCAGGAGCCACAGGAGGGAGAGTTAGGGGTGGAGCAGGCAGAGGGGCTTCAAGTGAAATATGGTGGGAAGGGGGACCCAGAAATTTGCAATGGCTTCTCACCTGCACCTCTCACCAGAGCTGGGCCTGGAATTTCCTGGAAGGCTGAGCAGTTTAAGGGTTCTCTCTCTCCTCCTTTCCTCTCCCCAGTCCTGGGCCAGTCCACAACATCCCCAAATCCCTCATCACCCACAGCCCCGCACGGGCCCTCCCTCACAGAAGTGAGATGACCTGCATGGTGGCAGCAATGGTGTGTGACCCCAGAGCGTGGGGTCTCAGTTCACTTTGAGCAAGGGGGCTTGGTGGTTTACCCACCCTCCCAGCCCCAGGGAGCAGCTAGCAGCCACGAACCATGATCTGAAGAGGAGCCGGGGGGGTGGGGGGGGGGGGGGGGGGGGGGAGGGAGAGAATGGGGATGTGAGCTGTCTAAGGCCCTGTCCTGTCCCCACAACACTAGCCCAGACTCCACCTGACACCGTGACAGCCCTGTATGGGCACACAGAACACCAGCAGTCATGGGACAGGATGGCCAGCTGCCTCCACTGCACACTCCACTCTTGACTGCAGCAGTCCTGCCTCCACCGCATGATCCATTCTGACCACAGCGGTCCCGCAGCTGTACCAGCCCCACCTGCTTGCTGCTCTGCTTTACTGCCATGGCTCAGAAACCCTGGCTGAGCAGGTGAGGGCGAAGCACCAGAGAGTAAGCCTGTCTTCAGACACCAGATCCGTCCTGATCGCCAGGCCCATGAGCCCAGCCGATATCTGAAGCCGAGCTGCCTTTGGGAGAATGACACCACAGATGCTCACCTCAAAGCTGACTCCTGAAAACTTACTCAATAGACTGTTTTTAGTCCTTTTTTAAAGTAGGAGGTTGGCGGGTGGGGTAGGCAATTTCCTTGGTGGTGCAGTGGTTAAGAATCCACCTGCCAATGCAGGAGACACAGGTTCAACCCCTAATCTGGGAAGATCCCACGTGCCATGGAGCAACTAAGCCTATGCACAACTACTGAAGCCCATGTGCCCTAGAGCCCATGCTCTGCAACAAGAAGCCACCACAATGAGAAGTTCGAGCACACATAAACTAGAGGGTAGCCCCCATTCGCCACAACTAGAGAAAAGCCCACACAGCAACAAAGACCCAGCATAGCCAAAAATAAACAAATAAAATTTAGGAGGTTGCAGCATTCCCTGGTGGTCCAGTGGCTAAGACTCTGATCTCCCAGTGCCAGGGAACCCAGGTTCAACCCCTGGTCAGAGAACTAGATCCTCTATGTTGCAAATGAAGATTCTGCGTGCCAGAACTAAGACCTGCTGCTGCTAAGTCGCTTCAGTCATGTCTGACTCCGTGTGACCCCACAGACAGCAGCCCACCAGGCTCCCCCATCCCTGGGATTCTCTAGGCAAGAATACTGGAGTGGGCTGCCATTTTCTTCTCCAGAACTAAGACCTAGCGCAGTTGAGTAAATAAATACTTAAAAATAAATAAATACTTAACTAAGACCTAGTGCAGTTGAATAAATAAATACTTAAAAAGTAGGAGGCTGTTCTTCTGTCACCAAAAGAAAACTCCTATAACATTTCAATAAACTTAAAGATCTTATTTTGCAATTTCTCAGTTGATAGCAAAAATTTTCTCATAATATGCAGTTGGTCATAAAAAAAGAAACTTAGAAAATACAGAAACCAAAAGCCACCCACAAATGTGTAGGCAATACCAATTACTACAGCATACGGCCACCATACACACATACATGTTTTTCTTCCACAAGAGCTTTGAGCCTCCACCCACCTTCCCACCAGCCTCTGTTCTGCTCACCAAGAAGACTGCACTTTGGCGTCATGAATGAGAAGTTTCCACTCAACTCGGAGGTGGAGGAGCGGAGGCTGTGAGGTTGGGGGGTTGCTGTCCAGCCTGTAGTGAGCAGAGAAGTGCCGAGTGCCCCACTCCAGGTCCAGTAACTTCAGGGGATCTCAGGGAAGATGCCTAAGAGAAAGCCTCTCAAACACTTCCCCTGCAGTTTCTGTGGTTACAACCTGTCTCATGTCTTGGGGTTGGGCTATAGGTTAACAAGCCTTCTCTTGTTGGACGTGAACAGCGTTTCCACAGAGAACCTGTCACATTCTTGGCCTAGGTTTGTTCTCTTGTTGGACATGAAAAGTGTTTCCACAGAGAATCTGTTGGAATCTTGGCCTAGGTTGTTGCAGATTTAACTCGCAGTATATTCAGGGCTCAGGGCAGTTACTTCTCAAGCTTCCTGTGTTCAGGACTACAGCACCTCCTCATGGTCACAGAGCCTTCTCTTCCAGAGGAAGGTATTTGGCAACATTAACCACAAAGAGACACATACTAAAGACGAGAAAGGCCATGGCAGGCAGGGCTGGGTATTCTCAGGGGACCAAAGAGACCTTGGACACTCCAAGCTGGAACCCTGCCCCGCCTGCTTCTCCTTCTTGCTGGGTGTGCAGTTTTCTGCTTCTGGTTGCCTGCCAGTGAGGGGCTCTCAAGACGCCTCAAGCTGGGGTGGACAATGGGCATGCTGGATGCCAGGGAACCCAAGATCCTGCAGCAGATCAGTGCACTGTGAACAAGGGCTGGCCTCACTGAACAGTTAGGCCCTGTCTGTTCAGGACACCCTCTCCAGACCTCAGGTGGAGGTGCTGCTGTTCCCAGTGCTCCCCTGGGTTTCAGGAGGTAGACCTCCTGCCCAGAGAATGACAAAAGGCCAATTCCGCAAAGCTGGTGCAAGGTGAGCAGAGCAAGTGCTTGGGTCTCACAGAGTCCCTGTGAAGAGGAGTTTACTCCTGACCAGATCTTCCTTCTTGGCTGGTTCTCTTTCTGTGTTATCTTCACATCAAATCTCACAAGGACAAGGCAATCCAGGTGTTCACAGCATTACTGGCCCAGGTGCCAATGACCCTCGTTACGGTGTGTTTATCATGAACAGGGAGAAATGGTGGCTGGTATGACACTCCCCTGGACGAGAGAAGAGACCTCCCCTAGGCTGTGTCCTCTGTGTGACTTCAGGGGGTACTGGCATGAGGGGCACCATTTCCTTTTCTAAATATTTCAGACAACCGCCAAGTTCTTTTCAGTTTTTGGTTTCAGATCTTTTTGATATGATCCATTTTCAAAGTCTTTATTGAATTTGTTACAATATTGCTTCTGTTTATGTTTTGTTTTTTTGACTGCGAGGCATGTGGGATTGTCATGGAGTCCAAGCTCACTCTGCTTGCCGCACAACAGGCCAATAAATCAAAGGCAAGGTGTTGAGGCAAAGAATATGACTTTACTTGGAGAGCTGGCAGACCAAGAAGTGTTAATTTCTTCCTTCCTGTAGCCATCCACAGGTCCTGAACAAAAGCAAAAGAGCAGGGTTACCTGAGGCAGGCCATTATGTATGGACAGTATCCTTTTAGTAAACAAATCAACAGGAATCAAAAGTTAAAGTAAAAGATCCAACATGGAGTCAGGTTTATTCTTCCCTACAATAATTCCCCACTTTCAGGGTCCATTCCACAATCTTATGGAAAAGGGGGTGATGAGCATTCTAACTGCTCCATCAGTTGCATCTTTTGGGGAATGTCCATCATCAGTGCCAGTGTTTCGAATGTTGAGATTTGTCTTTTGTTGTTCTTTGGAAAGTATCTACATGTGTAGACATAAAAATATTTACAATCTAAGTGTTCAGAGTTATGTTTTATTCAGAGAGACTCTTTTAGGACTTCAGACCCAGCAAGCAGCATCTACAGTTAACGAATTAAGCACTTTTGTATTTACAGAAAGATGCAAGAATCATCTAATTGAAATCATTCCCTGTGATACACACCTCTCCATCTGGGACCAGCATCCTGCCTTCTCCTTCCTGAGTTTCCTCAGGGTTCACCATGGGGAGTGACTGCAGTCTAGTGGCTGGTAGAGAACAAGTATTCTCCTCCTTCCTGAGTTTCCTCAGAGCTCACCACGGGGAGTGGCTACAGTATTATAGCTACTAGAGGGCAGCTATTCTCCTTCCCAAGCTTCCTCAGGGCTCACCATGGGATGTGGCTGCAGTCTGATAGCTGCTTGAGAGCAGGAAGGGGAACCTGAGTCTTGAGGGGGACTGTCTCAGCTGAGGGAACAAGATGTCCTATGGTTCCCGACAATCTTCCAATGTTCAGGATTTGGCACTCAGCCTGTAGGATCCAGAGTCGCCAGCTCAGTCAGGTCCATGCTCTGCACTTAATTGCTATGTAGGCCTGACACCTACACTGCAGGAAGCCCTTTAAATGTGCGTCCTGTCCAGCAGGCTCTCAGCCACATCCTCCAAGCCTGAACAAGGCCCAGCTTTGTTAAAGACTTGCTTTGCTGAGAGAGCTCACTGTGAAAAAGGTCCCTCTCCTGTTCTCCCACATCCCACACCTGAGTGGGGAGAAGGCAGAGGCTGGAAGCACAGTGCCTCCAAGCAAGGAGGGCAAAAGTTCACCCATTGGCCCTTGTGTCCATCCTTGGGAGCATGGTATCATGTCACTTCCAGTGGCAGGGGACCAGTGTCCCCAACTCAAATACTCTCTCGAGGATGTGAGCCACGAGCACTAGCACAGGAAACACTGAGTGACCTGCCTAGGCTGGAAGACTAGTTCCTGGGATGTGAGACAAAGTTGGAAAATAGCTTCTCACTGGGTTGGCCTTCTCTAGACCTAGCTTGGGGACAGCAAGAGTAGGACAAGGGGGCCCCCAGCTGGGGCAGCCACACAGCGCCGCTCGACAGTCTATGGAGACTGTGTAGCCAGAGTGACCACAAGCCCGCATTCACCCAGCGGATGGCGTCTGACAGATCTGTGACAGAGGAAGCCCATCATTGGATAATGGAGGGTTTTAATGACACATGGCCACAAAACCAGGAAAAATATGAAGAGTCTGAGAAACTAAGGTATGGATGTCAAAGAAAATCTTACTCCACTGAAGGTTCTCCATGAGATGAGCAGGGGCACCTCCAGGACTGCAAAGGCTTTTGTGGTTTCAAGCAGTAGAGACGCTGGTCCAGAGCCAGGCAGAGGCAGGGCTGGGAGTGGGGAAGGCAGCTTCTCATAGCAAGGGGGCCAGCCCTTCTGTGATTGTGGGGCTACCACCATCTGCTATCCAGGGTCACCCCCTGACCGGGGTCACTCACTGGTGGCCCCGCCCCATGCATCCCTCCTCCCCACAGCTGTTCCCACTCCATCCCTGCTCAGCTGCCAGCTGCCCTTTCATGCTCCCAATTCCTGCCCCTGAAAACAGGAATCAGACTGGCCACTCCGATTCCATGGCCAAACTCTCCCTCCCAGGGCACCATCCTGTTCACAGACTCAGGCCCCTGAGACACAGCTTCTCAGGAAACTTCTGTTGGTGCCGTGTCCATATACCCAGAGTCTCTGACTGACACCTGGGACTGAAAAGTACCAGGTGTTTCATAGGAAAGGAAGCTGGGAGAGGGTGTTCTCCTTCCCCTCCAGGCCTGCGACCAGCAGCCACTAATACTGCCTACTCTGCCCCTACACTGCTCAGCGGGCAGATGAGCTATCTGATCACCTACGTGAGGCCAAGGCCATCTCAGGCCCTGTCAGTGGACCAAACACGAGAGGCTTGGTTCTAACAACCAGGATACATGCCCCCAACCCCTCCACCCAGCCCTCACCAGCCACTTCTCTCCTGGTTCGTGTGCTCAGCCTAGCTCCTGCTCTGTGACCACTGTTCAGGCAGGACTCCCCTGACAAAGGCAGGAGAGAAGGGAGGACAGGAGGGGCCTGGGAGCAGCACATGATGGGAAGGTGGGAGTGTGGAACATCGCCCTCCCCTTCGGCACTTAACAGTTTCCTAGTCCCTGAAGTTAATCACATCAAAGGGAAACCTGTTCCCCTATAGTGACAGTCACATAGAAGGATGCCCTAAAGATTTCTGGAAGAGTAAACAAACCATGTGGAAACTATGCTAATACTGTGGTGAAGTATTTGAACTGGAACTTCCATCACTTTATGTTGTTTTATCATCTTCATCATGAGTAGACTAAAAGGGGATACATTTAATCTTAGATTTTATGTTAGTTTGCTTTGTCACACTGGCTGAGACTATCAACTCCCCTCCCCTTTGCCCACACAGGAACCTCTGTGAAGCGAGTCTCAGCAGTGGAAGCAAATGATAGTAATGAAGATGACAACACAGACAACTCAGCCGTTGCCGACACCCTCAGCCAAGACCCCTCTGTGCCATGTCACATCAGTTAGCACATGGATACCACCAGCATGCCACTGCAGACTGGACCCACAGCTCAGGGGTTAGCTGGGGGCCACCCAGTGCTGCAACCAAATCTACATTTGTCCCCGCCGGCGAGGCACAGGACACACCAGCCAATCAGAACAGGCACCAGCGATAAAGATGTAAACATAAGATGTGACACCGTAAAACCCCTAGAAGAGGACACAGGCAAAACATCCTGTGACGTAAATCATTCCACTGTTTTCTCAGGTCAGTCTCCCAAGGCAATAGACATAAACACAAAAATAAACATAGGGGACCTAATCAAACTTACAAGCATAGCAGAGGAAGTCACAAACAAGATGAAAAAGACAACCTACAGAATGGGAGAAAATATTTCCAAATGATGTGACCAACAAGGACTTAATTTCCAAAACATACAAACTGACCAAACAGCTCATACAACACAAAAACAACTCAATCAGAAAAAGGGGAGAAGAACTAAGCACACATGTCTCCAAACAAGAAATACAGATGGCAAACAGACACATGAAGATGTTCAACATCACTAATTATTAGAGCAATGCACATCAAAACTACAATGAGCTATCACCTCATACCCATCAGAATGGACATCATTAAAAAGTCTAAAAATAATAAATGCTGGAGACGATGTGGAGATAAGTGGATTCCCACTGTTGGGGGGAATGTTGTTGGTGCAGCCACTGTGGAGAACAGTATTGAAATTCCTCAGAAAACTAAAAACAGAATTGCCACATGATCCAGCAATCCCACTCCTGGGCATATACTTGGAGAAAACTGTAATTTGAAAAGATACACATACCCCAGTGTTCACTGCAGAACTATTTATAATAGCCAACACACGGAAACAATCTAAATGTCCATCAAGAGATGAATGAATAAAGATGGAGTACAGATACAATGCAATCAGTTCAGTTCAGCCGCTCAGTTGTGTCTGACTCTTTGCGACCCCTACTCATCAATAAAAAAGCAAACTGCAGTAAAATGGATATAACCAGATATTATCATACTAAGTAAGTCAGAAAGACAAAGACAAATACCGTATGATATCAGTTATATATGGAATCTAAAATATGACACAAGCGAACCTATCTATGAAACAGAAACGGACTCACAGACACAGAGAATAGACTGGTGGTGGCTGAGGCAGAAGAGGTTGGTGGAGGGATGGAGTGGGAGGCTGGGGTTAGCAGGTGTAGCTTTTCTAAATAGAATGGATAAACGAGGTCCTACTGTATACCACAGAGAACTATATTCGGTATCCTATGATAAACCATGAAATAATATTTTTTAAAAAGAATGTATATATGTGTATAACTGTATCACTGAGCTGTGCAGCAGAAATTAACACACTGTAAACAATTATACTTTTAAAAAACACTGATTAAAAAAGAAAGATCCTAGCCAATTACAACAGATACTCAATCCACGAGAACAGATTTCCCAACAGTTAGAACATGGACCAACCAGTCAGAAGAGAGGTCTACTGCAGACGCGGCCCCACAGCTGCCCCCAGGCTGGCTGTGAGCCCTGGGCACCATAAGCGAGAAGCGTAGCTGGAGGAAATGAGAACTGTACCTAAACAACTCCTCCTCTAGCTTCAAAACGAAGTGGCTCTGCTTCCCCCAATCACATAACTGAAGGGACCCCAGGATGCCCTGGTTTAGTGCTGGGACCAGGAATATACTGGTCAGATCCCAATACAGGGGAAGCCTATGAGGGCAGTTCTGGAGTGTGGTAGGCCAGGATAAGCAATGAGGAGTGCAGCAGCTTGTCCCTTTCCTCGAAGATCGGACACAATAGCACCCAGGAGGGCAGTCACTGTTCTATTGAAGGGGAGGCCCCCAAGTTTGGTGCCTCTGCCCTCTGGCTGATGCCCAGTGCTGACTCCCATGTGCCAGTCTGCAGAGCATTTCACACACATCCTGCCAGCTCAGCTGCCAAGCCCCAAGGTGAAGGCTTGTGATCGCGGCTGTTCCCACAGGCACCAACAGCACCAACCCTCTGGCTCTTGGCCTGACTGCAAAGTCCAGCTGAGGCCAGCAGACATCCCATGAGCTATGCTCCAGGGTGGCCACTTTGTCACTAGTAAGCAGCAGTGTCAAGATGCAGGCCAGCGGTACTCAGCCTGGCGGACTGCTTGAATCAACAGGAAAACACTGACCCATAAACACTACCGATGCTGGGCTAGGCAGTGACTGAAATGGGCAGACAAGTGCAGAGAGCAGAGTCCACAGCACAGACAAGGTCCATCTGTCCCCCAGCACAGAAGGGGCCCCTTCTCTGGCCAAAGCCCTCGGGATCCCCCAGCTTAAGAATAAAGAGGCTTCAGGCACAGGTGGTGGGAACAGACTCAGAGCTGCTTTTTAAATCATGCAGGGCAAGACACACAGGTGAGTGAAGATCAGAGGGAGTTTACCGTAAAAAGAGGGTGTCTAGGGGAACAGACAGGCTTGGGTGGAGCCGAGCCATATGGGGGCTGCGAGGCTGGGCTTAGAAACCCTGTATGTCTTTCTCCCATCTCTGCCTCCTAATCTATGCAACCCCCACTCAGCAGCCTGACGCCATCTGTCCTGTGCATCTCCACACTCAAGACTGGCCATTCATTCAAAGGATATTTGTTTAGCACCTGCCTCTGGCCAGGCTGTGTTCCAGGTATGGGGATAGCTGTGAGACAGACAGACAATAACCCCAGTCCTTGGAGAGCAGAAATTCTACCAGAGGCTAAATACACCCCTCCTATGGCCATCGCCTCCTGCCTCACCCTCCTCAAACCACTGGCTGGCCCTCCCAGAGCTCCAGCCTGCAGACACTTTCCATCTGAGAATCCCCCCTCCACCAAGGAGGCCAATCTCGGGACTCACTGCCCGTCAGCTCTGGCATCCTGTGCCCTGTGTCGTTCTCAGAACATACCACCATCTGAAATGGCCTCCCCGTCATCAGCATCTCCTCAGTGTACCTGGCAAAGTGATGTTCACGTTGAAAGAAGTTCCCAGCCGCCATCACATTCATTCTGTTGAGTTCCTACCACAAATTCCTGTCACAGTGGCCTGGAAAGACTCCCTGAATGGGTATGGAGCAGGGGCTTGGTGGCGCCTGAGCAATTGGACCTAGAGTGGTCAGGGCAGGACAAGGACCTTGCAGCTCCAGCTCTGACTCAGATGACAGGCAGACCAGCTTCCTTCTCCCTGGGACCATGAGGGGACAAGTCTCTCATCACTGCTGAGGGTCACGACTACCCAGGAAGGGATGTCAGTTCCGTGGTACCGAACACCCTGTGTGCTGTTACGCATTTTACCTGTGTGATCTCAACTCTCTCAGGCAGAATTCTTGGGCTATATGCTTGGAACAATCAACAGGAATGGTTTAAAAACCACTTGAGGTAACACAGTTCAGTTCAGTCGCTTAGTCAGGTCATGTCCAACTCTTTGCAACCCCATGAATCACAGCATGCCAGGCCTCCCTGCCCATCACCAACTCCCGGAGTTCACTCAAACTCATGTCGATCAAGACGATAATGCCATCCAGCATCTGCCATCCTCTGTCACCCCTTCTCCTCCTGGCCCCAATCCGTCCCAACATCAGGGTCTTTTCCAATGAGTCAACTCTTTGCATGAGGTGGCCAAAGTATGGGGTTTCAGCTTCAACATCAGTCCTTCGAATGAACACCCAGAACTGATCTCCTTCAGAATGGACTGGTTGGATCTCCTTGCTGTCCAAGGGACTCTCAACAGTCTTCTCCAACACCACAGTTCAAAAGCATCAATTCGTCGGCGCTCAGCTTTCTTCACAGTCCAACTCTCACATCCATACATGACCACTGGAAAAACCATAGCCTTGCCTAAATGGAACTTTGTTGGCAGAGTAATTTTCTGCTTTTTAATATGCTATATAGGTTGGTCATAACTTTCCTTCCAAGGAGTAAGCGTCTTTTATTTTCATGGCTGCAATCATCATCTGCAGTGATTTTGGAGCACCAAAAAATAAAGTTTGACACTGTTTCCCCATCTATTTGCCATGAAGTGATGGGACCAGATGCCATGATCTTCGTTTTCTGAATGTTGAGCTTTAAGCCAACTTTTTCACTCTCCACTTTCACTTTCATCAAGAGGCTTTTTAGTTCCTCTTTGCTTTCTGCCATAAGGGTGGTGTCATCTGCATATCTGAGGTTACTGATATTTCTCCTGGCAATCTTGATTCCCGTTTGTGCTTCTTCCAGCCCAGCATTTCTCGTGATATACTCTGCATATAACTTAAATAAGCACGGAGACAAAATTGAGAGACTCCTTTTCCTATTTGGAACCAGTCTGTCGGTCCATTTCCAGTTCTAACTGTTGCTTCCTGACCTGCATATAGGTTTCTCAAGAGGCAGGTTAGGTGGTCTGGTATTCCCATTTCTTTCAGAATTTTTCACAGTTTATTGTGATCCACATAGTCAAAGGCTTTGGCATAGTCAAGAAAGCAGAAATAGATGTTTTTCTGGAACTCTCTTGCTTTTTCCATGATCCAGCGGATGTTGGCAATTTGATCTCTGGTTCCTCTGCCTTTTCTAAAACCAGCTTGAACATCTGGAAGTTCATGTATTGCTGAAGCCTGGCTTGGAGAATTTTGAGCATTACTTTACTAGCATGTGAGATGAGTGCAATTGTGCGGTAGTTTGAGCATTTTTTGGCATTGCCTTTCTTTGGGATTAGAATGAAAACTGACCTTTTCCAGTCTTGTGGCCACTGCTGAGTTTTCCAAATTTGCTGACATATTGAGTGCAGCATTTTCACAGCATCATCTTTCAGGATTTGAAATAGCGCAATTGGAATTCCATCACCTCCACTAGCTTTGTTCATAGTGATGCCTAAGGCCCACTTGACTTCACATTCCAGGATGTCTGGCTCCAGGTGAGTGATCACACCATCATGATTATCTGGGTCATGAAGATCTTTTTTTGTACAGTTCTGTGTATTCTTGCCTCCTCTTCTTAATATCTTCTGCTTCTGTTAGGTCCATACAATTTCTGTCCTTTATTGAGCCCATCTTTGCATGAGATGTTCCCTTGTTATCTCTAATTTTCTTGACGAGATCCCTAGTCTTTCCTATTCTGTTGTTTTCCTCTATTTCTTTCCATTGATTGCTGAGGAAGCCTTTCTTATCTTTCCTTGCTATTCTTTGGAACTCTGCATTCAAATGGGAATATCTTTCCATTTCTCCTTTGCTTTTTGCTTCTCTTCTTTTCACAGCTATTTGTAAAGCCTCCTCAGACAGCCATTTTGCTTTTTTGCATTTCTTTTCCATGGGGATGTTCTTGATCCCTGTCTCCTGTACAATGTCATGAACCTCCATCCATAGTTCATCAGGCATTCTATCTATCAGATCTAGTCCCTTAAATCTATTTCTCACTTCCACTGTATAATCATAGGAGATTTGATTTAGGTCATACCTGAGGGGTCTAGTACTTTTCCCTACTTTCTTCAATTTAACTCTGAATTTGGCAATAAGGAGTTCATGATCTGAGCCACAGTCAGCTCCCGGTCTTGTTTTTGCTGACTGTATAGAGCTTCTCCATCTTTGGCTGCAAAGTATATAATCAATCTGATTTTGGTGTTGACCATCTGGTGATGTCCATGTGTACACTCTTCTCTTCGGTTGTTGGAAGAGGGTGTTGCTATGACCAGTGCGTTCTCTTGGCAAAACTCTTATTAGCTTTTGCCCTGCTTCATTCTGAACTCCAAGGCCAAATTTGTCTGTTACTCCAGGTGTTTCCTGACTTCCTACTTTTGCATTCCAGTCCCCTAGAATGAAAAGGACATCTTTTTTGGGTGTTAATTCTAAAAGGTCTTGTAGGTCTTCATAGAACCGTTCAACTTCAGCTTCTTCAGCATTACTGGTTGGGGTATAGGCTTGGATTACCGTGATATTGAATGGTTTGCCTTTGAAATGAACAGAGATCATTCTGTCGTTTTTGAGATTGCATCCAAGTATTGCATTTCAGACTCTTTTGTTGACCATGATGGCTACTCCACTTCTTCTAAGGGATTCCTGACCACAGTAGTAGATATAATGGTCATCTGCATTAAATTCACCCATTCCAGTCCATTTTAGTTTGCTGATTCCTAGAATGTCGACGTTCACTCTTGCCGTCTCTTGTTTGACCACTTCCAATTTGCCTTGATTCACTGGCCTGACATTCCAGGTTCCTATGCAATATTGCTCTTTTACAGCATTGGACCTTGCTTCTATCACCAGTCACTTCCACAGCTGGGTATTGTTTTTGCTTTGGCTCCATCCCTTCTTTCTTTCTGGAGTTATTTCTCCACTGATCTCCGGTAGCATACTGGGCACCTACTGACCTGGGGAGTTCCTCTTTCAGTATCCTATCATTTTGCCTTTTCATACTGTTCATGGGGTTCTCAAGGCAAGAATACTGAAGTGGTTTGCCATTCCCTTCTCCAGTGGACCACATTCTGTCAGACCTCTCCACCATGACCCGGCCATCTTGGGTGGCCCCACACAGCATGGCTTAGTTTCATTGAGTTAGACAAGGCTGTGGTCCATGTGATCAGATTGGCTAGTTTCCTGTAATTATGGTTTCAGTGTGTCTGCTCTTTGATGCCCTCTCACAGCACCTACCCTCTTACTTGGGTTTCTGTTACCTTGGACGTGGGGTATCTCTTCACAGCTACTCCTTACCTTAGACAAGGTCGCCCCTCCTGACCTTGAACGTGGAGTAGCTCCTCTTGGCCCTCCTGTGCCCGCATAGCCGCCGCTCCTTGGATGTGTTGTTGCTCCTCTCAGCCGCTGCCCCTGACCTTGGGCGTGGCGTAGCTCCTCTCGGCCATGCTTCTGTGCGCTCCATCGCAGCCGCCGCGCTTCACAATCCAGACACAAAAGGGCCGTGCACCTGACAGGAGGTGCAGAAACACCAGCAGGGAGGGAGCTGCTTATTTCCTCCTTGGCGCCTCAAGTCTTCCTTAGCACGAGTCGTGCCCTTCCGGTGCTGGGTGGCTGCTGTCCCTCTAGCATCACATCACACAGTCAGAAGGCAGTGGGAGGAAGAGGGCAGGCCCACCAGCAGAGCTGCACTTTGTTCCCAGGAGCCTGAAGGTGCTGTGTGACTACTACTGGCTGGAGTCGGTCAGGCAGCTACGGCTTGGGGGTCACGCGGTGAGCATGGCATGGCTGGCCCTGGCCCTGGCCCTCTTAGGCTGGACCCCCTTGCCTGCTCTTAATCAGCCTGCTGTCCTCTCAGGTTCCAGGGTAAGCCTGCAGGCTGGGCAGGGGCCCTGGTGAGCCTGCAGAATCAATTCTGACAATGCCCCGCCCTGCCCTGTGCTCTCCCAGGACTAGGTTCTCTCTTAGGGCAGAGAGGGCATCAGGGCTGTAGATGGAGGGGGTGACAGGGCAGCCAGCAAAAAATGTTTGACTGTTGTTTTTGTTAGCTTGCTTCTGACATCTGAGATGGTAAGTGTACAAGGAAAGGTTACAGAGTGAAAATATCAGCCCATCAACACTGCTAGTCCCAGACATGGTCCTAGCATCACTCTTCTGTGTCCCACACCAGGAAGTGTTCCAGCACACAGCCTCTCCACACCTCAGGTTTGTTCTCTGTGACATGGGGACTCTGAGAGCTGCACCCTGAGCCTGTGATGAGGTGAGCAAATCCTTGTAATGGAGTGGAAGCAGCTGCAGATTCAAACCAGGAAGCTAGAGCTGACTCTCTCTCCTAGTCACAGCTGCTACTTGCTACTCACCTCACCCACCAACAGCCTCACTCTCTGTACTGGGCTACTGAGCTGCCGGTGTGTGGAGAAGTTCATTTATTTAATTGTCCCTTGTGGGGGAAGTATGCTTGTTTTTGGTCCTGTCCCTGTATTGGAGAAGGAAATGGCAACCCACTCTAGTATTCTTGCCTGGAGAATCCCGAGGACGGGGGGAGCCTGGAAAGTTGCCGTCTATGGGGTTGCACAGAGTCGAACACGACTGAAGTGACTTAGCAGCTGTGTTGTTCAGTTGTTCAGTTGCAACCCCATGGACTGCAATATGCCAGACTTCCTTATCCTTCACCATCTCCTAGAGCATGCTCAAACTCATGTCCATTCAATCTGTGATGCCATCCAAGCATCTCGTCATGTCATCCCCTTCTCCTGCCCTCTGTCTTTCCCAGCATCACAGTCTCATCTGATGAGCCAGCTCTTCGCATCATGTGGCCAAAGTACTGGAGCTTCAGCTTCAGCATCAGTCCTTCCAATGAATATTCAGGACTGATTTCCTTTAGGATTGACTCGTTTGATCTCCTTGCAGTCCAAGGGACTCTCAAGAGTCTTCTCCAACACCACAGTTCAAAAGCACCAATTCTTTGGGGCTCAGCCTTCTTTATGGTCCAACTTTCACATCTATACATGAAGACTGGAAAAACCATAGTTTTGACCATATGGATTGTTGTTGGCAAAGTAATGTCTCTGGTTTTTAATATGCTGTCTAGGTTGGACATAGCTTTTCTTCCAAGAAGCAAGCATCTTTTAATTTCATGGCAGCAGTCACCATCTACAGTGATTTTGGAGCCCAAGAAAATAAGACTTTATCACATCGGCAGGCAGACCAGCTCTGCTCACTGTTTACACTGTTTCTCCATATATTTGCCATGAAGTGATGGAACTGGATGCCATGATCTTAAGTTTCTTTGAATGTTGGGTTTCAAGCCAGCTTTTTCACTGTTGTCTTTCACTTTCATTGGGAGTCTTTTTAGTTCCTCTACGATTTCTGTCATAAGGGAGGTGTCATCTGCATATCTGAGATTACTGACATCTCTCCCTGCAATCTTGAGTCCAGCTTGTGCTTCATCCAGCCCAGCATTTCGCATGATGTACTCCACATATAAGTTAAATAAGCAGGGTGACGATATACAGCCTTGATGTACTCCTTTCACAATTTGGAACCAGTCCATTGTTCCATGTCCACTTCTAACTATTGCTTCTTGACCTGCATACAGTTTTCACAGGAGGCAGGTAAGATGGTCTGTATTCCCATATCTTCTAACAATTTTTCAGTTTGTTGTGATCCACACTCAAAGACTTTAGCGTAGTCAATGAAGCAAAGGTAGATGTTTATCTGAAATTTTCTTGCTTTTTCTATGATCCAAGGGCTACTGACAATTTGATCTCTGATTCATCTGCCTTTTCTAAATCCAGCTTGAACATCTGGGAGTTCTCAGTTTACCTACTGTTGTTGAAGCCTAGCTTGGAAAATTTTGAGTATAACTTTGCTAGCATGTGAAATGAGTGCACTTATGAGATAGTTTGAACATTCTTTGGCATTAGAATGAAAACTCACATTTTCCAGTCCTGTGTGTCTCCATGGGGTCACCTCCTAAAAACATTAGCCCTGCCAAAGCTCACTGCATTTAAGTCTCAAACACAAACTTCTTGGTTACCTCCAAAGCAGTTGTAACCAACTCACAAACTTTGTTGAGAGGTCTCCTTCCCCATCTCAGATAGTCCTGATCCTTAAGGCTCAAACTGACCAGGCTCACTAGCTAATCATTTGAACATGTAGTTTAAGAAGAAAAAGGACCCCACACGCAGAGCAACACAACTGGTCAGGCAACATCTTGCAGACTGCAAGCATGAAATGTCCTTTTTTTAAATCTATCTGTTACATAAAATCTGTTCCGTGCCCACATCACGTGATATTTTAATACAATGATGGGATTCACGCCTGTGTGCTCAGCCTTGTCTCCTCCGTCATTTCCGCAGAGCCCGAACCCTGTGCTGTCAGTGTGATGTGTCCCTGTACCTTGGAGATCGAGGGCCAGAGCAGGTGGGGGTGGGGGGGGGGGGTGGAGGGCGGTAAAGGTGACCACAAGGGTGTTATGCTGCACTGCCCTCTCAACCCAGGCAGGGGTCAGTCCTGCCTGGGCACCTCCACATGGCCTGTTGGAGCTTCTACCAAATGCCGACCATCCAGGGAAGGAAAACAAACTGTACTGGTTCCAGGGACACCAGGGGCGGTCGGGCTCTCCCTGCACTGCCAGCGGCCCTGCACCAATCTTTCCCTCACGTCCCCCAACCCCGCCGCTGTGCCCCACCCCCACGCTGCGGGGCCACTCCACTTCGGCCTGGGAGGAGCCTCTGGCCTCAGTTCTGCTCACTGATTGCTCAGCTGTCCACCCTCCACCCCCACCGAGAAGCCCCCTGGGACCCCCTGGGTGAGCACTTTCCTCTCTGCCCTGCGATTGGCCATGGATTGCGGGAGGTATCAGGGTAGGGCTTCTCAGGGAAGTTGGCGGGGGGTGGGGGTGGGGGTAACATGTGGTGTGACCTCTGGTCTCCTCACCAGTCCCCAGGCTGGCCAGGCATGAGCTCTGGGGCCCTCCTGCAGCTGCGGACACTCTAGCAACACCTGGGCTTCCCGGAGGTGGGCGACAAACCTGACCTCTCCTGTGCCTGAGGCTAAGATCCGAGGTGGCCGGCAGATCAGAGGACAGGGCTGGGTTCGGGGAGGAGAACCCTCTGTGGCCACCCAGGCACTGAGGACATGGTGCTGGGGGGTGCTCTGGGTGTAGAGACCCCTTCGGTGCTGGGAAGAGGTGGAGAGATGAGCGTTGTGTAGGTAGTGTGTGTTACCCAACTCCACTCCCACCCCCAGCCCCCCACCCACCTCTGGTGGGGCCTGTTTACTCCGAGGTGCTGCCTCCTACCAGAGGATGTAACATAAGAAGTCCCCCTAGCCGCACATCCCTGCCCCTCTGGTGGCCCAAAGCAGAGGCATGGAGCCGGGCAGCAAGCCACTGACCACACATGTGCTGGACACTGCCTCAGGGGAGCCAGCCCAGGGCCTGTGCCTCTGTCTGTCCAGGCTCCAGGACAGTGGCCAGCAGTGGACCAAGCTTAAGAAAAAGTAGTAAGGTGGTCTGGGACGGGCTTGAGTCCAGAACACCCCCCACCCCACCCCTGCAAGGGGCCCTGCATCGGGCCAGCAGGCGGCAGGGCAGGGCTGTCCTGGCTGGATGGTCCCCCTGCAGACTCTGGGAGCCTCTGTTTCAGCAGATTGAGCAGTTCTGATTGGGCCACAGCCGAGCTGGCAGAGCTCACAACCTGAGTGCCCACTGCAGTGGGACAGGGGTCTGTCTCTCCCTGCCCTGTGGCCACTTGAGGCCTGAGGAGGAATCAGGAGGGCTGGTCGTCACCATGAGTGGCAGGTGACCTGTTCTGGGCAGCTCTCGAGCATTGGACGTTTGTTACATTCTCACTGCATCTGGTGTGCACACCCCACAAACACCCCTTTCACATATGAGGAGATAAGAGGGTGAGGCAGGAGGCCCCTGCCCCTGCTGGACCCCAAAGGCTCAGGGCTTAAGGCTATGGAGCCCTTCACGAAAAGGGGCTTCCAGGTTACAGCTGAGCTTGGAGGAAATCATGGAGCCTGGGGGAGGGGGGTTCACACAGAGCCACTCCTAGCCCCCAAGGTGCACTGGTAAATGCTGCCGATGCTCATCACAGCATGGACACTTGAGAGCATGGCTGCAGTGAGCAGAGGCCCTCAGAGCCTCCAGCACTGCAGCTCCAAACAGCCCGCCATGTGGATGGCAGCCTGAGTGCAGTTACTGACCCAGAAGCCACGCGCAATGTAGTAAACAATAAACACACATTACAAGGGCTTCCCAGGTGGCACTAGCAGTAAAGAACCCGCCTGCCAATGCAGGAGACTTAAAAGAGACGTGGCTTTGATCCCTGGGTTGGTAAGATCCCCTGAAGGAGAGCATGGCAACCAACACCAGTATTCTTGCCTGGAGAATCCCATGCACAGAGGAGCCTGGTGGGCTACAGTCCATTGGGTCGCAGAGAGTTGGTTACGACTGAAGCAACTCAGCACGCACGCATATGTTATAAAACAGTATGGCTAGTACAACCCAGTTTTTTCAGTTTGTAAATAAGCACACTTACGCAGAGAGAAAATGTGAGAAGTCTTTGTGCCAGATATGAAGTGATTACTGCCCATGGAGGATGGGAAGGTTCTCTCCCTTCTCTTCTCTGGAATTCCCTCAGGACAGTGAGGCGACATAGCCTGAGGGCCTGGATGCTGCCCTGCTGTAGGGGTGTCCAGGCCTGCTCACCCAGGTCCGAGTCAGGCCATGCCGGGTCTGTGTGCCCTGGAAGACCCAGGCTGGGGAGCCCTCTGCAGTGTCCCCCCTCTCCCCAGCTGCCGAGACCTGGATGGGCTGTGCATCCCATCCCACAGACCTGTGCTCCTGTTACCAGGCCAGATGAAGGTGGGCACCGACAAGCTGTCCTTCGACACCGAGGGCTACTGGTAGAAGAGGGGCCAGGAGAGCGTCTATCCGTACTGAGCTGAGTGCCAGAAGGGTGGAGGCCCGAGATGCACTGTGACCCGCGGCTGCTCTTGCCCTACCCCCACAACTGAGCACCTGCTCTGAGCTCCTGGCCTTGACCACACCACGCCCATGCCACCCTATCCTGCTATCAGGCTGACTCAGCCCCTCCAGACGGAGGTTCACCCAAGCACCTCCAGCTCTCTGTCCCCATCACCTGACCTGTTCAGGATGGTCCTAACTCTTGGGAATCACAGGCCCAGTGGACCCTCAGACGAAATGCTTCCTTTGGGGAGGCCCCAGCCCCACCCACAGTCCCCCAGCTGACCCTGGGACTCCTGTCCCCCCGACTCCAGCCCTGGATTACTGGGTCCAAGGCAGCACTGGGCCAGGCTGCTTGCTCTCCCAGTGCCCCTTCTGCCCACAGGTTGCTTTCACTGTCACAAATGAGACCTACAAGTTCCACGTGCCACTGCTGCTAAGCCTGTCTTATACCACATACTGCGGGAGCTAACAGCTGACTGGCAGCCAGCCTGTGAGCATGGACACAGCCATGGCAGACCGAGCCACCCCTGAGCAGCAGGGCTGGCAAGTTCCTCATAGGCATCAGGGTTACACTTTCCCTGGGACATTCTGGCCTCATGTCGCAGGGGCAGGTGTATAAAGCAGGTGGTGATGGCCATGCACAGACACCTCCCAACTCAGCTGGAAGATAACCAGGGACTTCCCTACTGTCCAGAATAACTTTGGCCTGAGTCTAAGGTCATTATCAGGTGCTACCCAACCACTTCACATGAGGGACCTCAGTGTCCCTGATTCATGGCTGGGAAGGCTGAAGAGGGGGTGCACTCAGTGTTCCTGGTTCCATCAGGCATTTCTCACTTAGGCCCACCATCCCTGCCTTCCTGGGGACCACCCTCCCCACCATGTCTGTCACTATCTGTTTCCTTCCCTCTTCTGAGAAAAGCTAAGGTCTGGGCCACAGCACTGGCATGACCAATGTAGGCAGGCTCTCTGTCCCCAGTCTCTGGGAAGTCGATGTTTTTCAAAGGGTACAATATCACAAGGTGGTGGTAAGGGTTTGAAGAGCAGAGCATGTTATATGTTGAGAGCCTGGCCTGACTCAGGACGAAAGCTCAGAGGGATCCCTTGTTCTCAGCACCGTCAAGACAAGGTACTGGGAGCTGAGAGGGAAGAGCAAGCAAGGGCCAGGCTCCAGGAGAACTCAGGGGCTGGGCCCCAGCTCTCTTCCTTCTCTGGGGTTCAGATTCCCTGACAATCATGTGTAGATTATAGAAGTTCCCCTGAGAGCTGCACACACCAATGCATGGCCCTAATTTTGTGTGCATATGTATCAGGGTGGCCAGAGCACCCAGGGAGGGCCCAATGCGCAGGAAAGGCCAGGGGATTTGGTTACCATGGAGCACAGCACCCATGATGGCACTGCCTTCACCTGGGGCTTCAAGTTCAGTTCAGTACAGTTGCTCAGTCGTGTCCAACTCTTTGAGACTCCATGAACCACAGCACGCCAGGCCTCCCTGTCCATCACCAACTTCCAGAGTTCACCCAAACTCATGTCCATTAAGTCGGTGATGCCATCCAACCATCTCATCCTCTGTCATCCCCTTCTCCTCCTGCCCTCAATCTTTCCCAGCATCAGGGTCTTTTCAAATGAGTCAGCTCTTCGTATCAGGTGGCCAAAGTACTGGAGTTTCAGCTTCAACATCAGTCCTTCAATGAACACCCAGGATTGATCTCCTTTAGGATGGACTGCTTGGATCTCCTTGCAGTCCAAGGGACTCTCAAGAGTCTTCTCCAACACCACAGTTCAAAAGCATCAATTCTTTGGCACTCACTCAGCTTTCTTTACAGTCCAACTCTCACATCCATACATGACTACTGGAAAAACCATAGCCTTGACTAGACTTGTTGACAAAGTAATGTCTCTGGTTTTTAATATGCTGTTAGGTTGGTCATAACTTTCCTTCCAAGGAGTAAGCATCTTTTAATTTCATGGTTGCAATCACCATCTGCAGTGATTTTGGAGACCCCAAAAATAAAGTCAGACACTGTTTCCTGTCAGGGACTGTTTAACAGGAGGATTCCTACGTGCTGTTTCTCACAAGTCCTTTGTTTCTTTTTAAGCGGAACAGCATGCTGCTCCCAGGAACTGGGGTCATGGTGTGAGACAGGCTTGAATCTCCTTTAGTAAACATTCTCTTTACAACAAAATTGTTTAGTCTCGACCCCCATTCTTCAGATATGGATTGTCTCCTGACCTTGTGACCATCATCATCCCTTGTTCCCTTGGTCACGGTTACTGTACGTTTGGTTTTCTGGTCTTTATCATCGACGAAAGAAACTTCTTGTACTACAGCCTATATACACTCACAGAAAAATCATTAAAGCACCCTTGCTCCATCAGAGCTTGGGTCCCCGTGTCTGTCTTTCTTTCTCTTTCTCTCTTCGGCTGATTCCTTGGAGCGCAGAGACCTGTCTTGCTCAATCTCCTGCTCAGGCTTCTAAGACTCTCTCGAGAAGGTACCCTATGCCTTCACCCCCGCCTCGAGAGGGCGCCGAGTGCCTTCGTGAGAAACGCAAGTCCTGTGTCAAGGACTTTATTGGTTTTCTGCATAACCCAGGGAGTATCAGCCTCTTTCTTTCACTTTCTTATCGTCGCCTCCGGACCACCAGGTTCTGGTCCATTAAAGGACCCCAACAAGTGGCGCCCGAACAGGGACACTGGTGTACATGGCATTTCGGTCAGAGGGACTCAGGACCTACTGAGGTTGCTAAGTATCAAGACATGGGTCAAACGGCTGAGGGACTCAGGACCTATTGAGGTCAGGACCTATTGAGGTCGGTAAGTACTGAGACATGGGTTATACGGCTGGAAAGCCCCATCATTTCTCTACTTTATTTCACCATTTGTTTAAAGCTCAGGGACTTTTGGTTTCACGCCAATGAATAGAAGCTTACTTTCAAACACTGGTTAAATATAATCCTTGGTTCCCTGATAAAGTCAGTTTTGATTTAGAAATTTGGCACCAGGTCAAAGAAAATGCTGAACAAGCCACCAAGCAAGGAAAAAATATTCCAATTGATTTCTGGCCATTTCAAGGCATATTCCAACCCTCCTAATATTCAACAACAGACAGAACACTTATTATATGAATATCAATTAGATGATAAAACTTTACAAAAGGCCCAATTAGAACAACATAAAATATTTAAAAATTTTCCTACTAGCCCTGCCCCAGCTGCTCCAATTGCTCCTCCTGTGCCAGCAGGCATGAATCCAGAAGTCTCTCCTTTGTTAGAACTTAATGATTCTGACGACGACTCTCCTCAGGCGTTTTTTGACACTAAAACTGGTAATGCTCTTATGGAAAATTATGATAAGTCCTTGATACAGACTCATATTTGCAAAATATCAGCACTTATTCACTCTCCTCCGCAGCAGAGGCTCTCTGAATTACTGGCTTTGCAATCACAAATTTCTGACGCTGATGGTTTTTCCATCTTTCCAGTTTACGAAATGTTAACTGGCTCCAGACAATTTGATACCATAGAAACTCAAATACAATGCCCTCCTTTGTTGCATCAACAATTCAAAACAGTGGCCCTTAAAGCTTGGGATCGAATTATTCCTCAAGGAGAGCCTGCAGTTAGTTACACTAACATATTACAAGGACCTGCAGTTAGTTACACTAAAATATTACAAGGACCTAATTAATCTAGCTTAATTTTTTAGCTAGATTAGAAACTGCTATTTCCTGTACTGTAATCAGAGAAGAAAACAACAGAAATTACTTGCTTATGAGAATGCAAATCAGGAATATCAAAGAGCTATCGTTGCAATCCGTGAGACTGGGACTATTAATGATTATTTAAGGCTTCTCACATCTAGGATCAGAAACAAAATATGCAAATGCTAGCTGAAACAATGGCTACTACCTTTAAAAAGGGAAATGAAGGATGCTTTATATGTGGAGATAAAAACCATTTAGAAAGGGACAGCCCTAAGAAGGCTAATAAAAAACCTCCAAGAATTTTCCCTCGTGGCCGTAGAGGAATGCATTGGGCCAAAGACTGTAAATCTGAATTTGATATTGAAGGAAAACCTATTGCAGGGAACTCCAAACACAGGACCCCCCAAGTCCCCTACAACAAAAACCAGGGGTAAATTCTATCTTTTCCCTCAAACCCTCAACATCCAGCAGTGGGGCCTTCAATATACCAGCCCTAAATGATTTTTTCCTTTACCCTCAAGCAGTCCCTTCTAGAATATCTACCGGACTTTTTGGACCCCTGCGCCCACAAACCTTCAGTCTTTTATTTGGCCAATCTAGTTTGGCTTCTACAGGAATTACTGTTCACCCTGGAATAATTGATTTAAATTATAAAGAAGAGATTCAAATTATGATGTCATCTCAGATTCTATGGCAATTCAAAAAGGGGGACAAAATTGCTCAATTACTTCTTTTGCCTTACATTTCTATTAACTCCTCTAATAATGTACGGACAGACGGGTTCGGCAGTACAGATCAAAAACAATCCTTATGGACATCACTGGTATCTGAATATGCCCGACCAAATATAAATATCAAAATTAATAACAAAAGATGTTCTGGTCTCCTCGACACTGGATCTAGTATTACTATTATTTCCAAACACTTATGGCCCAAATCCTGGCCTATACAAAAGGTCTCTTGCCAAATTGAGGGAATTTTTCAAACCAAAGTACAAGGAATTTATCAAAATGTTTTGATCTACCCATATGAAAGACCAAAAGGCCAACCTACAACATTAAGACCTTATGTGATAAATGCACCCCTGAATCTAATAGAAAGAGACTTACTTATGCAACGGCAAACTCAGATATACATTTCACATTTTTCCTAGGGGCCACTGCTCATTTAACAAAGCAATTACTGAAATAACTGAGAAGAATGATGAGCCTATTTGGACAGAGCAATGGCCCCTTATGAAAGAAAAATTACAAGCTACTAAAGAACTTACAGACACACAATTAGAACTGAAACATATTGAGGAATCTTGCTCTTCTTGGAACTCTCCTATTTTTGTTATAAAAAAGAAATCTAACAAATGGTGTCTTAACAGACCTTAGAAAAGTTAATGCATCTATGAAACCTATGGGTACATTACAACCAGGGATCCCATCACCTACTACTATTTCTCAAAATTAGCACATTATTGTTACTGATTTACAAGATTGCTTTTTTAATATACCTCTACACCCTTTAGACCGAGAAAGATTCACTTTCTCTCTCCCTTATCCTAATCATATCGGGACTCATAAAAGATTTCAATAGACTATGTTACCTCAAGATATGCTTAAGAATCCTAATATTTGTCAAAATTTTATAGCCAAGGCTTTACTTCCTATGTGACAGCAATTCCCTCATGCATATATCATTAATAATATATTGTAAAAAAAATAAAATAATAATATATTGTAACTACAAAAAGGAGAAATGATATTTTTGACACTGGATGGCCATGATAGTCTTTAGACTTCAGAGAATACTGATTAAAATAAAATCTTTTTTGAAATTGCAAAACCAGTTCTTTTTACATGTACAGTTAGGAAAAGGTTAATGTCTTAAAACACTTTTTTGGAGCTCCAATTCTGCCTGGGAAACAAAAACAGGCCTAAGAAATACACAGCCCACTCTATCCAGGACTCCAGCCATAAATGAATTGGTGGAACTCAAAAAAAATAAATAAATAAATAAAAATTAAAAATTAAACAAAAAGATATTTTAAATTTCAAGAGGAAAACTATGCCTACCTATCTAAAATTATCTATGTCTCAATATATGTCTTTGTTTTTGAATAATATGAAGTTAATGAGCTCTATTTAAATTCATTTGTTTGCTAATCTAATTAAGACATGTCTTAAGTCGTCAACATTATATAATACTTTTATTATGCCTAGGTTTAAGGTAAACTGAATTTGTCAACAAAAGTGTAACTTTATATATATATGATATATATATAAATAAGATGAAAACTTTTAGATAAATTCTAATTATATTTTTAATAGAATAATCTATTATTATCTAAAATAATCTCTTAGGATTGGGGTAACTTAAGTTTCTGGAGTTATACTTAACTAATAAAAATTTATTAAATAGCTAGGTCATTTCCAAATGAAATAAGATTTTAAAACATTAATCACTGAACGTTAACTTCCTCTTACAAAAAATTTTTCTTACAGAAAAACTAAAGAGATTTTAAACTATTAATAAACATATATAAATATATATATTTATATTAAAATATATATTATAATATATAATATGATAATAAAGATATTCACCAATCTATAAAATACTAACATACAAGACACTTCATAGTTGCTAAAGAAAAATAAAGAAAAGTAAGATATATGCTTTTGATAAAAAGATATAAATGGCAAATAAAATGATGAATACAAAAATATAAAAAAGTTTATGACAAATGAAAGAAAATTTTATGACAAATGGATATAACTCACTGCCCTGAACTTTCTTCCTCTTCCTTCTTACATGTCTCAATCAATATAAATTCTTCTTTATATCAACCACACCTCTTCAAGGTAGAACTATATAATATGTTGTAACCCTCCTATTAGCTTACGTTACAATAATGAGAATACCTAATTCTATAAAAACAGAGGATGGCCCTACCTATATTTCTAAGCAAATTCAAACAATTTTTACATTCATTCTCTATTAAACAGAATACAGACATTCCTTATAATCCACAAACACAAGACATAATTAAACAAACACATTACACACTGTAACTACAAATAGAAAATTAAATAAAGAATAATACACAGGAACACTTTTATCTTCCTTATCCAGAGCAGACTTTACTAGATTTTGGCGCAATATATTTTTTAAGCCTATAACTACTGTTAATATAGCTTTATTTCTATTTCCAGTCTATAAGATTCTCAAAACAAAATAACACCAACTTCAATGTGTTTCACAATACAAAACAAAAACAACATAAAAAGGACACCATTTGCCAAATAAGCTATTTATTCCTAAGGATATCAAAAGTGCAAAATATTCCCCTTCTTTTCAGGTCTGTCTTGAAAGTATAATCATCTTCCTTGACACACTGAACAGAGATTCAACAACTGCCAGGCTGCATTTGCTTTCCAAGGACAAGGTCAAATATATTTGGATATGAGCAACATTTCATTTATCTGCATCAGCTTTTCAATAATTTCACTTAAGAAAAAATATTTGAATGTTTGCTCCTAATCCTTTGCCCCAAATAATACAAACCACTTAAAACACAGTCAGATCCCATTTCTTTTTATATCAGAAAAAACATATATGCTAAATGAGAAAGAAATCAACCCAATATTTCAAAACCACAGCCAAATTTTCATGGTTAGTTAATGATGACAACAAGACTATAGTACCTCATGGAAATTAAGGCAAACTTACTTACTTACTTACTTACTGACATGTTGCTTGGTTGGAACTGATAACATTAGACAGACTATGCCACCAATACCTGGGCCTAATGCAAAAATATTTTTTAAATGGGTACATATATCTACAAAGTCTTGCTTTAAGCCACTGACTGTCCCATCTGTTAAACATGAGGCATAAACTCTATCAACCAGAAAAACCTACCTCTAACATAACAACATCAAAGTTGTCAATTCCAAAATACCCAAAGACCAAAAAGTTAACTTAAAACTAAAATTGGAAAAAAAAAACCAAAAAACTAAAATTGGGTCTATTTGATTTACATATATGAAAAGGAAGAACAATAGCATTGGCTGAACAAGATGATGACTCATACCTTTGACACAGAAATCAACAAATTCATGGAAACAACATTGAAGAAGAAAGGTTTAAGTAGTCAAGAGTCAAGGTCAATTTAAAATAAAAGCTTCTCAATGTCCTCTTGGGGGACATTATCTACCAATCCCCAAACAGATCTCTAGATGATTATTTTTGGACTTAAATATTTCCTAGGAATGTTTTCATCATTATCGCTTTCCTTTCTTTCTGTAACTATTGTTAATACAGATTTAATTTTTTTTTTTTTTTACTTACTGCAAGAAGATATTTTGACAAAAGCAGAAAAACATTTTGAAACATTAAAGGACACCTCCCTTCCTTTGCCCATTTGATATCAAGACGGGTTAACTAATTTATGGAAATCTAAGAAACTAATCTTACAGGGAAAGGGATATGCTTCTATTTCTCCAGATGGATCCAACGAACTCATATGACTTCCCTTCAGAAGATTCAACCTAACAGGGCCCCCAACATTCAGACTACAGACGATACCACAAAAACCTCAGGAAGAAGGAATTCCAATACAAGCCATGGCAACTTTAAAAATTTCTAGAAAACATCACACTCAACGTCACCGACCTTATGATCTCCCTACTTGGGGACAGATAAATACCCTTACTGATCAAGCTGAAAAACTGATTTCTCAACAGGGAATGTCTTGGAATCCTGAAAATATTTTTCTTCGCTATGCTTGCTTTGCTTGCTTCTGCTTCCCCTGCTCAGGCTGACTTGATTGATCACATTTAATGGGCTTATATACCTAACCCCCCCTTTTTTTATTGTAGGTTATAAAATGGACAGATATAAGACCAATCATATCCACTAATGACTCAACACATATGCCCCGTCCTTGGAACTTGGAGGGGCCCTCTCATCCTGAAGAAGAAAAACTAATTAATCTCTCTAGGTTATGAAGTCCTTTCTTTGTATATGGGCCCAACAGAATTATGCATAAATGTTAGCCGACAAACTTGGGCTTTCGCCCTGCCTCTAAAAGAGAACGTTCGGACACTGCTTGGATTATCTACTACTCCTTTGTCCATGAACCATGTTTATACTACTAAAACTTTAGGGAAAGAGTTAAGGAAAGAACAAAGAACACTATGCAAAGGGTTTACTAACAAAAACTTTAAATATATTCCTGTTCATTGGGACAAATATCAGGCCAAATCAGGAAAATTAATGTTTATGGCTAATCATACAATTGTTGATTGGGGACCCCATGGTATATGGTTATCTAACTGCTCAGATGATATTAACAACACTATATATGATTATATTACTTAAATAACACAGAAGGTTACTAATACTACAATGAAGCATTACCATGACAGAGGACTTCTTTGATGGCTTGACAGTGGAGTGGCCCCCACTTCGTCCTTGAATCGTTCTTGATAGACAGATTGGGCCTGAGCAATGGGACATCTGGAAACTTGCTACAATCATCGAGGAACTTGGGACTTGGACTGGACATTTCACAGGGACTAATCATAGCCATAGCAATTATTTATTCTGCTATAATCAATCATATTTTATACAAGCCTGTGTTCCACTTCCTTTTGTTGTAGCTATAGGAAACTTACAATTCAATAAGACTTTTATGTTCTCTAACTTGCATAAATTGTAAATTATATACTTGTCTTAACTCCTCTAGTTCCTTGAGAAATGACTCCCTTTTGATTCTTCAATTTCAACATAATCTATGGTTACCAATAAATCTCCAAGAGTCCCAGGAAGAAGGTCCCATGGCTGGACTTGCTTCCCAGTTACTTACTAAATTGCTCCGATGATCTAAATGATTCATTGGATGGCTGATTTTTGGCATTTTGAGATTAATAGCTATTTGCACCACTGCTGCTGTCGTCACTGGTGTTGCTTTACAAACCTCAAACACGTAATTTTATTCAAAATTAGACTAAAGATGCCCATGTTAGGGGAAGCACACTGATTGAAACCGTCCACCCTGGCCAGGCACCATTGTAACCATTTGCATGAGCTGTTTTATGACAGGAGATCCTGATAAGGATAGGGAACTAATAAGCCACCACTAATAAGCCACCACCAACCGGAAGAGTTCGGGAAAGGTCTAAAGGAGACACCACGTGTCTGTCCACTTCCCGGAATCCCTCTCGCTAGCATCCATCTTGGCTGAGCGATGCGTGTGCCACCAGGAAAGACTCTGAATTAGAATGATTGGCCAAAGAACACCCGGAAACTAATCCCACCACCATGAAACCCGAGACTGTGAGCCACATGGCAGAGCAGTTCTCCTGGGTTCCCTTACCCTACTGCTCTCCACCCGGGTGCCCTTTCCCAATAAAATCTCTTGCTTTGTCAGCACATGTGTCTCCTCGGACAATTCATTTCTGAGTGTTAGACAAGAGCCCAGTTTTGGGCCCTGGAAAGGGTCCTCCCTCCTGCAACAAATGGCGACAACACCCACTCAATCTCAGATAGATGAGGATATTCAAGAGGAAATACAGGAACTAAAAACAGCCATCAAATGGGTTGCAGATCAATTAACAGATGTACAAAAACAGGTAATGTTAAAATGTGATTGGAATTCTACTCAATTTTGTGTTACTCCTGTTCATTTCAATAATGCCTACAACTGGGAACAAATCAAATTTCATTTACAAAACATACATGATAATGTCTCTCTGAATGTACAATTATGACAAATAGAAATATTTGAAATCTTTTCTAATAATCTGCCCTCTTCCACTAATTTGAAAACTTTAGCTGAACAACTAGCTAATCATTTATCTAGGCTAGACCCACGCGGATGGTTTCAAAGCATTACTCACAACGTTGGGTCTAGAACTGTAATTTTAATGATTGTCTTGATAATTATTATTTGTCATCTACCGTTGCCTTCATGCAAAGATTGTTAAAACTAAACAAACTCGAATGGTCGGAACTCTTTTTACAAATATTATAAATAAATAAGGGGGAATTGTCAGGGAATGTTTAACAGGAGGATTCCTATGTGCTGTTTCTCACAAGTCCTTTGATTCTTTTTAAGCGGAACAGCATGCTGCTCCCAGGAACTGGGGTCATGGTGTGAGACAGGCTTGAATCTCCTTTAGTAAACATTCTCTTTACGACAAAATTGTTTAGTCTCGACCCCCTTTCTTGAGATATGGATTGTCTCCTGACCTTGTGACCATCATCATCCCTTGTTCCCTTGGTCACGGTTACTGTACATTTAGTTTTCTGATCTTTATCATTGACGAAAGAAACATCTTGTACTACAGCCTATATATATTCACAGAAAAATCATTAAAGCACCTTTGCTCCATCAGAGCTTGGGTCCCCGTGTCTGTCTTTCTTTTTTCTTTCTTTCTCTCTCTCTCTTTCTTCGGCTGATTCCTTGGAGCGCAGAGACCTGTCTTGCTCACTCTCCTGCTAAGGCTTCTAAGACTCTCTCCAGAAGGTGCCCTGTGCCTTCACCCTGCCTCGAGAGGGCGCCCAGTGCCTTTGTGAGAAACGCAAGTCCCGTGTCAAGGACCTTATTGGTTTTCTGCATAAACCAGGGAGTATCAGCCTCTTTCTCTCTTTCACTTTCTTATCGTCGCCTCCAGATCGCCAGGTCCCAGTCCATTAATGTTAACCCCAAGAGTTTCCCCATTTATTTGCCATGAAGTGATGGGACTGGATGCCATGATCTTCGTTTTCTGAATGTTGAGCTTTAAACCAGCTTTTTCACTCTCTTCCATGTTCATCAAGAGGCTCTTTAGTTCTTCTTCACTTTCTGCCATAAGGGTGGTGCCATCTGCGTATCTGAGGTTATTGATATTTCTCCCAGCAATCTTGATTCCAGCTGTACCTCATCCCGCCCAGCATTTCTCATGGCATACTCTGCATGTAAGTTAAATAAACAGGGTGACAATACACAGCCTTGACGAACTCCTTGTCCTATTTCCATCCAAGCACCCTCAGCAGGGTGCTGTAGCCCGGTAGTAATTAGTCCAATGAGGGCTGTGTATGTGATGCTTTAGGGGGAACAAAGTAGTGAGAAAGAAGCCCTTAGGTGTCTTTTCTTAAATTATACACACACACACACATATATATATACATTTGATAGACGCATAGTTGACATAATATTTCATGTGCACAGCAATTGGACTCAGGTGTATGTATACACACAAATTATTTTTGAAATTAATTTCCAGTAGAGGTTATTATAAGATATTGACTACAGTTCCCTGTGATATACAGTAGACCTTTGTTGCTTATTGCCTTTTTTAAAAAATTTTATTTTTACTTTATTTTACTTTACAATACTGTATTGGTTTTGCCATATATTGACATGAATCCACCACGAGTGTATACAAGCTCCCAATCCTGAATCCCCCTCCCACCTCCCACCCCATATCATCTCTCTGGATCATCCCCATGCACCAGCCCCAAGCATCCTGTATCCTGTATCAAACATAGACTGGCACTTCGTTTCTTACATGATAGTATACATGTTTCAAAGCCATTCTCCCAAATCATCCCACCCTCTCCCTCTCCCTCAGAGTCCAAAAGTCCGTTCTATACATCTGTGTCTCTTTTGCTGTCTTGCATACAGGGTCATCATTACCATCTTTCTAAATTCCGTATATATGTGTCAGTATACTGTATTGGTATTTTTCTTTCTGGCATCAGTCCTTCCAATGAATATTGAGGACTGGTCTCCTTTAGGATTGACTGGTTTGATCTCCAAAAACAAGTCTACAAGTCACTCTGTATAATCAGCTCGAGTTTCATCCATCTCATTAGAACTGATTCAAATGTATTCTTTTTAATGGCTGAGTAATACTCCATTGTGTATATGTACCACAGCTTTCTTCCATTCATCTGCTGATGGACATCTAGGTTGTTTCCATGTCCTGGCTATTATAAACAGTGCTGTGATGAACATTAGGGTACATGTGTCTCTTTCTGCCTATTTTTTTAAAATTAGAAATGTAGCATTCTGTTCCTACTAAGTCAAACAAGTGGAATCAAACATCAAAAAAATTTTAGTAGGGCAAAGATTCACAAGTTTTCTAAAATTTATACATTCTACATATATACATATAGAATTATACAGAATATGTAGAACACACACACACATACATATATGCATAGAGAAGCTTCTCTACTGCACATGATGAGGGGCACGAAAGAACATCCAGAGGAAAGGAGAGACGTAGAAATTGGAGAACATAAACTGACATGGGGGCTCTGATCATGAAATAGAAAAATTGAAACAACTAGGTATAAGTAAAAGGTCATCACAGAGTTCAGCTGTTTTAAAACATTTCTGCTCAGTAGAAACCTATCAGGATCTCTGGCCAAAAAGAGAAAAACCTGGGCATACGTACTTTTCAAAAAATTCCAAGATAATTCTGATATGCCTGTGGATTTCAAACACGGTTAGAGGTTTTTCTTTCAAAAGGTTTTTCTATTCCATGGTAGTTTGGGTGATATAGAGTCCTCCTGTTTTCCTGCTGACCAATCCAAGACCTTCAGTGTTTGCTCAGGCACATTCCACTCCAATTAACAGCCCAGAAAGCCTGATTTGCCAGACTCTGGTTGCCCCCAATTCAGAGGTATGCATGAAAAAGTGCTGCTGCCTTGTGGACATTTCCTGTAACTACAACTTGACCATGGACCCTCAGGCAACTCAAACTCACAGAACTGGGGTTACGTGAATGACAGCTGCCCTCAGGAAATGCTCTGGGGCTGGTATTGCAGAAATAAATTCCAAACACAACCAACTTTTCGGAAGCCGACTGCACCTGTCAATTTACCTCACACCCCTTAAGGAAAAACCAAACCCAAACCTCCACCACAAGATACTTAGCATCTCTAATTGCTGCAGACATGCCGAACAGAAGGACAATGGGAAATCAAATCCATCAGTCACAATGTTCATCCTGATAAGTCTACAAAGAATACACACGGGTGAGAACCTAGACGAAAAAAGATTCCCCTACACTGTCCATGGAGGAAAAATTTGGCAACAGTCAGTACAATGGACATTCTCTCAAACCCTGAAACAAACTCTCAAGAGGGGCTAATCCTAGGATTTGGAATTTCCACACCTGGGCCTATCTCCTAAGAAAACCACAGATCAAAAGGAACCTGCAGCCCGACCAAGACTGCAGTTCAGTTCAGTTCAGTTCAGTTCAGATAAGTCATTCAGTCGTACCCGACTCTTTGTGACCCCATGGATTACAGCACACCAGGCTTCCCTGTCCATCACCAATTCCCGGAGCTTGTTCAGACTCATGTCCATTGAGTTGGTGATGCCATCCTACCATTTCATCCTCTGTTGTTCCCTTCTCCTCCTGCCTTCAATCTTTCCCAGCATCAGAGCCTTTTCTAATGAGTCAGTTCTTCACATCAGTTGGCCAAAGCATTGGAGCTTCAGCATCAGTCCTTCCAATGAATATTGAGGACTGGTCTCCTTTAGGATTGACTGGTTTGATCTCCTTGTAGTCCAAAAGACTCTCAAGAGTCTTCTCCACCCCTATAGTTCAAAAGCATCAAGCCTTCGGGACTCAGATTTCTTTATGGTCCAACTCTCCCATCCATACATGACTACTAGAAAAACCATCGTTTTGACTATATGGATCTTTGTTGGCAAAGTAATGTCTCTGCTTTTTAATATGCTGTCTAGGTTTGTTGTAGTTTTTCTTCCAAGGAGCAAGTGTTTTTAATTTCATGACTGCAGTCACCATCTAGAGTGATTTTGGAGCCCAAGAAAATAAAGTCTCTCACTGTTTCCATTGTTTCCCCATCTATTTGCCGTGAAGTGATGGGATGCCTTTTCATACTGTTCATGGGGTTCTCAAGGCAAGAATAATGAAATGGTTTGCCATTCCTTCTCCACTGGACCACATTTTTTCAGAACTCTCCACCATGACCTGTCCTTCTGGGGTGGCCCTACATGGCATGGCTCCTAGTTTCACTGAGTTAAGACAAGGCTGTGGTCCATGGGATTAGATTGGTTAGTTTTCTGTGATTGTGGTTTTCAGTCTCTCTGCCCTCTGATGGAGAAGGATAAGAGGCTTATGGAAGCTTCCTGATTGGACAGACTGACTGAGGGGGAAACTGGGTCTTGTTCTGATGGGCTGGGCCATACTCAAGTAAATCTTTAATCCAATTTTCTGTTGAAAGGCGGGGCTGTGTTCCCTCCCTGTTATTTGACCTGAGGCCAGACTGTGGTGGAGGTAATGAAGATAATGGCAACCTCCTTCAAAAGGTCTCAATGCCCTCAACCCTGCAGCAGGACTATAAAGAAAGCTGAGCACGGAAAAATTGATGCTTTTGAACTGTGGTGTTGGAGAAGACTATTCAGAGTCCCTTGGACTGCAAGGAGATCCAATCAGGCCATCCTAAAGGAAATCAGTCCTGAATATTCATTGGAAGGACTGAAGCTGAAACTCCAATACTTTGGCTACCTGACTCATCTGCAAAGACCCTGATACTGGGAAAGATTGAAGGCAGGAGGAGAAGGGGTAGACAGAGGGTGAGATGGTTGGATGGCAACACCGACTCAATGGACATGAGTTTGAGTAAACTTTGGGAGTTGGTGATGGACAGGGAGGCCTGATGTGCTGCAGTCCATGGGGTTGAGTTGGACATGACTGAGCAACTGAACTGAACTGATGGGATGCCATGATCTTAGTTTTTTTAATGTTGAGTTTTAAGCCTGCTTTTTCACTCTCCTCTTTCCTTCATCAAGAGGCTCTTTAGTTCCTCTCTACTTTCTTCCATAAGGATAGTGCCATCTGGATATTTGAGGTTATTGATATTTATTCCTGAAATCTTGATTCCAGCTTGTGCTTCTTCCAGCCCAGCATTTTGCATGATATACTCTGCATATATCTTAAATAACAGAGTGACAATCACAGCCTTGACCCAGTCCTTTCCCAATTTGGAACCAGTCCATTGTCCATGTCTGGTTCTAACTACTGCTTCTTGACCTGCATACAGCTTTCTCAGGAGGCAGGTAAGGTGGCCTGGTATTCCCATCTCTTGATGAATTTTCCACAGTTTGTCAGGATCCACACAGTCAAAGGCTTTGGCATAGTCAATAAAGCAAAAATAGATGTTTTTTGGAACTCTCTTGCTTTTTCTATGATCCAATGGATGTTGGCAATTTGATCTCTTGCTCCTCTGCCTTTTCTAAATCCAGCTTCAACATCTGGAAGTTCTCAGCTCATGTACTATTGAAGCCTGGCTTGGAGAATTTTGAGCATTACTTTGCTAGTGTGTAAGATGAGGGCAATTGTGCGGTCGTTTGAGCATTCTTTGGCATTGCCTTTCTTTGGGATTAAAATGAAAACTGACCTTTTCCAGTCCTGTGGCCACTGCTGAGTTTTCCACATTTGCTGGCATATTGAGTACAGTGCTTTCACAGCATCATCTTTTAGAACTTGAAATAGCTCAGCTGGAATTCCATCACTTCCACTAGCTTTGTTCTTAGTGATGCTTCCTAAGGCATACTTGACTTTGCATTTCAGGATGTTTGGCTCTAGGTGAGTGCTCACACCATTGTGGTTATCTGGGTCATTAAGATCATTTTTGTATAGTTCTTCTGTGTATTCTTATCACCTCTTCTTAATATCTTCTGCTTCTGTTAGGTCCATACCATTTCTGTCCTTTATTGTGCCCATCTTTGCATGAAATGTTCCCCTGGTATCTCTAATTTTCTTGAAGAGCTCTCTAGTCTTTCCCATTCTATTGATTTCCTCTATTTCTTTGCATTGATCACTTAGGAAGGCTTTCGAATCTCTCCTTGCTATTCTTTGGGACTCTGCATTAAAATGGGTATATCTTTCCTTTTCCCCATTGTCTTTTGCTTTTCTTCTTTTCTCAGTTATCTGTAAGGTCTCCTCAGACAACCAGTTTGGCTTTTTTGCGTTTCTTTTTCTTGGGGATGGTCTTGATCACTGCCTCCTATACAAGTCACGAACCTCTATCCATAGTTCTTCACTCAATCAGATCTAATCCCCTGAATCTATTTGCCACTTCCACTGTATAACCCTAAGGGATTTCATTTAGGTCACACTTGAATGGTTTAGTGGTCTTCCCAACTTTCTTTAATTTAAGTCTGAATCTGGCAATAAGCAGTTCATGATCTGAGCAGCTCCTGGTCTTGTTTTTGCTGACTGTAACAGAGCTTCTCAAATGCAAATAATATAATCAATCTGATTTCACTATGGACCATCTGGTGATGTCCATGTGCAGTATGTAGAGTCATCTCTTGTGTTGTTGGAAAAGGGTGTTTGCTATGACCAGTGCATTCTCTTGGCTAAACTCTGTTAGCCTTTTCCCTGCTTCATTGTGTACTCCAAGGCCAAACATGCCTGTTATTCCAGGTATCTCCTGACTTCCTACTTTTGCATTCCAGTCCCCTATAGTGAAAAGGACATCTTTTATTGGTGTTAGTTCTAGAAGGTCTTATAGGTCATCAGAGAACTGTTCAACTTCAGCTTCTTCAGCATTAGCAGTTGGGGCATAGACTTGCATTACTGTGATATTGAATGGTTTGCTTTGGAACCGAACAGGGATCATTCTGTCATTTTTGAGAGCACACTCAAGTACTGTATTTCAGACTCTCTTGTTCACTGTGAAGGCTACTCCATTTCTTCTAAGGGATTCTTGCCCACAGTAGTAGATATAATGGTCATATGAATTAAACTCGCCCATTCTGGTCCATTTTAGTTCACCGATTCCTAAAATGTTCACTCTTGCCATCTCCTGTTTGACCACTTCCAGTTTACCCTGACTCATGGACCTAACATTCCAGGTTCCTATGCAACACTGTTCTTTAAAGCATTGGACTTTACCTCCATCACCAGTCACTTACACAACGGAGTTGTTTTTGCTTTGGCTCCGCCTCTTCATTCTTTCTGGAATTATTTCTCCACTCTTCTCCAGTTGCATATTGGGCACCTACTGACCTGGGGAGTTCATCTTTCAGTTTCATAACTTTTTGCCTATTCATAGGTTTCTCAATGCAAGAATACTGAGGTGGTTTGCCATCCCCTTCTCTAGTGGACCACATTTTGTCAGAACTCTCCGCTGTGACCCGTCCGTCTTGGGTGGCCCTACACGGCATGACTCATATTTGCATTGAGTTAGACAAGGCTATGATCTATGTGATTGACTGGTTAGTTTTCTGTGATTGTGGTTTTCATTCTGTCTGCCCTTGATGGATAAGGATACAAGGCTTGTGGAAGTTTCCTGATGGGAGGGACTGGCTGTGGGGGGATCTGGGTTTTGTTCTGATGGGCAGGTCATGCTCAGTGAAGTTTGTATCTATTTTCTGTTGATGGACAGGGGTTGTGTTGCCTCCTTTTGTTTGGTATCAGGGGAAACTACCTAGGGGTGATGGCACTAATGGCAACTTCCTTCAAAAGGACGTATGCCAGCACTGCTGTATTCTGTGTCCCTGACCCCACAGCAAGCCAGTCAACCCACCCCTCCGCCAGAGACTCTGGACACTCAGGCAACTCCGGCTCAGTCTCTTGTAGGGTCACTGCTCCTTTGCTCCTTTCTCCTTAGTCCTGGTGCACCTAATGTTTTGTTTGTGCCCTACAAAAGTCTGTTTTGCCAATCCTGTGGAAGTTCTGTAATCAAATCCCACTAGCCTTCCAAGTCCAATTCTCTGGGGATTCTCAGTCCCTCTACCAGATCCCCAGGTTGGGAAATCTGTTGTGAGTCCTAGAACTTTTCTAACAGTGCAAGAACTTCTTTGATATAGCTGATCTCCAGTTTGTGGGTTGTCTTCTCAGTGGCTCTATGGAAGCACTAATGGCGACCTCCTCCAAGAAGATTTATGCCACATGCCATGCCTCCCAGGTCTACTGCAGCCAGAGCCCTTGTCCCCACTGCAGGCCACTGCTGACCCGTGCCTCTGCAGGAGACACTCAAACATTCAAAGGCAGGTCTGGCTCAGTCTCTGTGGAGTCTCTGGGTTCCGGTGTGCACAAGGTTTTGTTTGAGCCCTCCGACTGCAGTACCGACTCCAGTAACCAAGACAGACAATCAACAAAATCTCCACTGAGAGATTAAAGCTTAAACAAAATGGACATATATATGATGGACTACTGCTCAGCCATAAAAATATGCCACTGAAGTGAGGAAGTTATGCCCCTGGCAGCCACAGGGATGGACTTTGAAGAATCATACACAAAGGGAAATCAATCAGGCAGAAGAGTACAGTAGTATGCATATGATGTACCTTCCAGGCAAAAGATAAACTGACATACAAAGTAACAAATTTACAACCGGAAACATTGGAAGCCCAACAAAGGGCGGGGCGCGGGAGCGAAAAACAAGGAATGAACTGAGAAGTCCCAAACTATCTATCTTAGACATGGGATTCTGTATCTGTAGTCGATAAGCCACAAGGATTATCCTCTTCATCTCTTCCTTCCTTCCTTCCTTCCACATAAACACAGAAATCTATCTCTAGGAAAGTATCCATAGAACTTATCTCCTACCTTCCTTTGTTGTTTACACAGAAAACTGAATCTGAGGTGCACAATCCACAAGGACCTAATACTCAGCAATCAGCTCAACTTCTATGGCAAAAAATCCAGGAAAGAACACGGATTACCCATAGATACATCATATCTGAATCAGGCAGTTGCGTGCTGGCAAGAGTCACAGCATTGCACATCAACTATACTGCAATGTAACACAGGCATGACATTAAAGAGAAGGAAAGAAAGTCAGTGCCTACTTTATTCCCCTCCACCTCCCTGATTGGGGCTGCTACCTCATCCCTAGAGCCTAAGCAGGCTTGGGTCCCGCTGCTGGACTGGGGTGGGTTTGAGATAGCCTGGCAGGGAGGGGGCCCTTCACTGAGCCCTTCTGAAACATCTACTGTCTGCTTTCTTCTGGCTCAAACCAGACTTCCCAGCAGGATCCAGGCCTCCAGGGACTTGGGGCAATATTACGAACCCTGCACGTGCCCTTGTGCTAGGCATTCCAATTCAAGCCTCCTTCTCAGCAGTGTCACCACTCATTTTTCTGAATATGGAAAATACCTTGCATGAAGCTGTGAGGCTTTGTGGCAGAAATAAAACTGAAAGTCCTGGGATAAACGTGCTGATTATAGAACGCATGTAATCCAGCTTTCTACAAAACACCAGTAAGAACAACACCTTATGTTTGTGTCACACTTTATCAGATTTTCATTTATAGCTTTTCAGTACTGCTTCCTAATAACCAATTTCAAAAGATGTTCAAAAACTCCTCTGGTTCCTTCTTCAATAGCTCTGGTCTGACCTCTGCCCCTGGGACCAATGTAGGTCCCTCAGCTCCTCGAAGCCAGATCTCTGTCCTGCTTTCCAGAGTTGTAATGAGTCATTAAGAGCACTCCAGTTGCTACCACACACCTGCAAGCAGACAGCTGTGTCCAGAGCCCAGCAAGTATCACAGGCTAGGCCCCAGAGCCCCTGGAAACCAGAGATGTGGAGTCCATGGAGCAGGACATATAGACGGCAGGGAGAAGGGGTGCTGGGCAGTGTCCATGGCCAGGCCTGGGAGCAGCAGTTCCAGCCCTGCCTGCTGCTGCTGCTAAATCGCTTCAGTCGTGTCCAACTCTGTGCAACCCCATAGACGGCAGCCCACCAGACTCCCCCGTCCCTGGGATTCTCCGGGCAAGAACACTGGAGCGGGTTGCCATTTCCTTCTCCAATGCATGAAAGTGAAAAGTTAAAGTGAAGTCACTCAGTCGTGTCCAACTCCTAGCGACCCCATGGACTGCAGCCCACCAGGCCCCTCCATCCACAGGATTTTCCAGGCAAGAGTACTGGAGTGGGTCGCCACTGCCTTCTCCGTCCAGCCCTGCCTAGACCTTGCCTAAAACCCAAGCTTTCTGACCGTTGGCCCCTCCCATCAGGCTTTTCTGTTCCTGTGTCCTCAGAGGCCTCTGCCCATATCCTCTTCCCCCAAACCTGGCTTTTTTAGCCTGGGAAATCCCATGGATAGAGGAGCCTGGTGGGCCAGAGTCCATGGGTTCACAAAGAGTCTGACAGGACTTAGCCGCTAAACAGCAACAACGAGTAGATGAAAAACCAAAAGAAAAGTGAAAAGTGAAAGTGAAGTCGCTGAGTCGTGTCCGACTCTTTGCGACCCCATTGACTGTAGCCTACCAGGCTCCTCCGTCCACGGAATTTTCCAGGCAAGAGTGCTGGAGTGGGTTGCCATTTCCTTCTTCAGAGTATCTTCCCAACCCAGGGATCGAACCCAGGTCTCCCACATTGTCAGCAAGACCCTTTACCATCTGAGCCACCAGGGAAGTCAAGATGAGAAACCAAAGGAATGTTTAAAAAAAAAAAAAAGAATACAAAGCAATGAAAAATCCTGTCACTGTCTTTAGAAGGTAACTGAGAACCAGCTGTCACCCTTAGTCACTTTCAGATGAATACACACAGTTGGAAACTGTACCATGTTCCCACATCCTACCACACACATTCCTGCTCATAATATGATAGCAAAGACTTGTGAAATAATAACAATAACCATGATTAACAACCTCTGCTATTCATGACCATGCTCTTAAGACATTTTCAACGTGTATTTGTTGAATATTTAATCAGTGCTAGGCATTTGCTAGGGGCTTCTTCCCTGGTGGCTTAGACAGTAAAGAATCTGCCTGCAATGAAAGGGACCTGGGTTCAATCCCTGGCTCAAGAAGATCCCCTGGAGAAGGAAATGGCTCATGGCTAACTGGAAGGACTAATGCTGAAGCTGAAGCTCCAGTACTTTGGCCACTTGACGTGAAGAACTGACTCACTGGCAAAGAACCCGATGCTGGGAAAGAGTAAAGGCAGGACAAGAAGGGGACGATAGAGGATGAGACGGTTGGATGGCATCACCGACTCAATGGACATGAGTTTGAGCAAATTCTGGGAGATGGTGAGGGACAGGGAAGCCTGGTGTGCCACAGTCCGTGGAGTCAGAAAGCTGGACATGACTGAGCAACTGAACTGAACGCAACTGAATGACTCCAGGACTTTGGATCACTAGAGAACTCCCAGCCCTATAAAACACTGATAGGTTAGCACCCTCCCAAAGGCCTCCATCTCAACACTAAGACTAAGCCACACCCAAAAGCCAGAAAGCTGTAGTGCTGAACACCCCATACCTATCCTTCAACCAAACAGAAGCACAACCCCGCATGCTGGCAGACAGGGTGCCCAAAGCCATGCTGAATCCATGGACACCCCAAAGCACTCTACTGGATCCAGGCACTGCTCTTCAGAAAGACGAGCTCTAGCTCCACCCACCAGAACACATGCATAATTCCCCCCAAGCAGGAAACCTTCACAAGGCACTGGTCCCACCCCACCCACGGAGGCAGACTCCACGGTTAAGAGGAGCTACAATATTCCAACATGCAGAAAGCAGAGCTCAAACACAGTAAATAAACAAAATGAAATGGCAAAGAAACACACAGCAGTTGAAGGACCATGGTTAAAACTGACAAGACCAAACAAGCGAAGAGGAAATAGGCAATCTACTTGAAAAAAAAATTCAGAGGAATGATAGTAGACTTGATCCAGAATTTTGGAAATAAAATGGAGGCTCAGATAAATGGACTAGAGGCACAGATTGAGAAGATACAAGAAATGTTTAACAAGGACCTTGAAGAATTAAAGAATAAACAATCAACAATGAGCAATGGAATAACTGAGATTAAAAGTCACTGGAGAAACCATAATTGAAAAAGATACATGTACCCCAATGTTCACTGCAGCACTATTTACAACAGTTAGGACATGGAAACAACCTAGAGGTCCATCGACAGATGAATGAATAAAGAAGCTGTGGTACATATATACAGTGGAATATTACTCAGCCATAAAAAGGAATGCAGTTGAATCAGTGGTAATGAGGTAGATGAACCCAGAGCCAATTACACAGAGTGAACAAGTTAGAAAGAGAAAAACATATACTGTATATTAACACACATATAGGGGATCGAGAAAGATGGCACTGCTGAACCTATTTGCAGGGCAGCAATGGAGATGCAGACACAGAGAACAGACTAATGGAGATGGAGCAGAAGGAAGGAATGGGTGAGTGGCATGGAAACATATATGCTACCATATGTAAAACAGATAGTCAGTGGGAATTTGCTCTATGACTCAGGGAACTCAAACTGGGGCTCTGCAACAACCTAGAGGAGTGGGATGGGATGAGAGGTGGTAAGGAGGTTCAAGAGGGAGGGGACATATGTAAACCTATGGCTGATTCATGTTGACTGTATGGCAGAAACCATCAAAAGTAATTATCCTATAATTTAAAATGAAATAAAACTCTGTTTAAAAAAAAAAAAGACAGCTATAGAGTACCTTCCTCTTACAGACTGTTGGATCTATTCCAAGCTACATTGCATCTACCCCTGGGAGAATAAGAAATCTCAAGAGACCACCTCATAAAAGCTTTGGAAAGTACACATTAGAGTAAATGAATGGACCTTTACACACAGTGAAATGGCTTAAACAGTGGCACCAAATGCAGTGTCAGCGCTGAACTCCATAGGCTTTCCTGAGGGCCTTGCCAGTCAGTCCCACTAAATCTCCCAGCACAACGAGCAAGGCACAGGGACATGAGTTATCTAGCTTCCTGGGGATAATGCAGGTCATTGCAAAAGGAATTTTGATGCTCTCAGTTTAAGAAAATAAGAGTCAGAGCTACTCGCTGCTAATTAATATTGATTTACTTCACAAATAAAAAGCTGATCTCATTTACAACTGGCATCTCTCATTTACAACTGGTCAAGCAAATAAATCAAACCCACCTCCAGATATAGGCCTCTTCCCTGTCGGATTGTCAGCTTACTCTCCCACCCACCAATCAATCACAGCTCAACTCTACCCTGGTTCAGGAACACATACAGTGGTCCTGCCGGGCTCCATCCATGCGGGGTTAGTAGATACACTGTTCATGATGCCTGCCCAGCTTGTCTGCTACAGAGCCCATGTTCTGAATTTGTTTTCCATTAGTGACATTCCCTTACAACCTATCTACACTGCCCGATCCATCTTCCTCTCTCCTCTGCATCATAGCACTTGCTGGCCTGCAGTTCTCCAGCTTCATTATCACTGAGAACAACCCCTTCATATCTTTTCTTCCTCATCCTCCAATTACCCCTACCTGACAAGAGAAATATCAAAGTTCAAATCAACCACTCCATGTACTCTGAACTCTATACCCCATTCCCAACCCCTCAGACTTTTTTCAAATTTCCACTCTCTCCTTCTTATTTCCCTCTTTTCCCTGGTTCACCCTTTATCCCCTTGTTTCACTATGATTCATCATCCATCCTCCCAACATCTCAATTCTTACATCTTGTGTTTCAGCTCATCTTGGAGCTCAGTAAACCGCCATCCTTACCATCCAAGTAAATGAATCAATACAAGAGCTTAAAACTGTGCCTCCCAAGTATTAAACACCCAAGAAAAACAGTTTTTCCTTCTCCTCTTTTCCTACTATTATTAATATTTTTTACCCTGCAAACTCTTTCCCCCATCACTAATTCCACCCTAATTCAGTAACTAAAACCATCACTCAAAGTTCACTGCAAATGATCTAAATCTAAAAAAAAAAAAACGGGGGGGGGGGGCAGCTGGAGAGGAATTCCCTTGTAGTCCAGTGGTTAGGACTGAGTGCTTTCACTGCCAAGGGCCAGGGTTCAATCCCTGGTTAAGGAGCTAAGTGGCTTTCCTGGTGGCTCAGATGGTAAAGAATCTGCCTGCAATGCAGGAGACCTGGGTTGGATTCCTGGGTTGGGAGGATCCCCTGGAGAAGGAAATGGCAACCCACTCCACTGTTCTTCCTGGAGAATTCCATGGACAAAGAAGCCTGGCCGGCTACAGTCCACTGGACAGCAAAGAGTCGGACACAACTGAGCGTCTTTCACTTGGGGAACTATACCATAAGCTGTGTTTCATGGCCAAAAGTAAAACCTTTAACAACAACAAAAAAATAAGCTCATAGACACAGAGAACAGATATAATTAATGTCTTGCTGGAAGTGCATTCACGTCCTTCGACTTGGCAGGTAGCAACAGCATCTTAAGAGCTTTGCGAACAGTTGAGATACTCACTGGACAGAGGAACCTAGCGGGCTACAGTCCTATATAGGGTCACAAAGAGTCGGACACGACTGAGGGACTTACCACGCACACTTCAAAATACTCGAACAGCATGCATTCCCCTCTCTGCAGCTCCTCTCTCGGGTCAGCTGATGGCTGGCAGGAGACGGGTTTGACCACCGCTGGCCTTCCACTCCCCACGAGAGAACCAAAGCGTGGCACCCTGGGACGCCCCTCCCAGGGAGGTGCCGCGCGATGCCACCATGACTCTCTCCTCTGTGCTCGCCTCTGGCTCAGCCGAGAGAAATACGGCTGGGGGCCTCCAAGCACACAGGAGCCCGGGGAGGGGGCCCAGGCCAAGGTTAGGCTGGGGCTGCCGCAGCCACACTACCACACAACAGCTCCAACGGCGGAAGGCCCCGGCACAAGATGGCGGAGGAAGCGTGCAGAGGCGGGGCCTGGGAAGCGTGACTCCCTCGAGGTTATTGGACGCGCCTGGAGGCACCGGCCTTCCGCTCGCTCCCTTTGGACCAGTACTTCTTCCTTCTCCCAAGCCTGTCGCTGAAGGCTAGATGGGAGCACTCAAACTGGGGCTCGCCCTGCCCCGCCCCACCCCCGCCCCAGCTCAGCCCACCCCCGCCCTCTGCCCCCTGCCAAGCCTTCCACGTTCCTGCACTCCTGTGCCTGGACAAGCCCCCCTCCCCAACCTACCCCACCAGGCAGCAACCCCCTCCCCCAGACCTCCCCCCTGACCCGCAGCTGGGCTCCTGGGGAACGGTGATGCCGGCCCAGAGGCTGGAGGCATCATAAGACTGGGGTGCCCTGTGTCACCTACAGGACTCACCTAGCTGACTGCAAATGGAGAGTGTCAGTGTCTTGGGAACCCCTGTCGTTGTGGCAGCATGGAACAACTTTCACTCCCTGACAACTACTTTAGGTTACTGAAACAGAAAAAGGGCAGAAGCAGCTGCTCCACGGAAGACTTATAAATTTAGCCTTACTTTTGCCCAGAAGAAAAAATATGTATTCAGCTTACCTACACAACATTGCTTCTTAAAGTCCTAGTTTTTAAAAGTCCGGGTAACAAAGCAAACTATAGATTCAATGGAATCCCTATCAAGCTACCAGTGGTATTTTTCAGAGAATTAGAATAAATAATTTCACAATTTGTATGGAATTACAAAAAAACCTCGAATAGCCAAAGCAATCCTGAGAGAGAAGAATGGAACTGGAGGAATCAACCTGCCTGACTTCAGGCTCTACTACAAAGCAACAGTCAAGACAGTACAGTACTGGCACAAAGACAGAAATATAGATCTATGGAACAAAATAGAAAGCCCAGAGGTCAATCCACACACCTATGGGCACTTTATCTTTGACAAAGGAGGCAAGAATATACAATGGAGAAAAGATAATCTCTTTAACAAGTGATGCTGGGAAAACTGGTCAACCACTTGTAAAGAATGAAACTAGAACACTTTCTAACACCATACACAAAAATAAACTCAAAATGGATTAAAGATCTAAATTTAAGACCAGAAACTATAAAACTCCTAGAGGAAAACATAGGCAAAACACTCTCTGACATAAATCATAGTAGGATCTTCTATGACCCACCTCCCAGAGTAATGGAAATAGAAGAAAAAATAAACAAATGGGACCTAATTGAGCTTAAAAGCTTTTGCACAACAAAGGAAACTATAAGCAACGTGAAAAGACAGCCTTCAGAATGGGAGAAAATAATAGCAAATGAAGCAACTGATAAAGAATTAATCTCAAAAATATACAAGCAACCCCTGCAGCTCAATTCCAGAAAAATAAGCAACCCAATCAAAAAATGGGCCAAAGAACTAAATAGACATTTCCTCAAAAAAGCCATACAAATGACTAACAAACACATGAAAAGATGCTCAACATCACTCATTATCAGAGAAATGCAAATCAAAACCACAATGAGGTACTATCTCATGCCAGTCAGAATGGCTGTGATCCAAAGTCTACAAGCAATAAATGCTGGAGAGGGTGTGGAGAAAAGGGAACCCTCTTACACTGTTGGTGGGAATGCAAACTAGTACAGCCACTATGGAGAAGAGTGTGGAGATTCCTTAAAAAACTGGAAACAGAACTACCATACAACCCAGCAATCCCACTGCTGGGTATGAAAGAGACACGTGTACCCCAATGTTCATCACAGCACTGTTTACAATAGCCTGGACATGGAAGCAACCTAGATGTCCATTGGCAGATGAATGGATAAGAAAGCTGTGGTACATATACACAATGGACTATTACTCAAATATTAAAAAGAATGCATTTGAATCAGTTTTAATGAGGTGGATGAAACTGGAGCCTATTATACAGAGAGAAGTAAGTCAGAAAGAAAAACGCCAATACAGTAATATTAACGCATATATACGGAATTTAGAAAGATGGTAATGATGACCCTATATGCAAGACAGTAAAAGAGACACAGATGTAAAGAACAGACTTTTGGACTCTGTGGGAGAAGGTGAGGGTGGAATGATTTGAGAGAATAGCACTGAAACATGTACATTATCATATGGAAATAGATCACCAGTCCAGGTTTGACACATGAGACAGGGTGCTCAGGGCTGGTGCACTGGGATGACCCTGAGGGATGGGATGGGGAGGGAAGTGGGAGGGAGGGTCAGGATGCGGAACACATGTACACCCATGGCTGATTCATGTGAATATATGGCAAAAACCACCAGAGTATTGTAAAGTAATTAGTCTCTAATTAAAATTTTTGAAAAATAAAAGTCCAGGTAACAAAATATGCTAAGTGCATATGCTAAGTGAAAAGTAATCAGCTTGACAAGAAAAATACTGCATGATATCTCTTGTACATGAAATCTAAAAAATATGAGAAACTACTGAATATACAAAAAAGAAGCAGACTTACAGATATAGAGAATAAATTAGTAGTTACCAGTAGAAATGACCCAGATAACCACAATGGTTTGATGACTTACCTAGAGTCAGACATCCTGGAGTATGAAGTAAAGTGGGCCTTAGGAAGCATCACCATGAACAAAGCTAGTGGAGGTGATGGAATTCTAGCTGAGCTATTTCAAATCCGAAAAGATGATGCAGTTAAAGTGCTGCACTCAATATGCCAGCGAATTTGGAAAACTCAACAGTGGCCACAGGACTGGAAAAGGTCAGTTTTCATTCCAATCCCAAAGAAGGGCAATTGCAAGGAATGCTCAAACTACTGCACAATTGCATTCACTTCACATTACCATAGTGATGCTAAAAATTCTCCAAGCAAGGCTTCAAGAGTATGGGATCCGAAAACTTCCAGATGTAAAAACAGGATTTAGAAAAGGCAGAGGAATCAGAGATCAAATTGCCAATATCTCGTGGATCATAGAAAAGCAAGGGAATTCCAGACAAACATCTGCTTCATTGACTACAGTAAAGCATTTGACTATGTGGACAATAACAAACTGGAAAATTCTTAAAGAGATAAGACTACCAGACCACCTTGCCTGCCTCCTGAGAAACCTGTATGAAGGTCAAGAAGCAACAGTTAGAAGGGAAACAGAACAACAGACTGTTTCAAAACTGGGAAAGGAGTACGTCAAGGCTGTATATTGTGATCCTGCTTATTTAACTTATATGCAGAGCACATCATGTGAAATGCTGGGCTGGATGAAGCACAGGATGGAATCAAGACTGCTGGGAGAAATATCAATAACCTTAAATGCAGATGACACCACCACCACCCTATGGCAGAAAGTGAAGAACTAAACAGCCTCTTGATGAATGTGAAAGAGCAGAGTGAAAGAGTTGTCTTAAAACTTAATATTCAAAAAACTAAGATCACCTTGTCCCATCACTTCGTGGCAAATAGATGGGGAAACAATGGAAACAGAGAGACATTATTTCCTTGGGCTTCAAAATCACTTTGGACAGTGACTGCAGCCATGAAATTAAAAGACGCTTGCTCCTTGGAAGAAAAGTTATGACGAACCTAGACAGCTAATGTATTAAAAAGCAGAAACATCCCTTTGCTGACTAAGGTCCGTATAGTCAAAACTATGGTTTTTCCAGTAGTCATGTATGGATGTGACAGTTGGACCATAAAGAAGCCTAAGCTTCGAAGAATTGGTGCTTTTGAACTGTGAAGTTGGAGAAGTCTCTTGAGAGTCCCTTGGACTGCAAGGAGATCAAGCCAATCAATCCTAAAAGAAATCAACCCTGAAAATTCATTGGAAGGACTGATGCTGAAGCTGAAAGTCCTATATTTTGGCCACCTGATGTGAAGAGCTGACTCTGGAAAAGACGGTGATGCTGGGAAAGACAGAGGTCAGGAGGATAAGGGGACAAGAGAGGACAAGATGGTTGGATGACATCACTGTCTCAATGGACCCAAGTTTGAGCAAGCTCCAGGAGATGGTGAAGGACAGGGAAGCCTGCTGTGCTCCAGTCCATGGGTCGCAAAGAGTCAGAGCTGACTTAGCGACTGAACAACAACAACGTTCAAATCCATTTGGATCTCCGAATTAAAACTGCAGTTTCACGGTGTTATCTTGAAAGTCTTCCCTGAAGCTACCCTAAACCGACACAGTTGTGGTTCCAGGCTCTCCACTTGGCCAGCTGGACAGAAAACCCAAAGTTGCAGAAACCAGTTAACAAACAAGCAGAAGCGAATGACTTACCCTAACCAAGGCCACAAGTGTCCGCCAGGGCTGCACTCGGGAGTTTTAGGACGTCAGCCGGAACCATCTCTCCTGAACTCTCAGCTCTGCTTGCTAGTGTCCTCCTCACACAGGTGCCTCTGCCTTTGCAGACGCAACAGACTTTTGGTAAAGTTTGGCCTTTACCAAACGCCACAAGCTAACGTCCCGACTCCTTCCAACCGCGCAAGCCAACCTCACCTCGAGCCTGCTCCCAACGGAAATAGAGCTTCTCTTCCCCGGGAGGTGGGGGGGGGGGGTCGAGCAGGAAGCCCAGCCCTGAGTTCTGATTGGCCACTCTCTCAATCTTGAGCCAATCATGGTGGCCAGGGTGGATGGAACATGCTCATTGGCCAGGTGGAGGTCACGTGACCGTCCTCTCTAGGAAACTTGCCAACGGTTCACCCTGAGTCTGGGTGGGGCACTGTGTGGTTCCTTGAGTGGAGGCCAGGATCCAGTCGCTGTGTTCTCTGTTTCCTGGGATGTACCTGCTGGCATCCTCTTCCCATACCTAGCCGTCCTCTGTTTACAAAGGAATTCCTGATTCATCTCCTCCCTTCCCAAGCCCCATTCACCCACTCGCACCACAAAGGAGCAAGACCACCTGTTTGAAGACACAGTGGGGGTCGCCACCCAGCCCCCAGACTTGCTCTTTGTGTCCTTTTACACGGACTCATTCAGTCAACAAACTTCCACTGAGCACCTACTACACGCTGGCATAGGTTTGCAGGACTGTTAGTTCTGAGTACTGGGCACCACCCAGGGGCCTCCCAAAGGGATCCAGTTTTTGTCTGATGAAGCGACTGTAGGTGAGCTTCCAGTCCCACTGTGCCATCCACTGTGTGAGCTTGAGGAAGTGTTCCCCTTCTCGGGCCTCTCCTTTCTGATCTGCAAAATGAAGCGCTAGGGAAAATGAGGTCCTGGAACCTCCTCAACTCTGACATACTGTGGTTGGGTCTTAAAAAACCTGTTTCTCCAGCTGTGAGTCAGCCTGTGAGCTCTATAGACAGTGACCTCAATACTCCAGGAAAGGGCTGGGCTGAGACAAGTCCAAGATCACACAGCTGTGCACCTTAATCCCTCTCCCTCCCAGCTGGTAGTGGCACCAGGGCAGAGGAGGATCAGGACTTACCATGCCTGTGAGGAGGCTGGCTCTAGGTGGTCCCCATGGGGTTGCCTGTTGCTGTTCCAGAAAAATCTATTCTGGGGCATTTGTGATTCCCAAGCCCTCCCACTGAAGGTCAGCTTTGGGGCTCTGAAAGGAAGTAGAGGGAGGACACAGGAGAGGAGGAGAGGGTGAGGTGGAAGTCCCATGCAGCCTGTCCACCATCCACCTCCCCTTCCTCCCTCACCCCTACTTTCTCCCTTTCTTTGTCACAGATGAAATTGGTCGTGGCTTCTTGAAATAGAAACTCTTGTGTGTTGGTGGAGGAACCTCTGTGAAGCAAGCTCAGTGCGGAGAACATTTTCTTCTGAAGGAGTCTAGTTTCTCTTCACTCTGAACATTTGGGGACTTGAATTAACTCCCCTGGTCAGTCTGTCACTTTTTGTCAGTTCACCTCATTAATCCATCTATTTCCCTTTATTTAGCTCATCCTTTTTTTTTTTTTTTCAAATAAGGAAGACATTAGAAAACAGAGAACCTAAGAATAGAGACTGGATTAGCTATCCTTCCAAAAGACAGGAGCAGCAGCTGGTAAGACATGTGAGTGAGTGAGTAAAGTCACTTAGTCATGTCTGACTCTTTGCAACCCCATGGACTGTAGCCTACCAGGCTCCTCTGTCCATGGGATTTTCCAGGCAAGAATACTGGAATGGGTTGCCATTTCCTTCTCCAGGAGATCTTCCCCACCCAGGGACTGAACCCAGGTCTCCCACATTGTAGGCAGATGCTTTACCATCTGAGCCACCAGGGAAGTCTTCCACCTGCTGGGGCCACACAGTCACTCACCGCTGCTTCTCTTTGTGCACCACTAGGTCCTCCCCTCTTTAAGTCTATTGGGTTCTCTCCAGTTCCACTGCCAGAACCCTGGTTTAAAGTCTATCCTTTGTCCTCAGAAAACTGACGTGGCCGCCTCATGTTTCTCCCCACATCCACTCTCCTGTTCTCCTCACTACAGCCAGGGTGATTTATTAAAAATTGAAAATGTACTCGGTGGTTTTCCACTGCTCGTGAGATAAACGTCAAAACCTTAAGCCTGGAGTGGAGCCAGATTGTGATCTGCCTACATTCGGTGGCCTTTGCTGTGGTATCCCTCTTTTGGGGGGTTATACAGCCCTGTCCCTTGTCTGTCATTGCAAAGGGGCTGCTGAACAGGGAAAGAAATGTGAGCACACACTTAAGAACCAGTGCGTAACTCACCTCTCCTTTTTCTTTTTCTCTGGCAAAGATGATATATAGACTGCTCTGTCAGCCCAAGACGAGAGGGAAAATGACATGGAGCAGAGCCATGTGAGCATATATATATATATATCATGTGGTATGTAGTGTGTATTATCTAGCATGTAGTATGTACTATACATGAAGCATGTAGTGTGTACTATGCAGCATGTAGTATGTAGTGTGTATATACAGCACAGGTTCTTTGGTCTGGATGAAGGCTAATTCTCTGACTGCTGCTTTTTTTACATTCGTAAATTCCTATGGTTTCTATAGAAAGTGCTGTATTTTGGTATTTTTCTTTCTTTGGGTCAGTTGTTCAGGCACTAAGTCACATCCAGCTCTTTGCAAACCCATAGACTGAAGCACACCAGGCCCTGTCCTTCACCATCTCCTGGAGCTTGCTTAGACTCATGTCCATTGAGTTGGTGATGCCATCTAACCATCTCATCCTCTGTTGCCCCCTTTTCCTCCCACCTTCAGTCTTTCCCAGCACCAGGCTCTTTTTTCTATGAGTGGGGTCTTCACATCCAGTGGCCAAAGTATTGGAGCTTCAGCATCAGTCCTTCCAATGAATGTTCAAGGTTGAATTCCTTTAGGATCGACTCTTTTGATCTCCTTGCTATCCAAGGGACTCTCAAGAGTCTTCTGCAGCACCACAGTTTGAAAGCATCAATTCTTCAGCGTTCAGCCTTCTTTATGGTCTGACTCCCACATCCGTACATAACTACTGGAAAAACCATAGCTTTGACTAGATGGACCTTTGTCGGCAAACTGATGTCTTTGCTTTTTAATACACTGTCTAGTTAATATAGCTTAGCTGTGTTGTGTTAAATCCCAGTTGTTTAGGATCTCTTGAGGGCAGGCCTCTATGAAGAATAAAATGCTGTTGGGCCTACTTCAGGACAGTTTCTTTCTCCCCTGCTGGAAGTGGAGCACATTGTCTCCTTTCTCAGTGCAAGAACTGAGTAGAATTCTGAAGGTAAGTCTCAGAAAGCTGGGGGGAACCCTCCTCATACTGGGCCTCCCCAAAGATTTTAAGTCTCAGACCGGCTGCACTGAGCCTCCAGCATCTGTCGATCGTGATCCAGGTTTCCTCCCTGGTGTCCATGTGCATTTCTGCTCCGGTGCATCAGAGCCCACCTGTCTGTCTCTGAGACCTCGGGCCTGCAGTTGGCCTTCTGACCTACCTCACTTCTCTGATGACTCTAACAGAGCCATTATTGAAATTACAGATTTTCGGTATAGTTTTTCACTTGTTAGAAGGGCAACTTCCAAACTCTTCACATGCTGAACCAGAAACAAAAAGGCTGAATTGTCCTTTTTATTCCTTTATTTCCCTGTGAAAGCTTTGCTTTTTTCAATGATTATTATTAAAACCATCTTTCATTTCATTCTTAATTCCCAATTATTTGTTATACTGTGGTTTGTCTAACTATTCTTCCTTTGATAGAAATTTGGTGACGTCCAGCTTCACTATTTATCATAGACACTGCTGCAGTAAGACTCACGTAAAGAATTTATTACACTGATAGCTAACTGCTGTTTGTCTTGCTTTCTCTTAGATAGCAAGCAATTTTTAACATTTCTTTTGTGGGGATTGTATGCTTTATAGTGAAGTTAATGCTATCCTTGGATAAAGACTTATGAAGAAACTGGACTTCAAGGCTATCTCAGTATTCTGGGGGGAAAAAATCATGAAATTTCAGAAGTATTATGCTCACTCTAGTCTTCCCAGGTGTCATTAGTGTTAAAGAAGCCACCTGCCAAGGCAAGAGACACAGGTTTGATCCCTGGGTGGGGGAGATCCCATGAAATAGGAAGTGGCAACCCACTCCAGTATTCTTGCCTAGAGAATCCCACAGACAGAGGAGCCTGGCAGGCCGCAGTCCATGCGGCCAAAAAGTCAGACATGACTGAGCAACTAAACACACATGCACATGCTCACTGCATCACTTTTTAACAAATTAGTAACATTCTTTTCAAAGAATAAAAAATACTTTATGCATCATAATACAATCTCTGAACAACTCACCCTGAACTCAGGCTTATGGGGTGGAGCATATGTGACAGTTAAGGGATAGGATAGACTCTAAGTTAGATTTAAATAGCCTCTGTTCTTTTTGCTCAGGAAAAGTATCACTTTCTTTTGCCTTTAAAACTTCTGACTCCAGGGGTGTCAGAGAGGATGAGATATCACTGTTGCACTTGTTGCTCCTCCACTGCAAAGCTGCCAGTTATAAAGCTTGTAGAATTGAACATGGTGCAGTAGACACCTGGGTTTTGGGTCAAACATTCAAAGCGATGAACCCAAGAGAGGGATTGACAAAGTTTGATTCTCAATAAAGAGTATCCTTTGACTTCCCCAGGACTCCATGATTACTGAAGAAACTTGCTCATGATTGTGGAGATATGGTTCTGCTGATGATGTATGGCTTGAACATCAGTAGTTAAGGCTGCCATGTCCATGGGTGGGTTAGAGTTGACCTCCTGATGACCTCTGCTATTGGTCGCAGACCAAGGGAAATTAAGAATTTAAAACAGCGCAATGCTGGAAATGCTGACTGTACAGTTTGATGGAAGAATTTATTAAAGTATTTATTCATTTGGCTGTGTCCGGTCTTAGTTGTGGCATGCAGAATCTTTCATTGCAGTGTGCGGGCTTCTCTACTTGTGGCACTCAGATTCTAGAGAGCATGGGCTCTGTTGCCCCATGACATGAAGGATCTTAGTTCCCAGGCCAGGGATCGAACCCAAGTTCTCTGCGTTGGAAGGCAGATTCTTAGCCGATGGATCACCAGGGAAGTCCCTGGAACAATTTTTACTATCCATAAAATTTACAAAACTCTCATCTTTAAGGACTTCCCTAATGGCTCAGACGGTAAAGCGTCTGTCTACAACGCGGGAGACCCAGGTTCAATCCCTGGGTTGGGAAGATCCGCTGGAGAAGGAAATGGCAATCCACTCCAGTACTATTGCCTGGAAAATCCCATGGACAGAGGAGCCTGGTAGGCTACAGTCCACAGGGTCACAAAGAGTCGGACACGACTGAGCGACGTTCCTTCACCTTCCTTCTGATCTTTAAAAGAAAAAACAAAGTACTCTTTTTCCACAGTGTGTGTTTACAAACGAAATTTCTATCCCTCTGTTTTAAAAAGTTTCTATTTATCTGATGAATTTATCTTTTAATCAGGATTCTAGGAAGTGTGAAAGAATATCATGCTCCTTCAAAGAAAAGCAGCCATAGAAATTTGATTTTGACTGGGGTTCTTTGATATTAAGCTGTATGAGCAGTTTATTTTGGAAATTAATCTTTTGTTGGTTGCATCATTTGGAAATATTTTCTCCCACTCTGTAGATTGTCTTTTCATTGTGTTTATGGTTTCCTTTGCAAGAGCATTTAAGTTTAATTAGGTCCTATTTATCTTTATTTCCATTACTCTAGGAGAGATTCCAAAAGACATCTCTGCGATTTATGTCAAGTGTTTTTTCTGCCTATTCTCCTCCAGGAGTTTAATAGTACCCAGCCTTACATTTACGTCTTTAATCCACTTTGAGATTTTTTGTATATGGCCTTAGAGAACGTTCTAATTTCATTCTTTTACATGAAGCTGTTCACCTTTCCCAGCACCACTTATTGACTTTTTTCTCCATTGCACCTGTCTCCTTTGCTGTAGATTGACTGTGTGTGTTCTGTCATGTCTGACTCTTTGCAGTCCCATGGACCATAAATGGGCTTATTTCTGGACTTTTATGCTGTTCTATCTATTGGTACATCTACTTCTGTGCCAGTACCATACTGTTTTGAATACTGTAGCTCTGTAGCATGGTCTGAAGTCAGGGAGCCTGATTCCTCCAGCTCCATTCTTTCCATCTATTTGTATGGTTGTCAGTTTCTTTCATGAGCATCTTAGTTTTTGGAATATGGGCCTTTTGTCTCCTCTTAGGTAGGTTTATTCCAAGGTATTTTATTTTCTTTGATGCAATGGTAAATGCAAATGTTTCCTTAATTTCTGATATTCCACTGGTGGTTTGTCTCAAAATGCAACAGATTTGTGTGTTAATCTTGTATCCAGCAACTTTAACAAATAATTAACAAGCTCCAGTAGTTTTCTGTGTCTTTAGGATTTTCTCCATACAGCATCATGTCCTCTATAAAATGGTATTTCTGTGGTGAGTGCAGACAGGAGAGGGGAGCGAGGCCAGATTAGTGTGCTGGGGTGGTCCCTGGAATAGAGCAGGGCTCTCACAGGACACTTTTCTTCCTCTCCTTTTCTCAATCCCCTCTCCGTTGCTGGTTGAGGGGATAGCAGCCAGTTGGTAGGGGCAGGGGCAGCTTAGGAGCTTGTAGCCCTCTAGAATGGCTGTGGCTTTTCCGCAGTCCTGTGCTTTGGTCAAGTCACAAGACTGTCAACCCTTCCTGGTGGGAGCTTTCAAAAACAAAGCATGGCGGAGGAGGAGGGGAGGGGTGTGGGGTGATGGAGGTGGGCCAGTGGGGGTGTGTGTAGGTCTCTCAGGGAAATGTGCCCAAACTGATGATGGACACAGCACTAGCAATCACAGTACTGAAATCCTTCCGAGCTGAGTGAAAACCAGACACGCTCTAAGCTCACTATCAGGAGCTAAAGGGATACCACCTGGGGTTTTGAACTTCATCCCTTGAAACACCCTTTGAAAGCAAACTGCACACAAACTGCTTGTCAGGCCTGAATTCTACTTCCCATCAGAAGATTCAAGTGTCACTCAGGCCCCCGCAGCCTGGCCCCTGCAGGGCAGCCCTCTTGGTGCAGCCAGGAGCTGAGTACACATCTTGGTTCCTGACACGGCAGTCACCCAGGAATACGATCTGCTCACAGAACCAGGAGGTAAAACCCCATATCACACTCTACCTGCAAAGAGCAAGGGAAGTGCCTTCAGTAACAAGTCAGCATTCAGACCACAGGGACTGGTCCCTGGAGAAGCTGAAGGTGTAAGGTGGGTGAGGCCAGGGTGGGCAGCAAGGCTGGAGATCCTAAGTGTCCCCCCTGGGGGACAGCTCCTGGGAGCCCACAAGAGGCACAGAGCCTCTGGGCCCACAACAGACCCTGTGCTCTGACAAGACCTCCGAGGCTCACAGTGCACTGAGCTGGGGAAGTGCTGGTCCAGGATGGTCCCAATCTCTCGAATCCTACTGACTGACAGGCAGATGTCACATTCCCTCTAACTGTCCAAATCAGCAATTTATCGTCACATGCTGGTGCAGAGTGTTAAACAAAAACTTCAAAGGACACTGATTCTTGCAAAGCCCTGGGGCCTGGCTGCCTTTAATGATGTTTGTGATCCTTCATGAAGAAAAAAATGCAGCCAATATTGTAAATTCTAACAACCAGTAGCAGCACACAGATAATCTAAGTTTTATTATGAATTTAAAAATCTAAACATTTCATGAGGACTGGGAAGCCCGCCCACAGAGCCGCCCTGCTGCATTTCCAACTCCCCATATCCATACCTCACTGTACACGCCCCAGTGACGCACAACCCGCAGCACAGCGAGTGTCCTTTATTTGTACTATTGGTAGAAAACTGGGTTTTAGATTTCAAAATCTGTATTACAAAATTACAAGCAGCAGTTTTGAGCATTTCAGCAATGTTGATGAACTCTACTTTGCTGACACAAACAAGGCAGGCCCTGTCCAAGGTGGACTCTCACATGTCCTGAGGCACTGAGGCCGCCCTGCTCAGGACCCATTGGCAACGGTGTCTTCTTCCATCTCCTCTTCACCGTCATCAGTGGGGCCTAGAAAACACACAAAGCCAGAAGTCACACCTAGGTTAAAGCACATGTGGGCGTCCACCCACGATGCTACTGTTGCCTGCCAGACCCTAGACCAGGTACAGACACCCGACAGAGGCCTCAGCCCAGAGGAACTTAGGTCCAGGGACCACCTGTCTTTGGCAGGCCCTGGAAAGATGGTCAGCTCCTAGGGAATGGGTCACAAAGCTGCTTCATGAAAGTCAACTCTATGCCTGCTGTTCTAACCCACTCTGGTCAAGCCTGTAACTCCTGTTTTATCAAGATAAAAAGCCTATACTTTGTGTTTTGTTCTTGCCACGACAATGGGCAAAGAAACTAGGAGCATTCCAAAGAAAGTTGGGAGAGGATACCTACTACATGCTGCAGATAGTCAGCCAGTGATTCTGTCTGTTAGGTTTCCAGTTAGACCCAAACGTTACATTTTTAGACACAAAACTAAAGGAAGCGAGAATGTCACCGGGAACTGCTGTTCAGACGCCTGGGCCCACTGAAACCTAAGATAGCCACAAACAATTCCCACCTTCCTCTCCTCAAGGTGCCCCACGTGTTCAGACGACAATGAAAAGCCCCACGTGAGTCCCAGGCCCACATAACATGTTCAAGGGGAGGCACGGTAACTGAGGAATTCTGCCACACTGCAGCCAAAGTAAGCCACGTGACACAGCCTCCTCCCTGCCTGTCGTCAGCCCTATGGGTCTTGGCAGCCTGTGCTGTTCTCAAGAGTCACAGGTCCCTCATTTCGCGGCCTCTGGCTGGACAGGGCCCTCTGGCTGGACTCAGAGCTCTCCCTGCCAGCCTGTTTCACCCGTCCCCCCTGCTGGCCCTGGACCTTGGCTCACAGTCCTCCTTCAGGCCCAGGGTGCAAGGCTCTCTCACCACAGACTGCTCCTTCCCCTGAGAATGCCACTCTGCTCTGTCTAGGTCACAGGTTCTCAAATACTTTAGTTTTAGCACCCAAAGAACTTTTCTTCAAGTAGATTACATTTATCAATACTGTGTTGGAAACTGAAAGCATTAAAAAACAGTAATTCCTTAAAACAATAAACCTAGTACCATTAATGTTTGTATTTTTATAAAATTCAGTATCAATATTTTCTAAAATAAAAATATAATGAAAAAGTTGGTGCAGTTTTCTACTTTTGCCCATCTCTGCAATGTCTGCCCAATGGTAGACAGGCCCTTGTTCTGCCTTCAACTCTTTACTCACCAAAATATGTTGTTCTGACTAAAGGGTGTGAAGAAAGCCAGGCCCACAAAGACATGCAGTGAGAAAAGGGAGGAGTATTTTAACAGCCTGTGCAGGCAGCTGTGGATATTTTTTTGATACTATGCCAAAACTTGACAAAAGTGGTAGTTTTTTGCTTTTGTTCTTTTGGTCTCCCCACTTAGCTTGTAGGATCTTGGTTCCCTGACCAGGGATCAAACCTGGGCAATGAAAGCTGAGTCTTAATCACTGGATCACCAGGAATTCCCCAAAATGGTAGTTTCTTAAAGGTTAGATTGCAAATGTTGGCCCATTTCTTCACATCAAATGATGTGTCCCTGGGGTGATATCCAGGAATGCCAATGATCCTCACTGCTTCACAAAGCACCTCATTGGGTACATGGCAGCTCAGAATGACACCTAGTATCATTGGTCCTGTGAACCCACGTACCTGGGCTGAGACACCAGCAACTCTACCTGCCATTGCTCTAGCACTATCAGGCACAAATGGTCACACCACTTAAAATGCAAATAATGCATTTTGGTGTTTGTAAGTTTTCCTCATGGAGCCCCAGGGGCCCAAGGACCACACAGTGAGAACTGCTGCTCTAATGAATGTCTTACTCACTTTTAGCTTTAGTTCAAACATTATTTCCTCAAGGGAACTTGCCCTGAGCCACTGGTCTAGACAAAGCCCCCAGTTACATTCATGTCAAACTTGTAACATGCACCATCTGTAGCAGTTTTCACTTTACACCCCAGTCAGTGTCCATCACGGTGCCCGACAGAGAGCCGGTGTCCACAATCAGAACAGCTCACACCCTGTGCTCAGGGCCTAGGAAGTCCCTTACTTAGTCCTCCCAACAACCTTCTGAGGCCACCACTACTATTTGGTTAAAGATGAGCAAACAGATTTAAGATCAAGTGGGGTTAAGAAATTCATCCAAGGACAAAGCTGGTGAAGCTAGGCTCTGAGCCTCAGTCTGTCTGGCTCCAGAGCCCATGCTCCTCACTGCTAAGTGGGCCCACATGGACAGGGGTCAAAGGCATCATGGTCACCTCCACTGCTCACTTTCACTCCATGGCTGTGAACTAACATTTGTCTCAACTTTTACAAAAACCCCAGAGTCCTAGGACATACGCTTCTTTATCAAATGATTTCTTTTCAAAGAGCATTTAAAGGCATTTTGTGTAGATTATAATGGTAAGGAGGCACTATTCGAGGATCCTTGGATCATAGCATCTAAGCAATGTGCGATCACCTGGAGTCTATCATTAATCTGGAAAGGAAGGTAGAACATGGTTCCTGACCTGCTCTGCGTTCTCTACCAGGTATCTGACCAGACTGCAGCAAGCCCTTCAGCCGCTCCACTTCAGCCAAAGTTGATGCATTTGCGATAGCGTTCTGGACACCAGGAAACAAGAGAGATGGACAGTTATTTTCATCTAGTTAACAGAAAACACTCACAGAAACTCATGCCACCTTTCTGAACTGGAATATTAAATAGTCTCTCTCGCAGGAAGAATTTTGCTGGCACAGTGAAATCAACCCCAAAACCAAATTATGAAGTTCCCAAATTGGTAAAGAGCTGCAGACCCTCTTACAGGAGAGCAAATAACCAGTGCATGTGCCCTAAAATTCTAGTTAATTGGAATTATGCCACTGGATGATTTAAGAGGCAGAGTTACCAAATTAGGATTTCTCATCAAGCAGGATCTTTCAGGCAGCAAGTCCTTCAAAGTAAAAATCAAGAGAGCAAGCAAAGGTAACTAACTGTTCAGATAAATGCATCCTGAGAAAACGAGAAAACCAGAGTTGCCTCCACTTTGACCAGCTCATATAATTAATTCAAGTCAAAATCTGGTCAAATAATATCTTTAAGCTAGTTTTTCCTTACACAAAAATGTAGCTGGATTCTAACAACTGTGGGAGAAACCTGCGGTGTCTAACTCATTACTTGAGTTGCTACATGATTGAACAGCTCACTCCAGTCTGAGAATCCTGACTTGTATTCACCTTGATGGCTTCCACATCCCCTGGGGACGGCCCACCTTTCTTTTTGTCAGTAGGCAAACCAGCACCTGGATTGAAACTTGGGAGGGGAGGGAAGAACAAAACTGTCAAATCCAAACTGACGGAACTTGCTTCTCTTTTACTTTCAAAAGCTTTGAAAGTAATTCAACCAGTGTAGTATCTTATCTTTGTTAACAAACTGATACAAGAAACTCTCTCCTTCAGAAACACCACCCAGTTCATCTTGCCACAGAGGAAGAGGGTGCAGTACTATCATGGCAGACTGAATACTGGAGCGTCCGCTCTCTTCTGCTACAAATCTCACGTGATATAGGGGCCACTGTGGGCCACGGATCATCACTGTGCAAATTCAGGACTGTGTTAGTCAGAAGTGTTTCATTTCATTTTGCAAGAGGCAAAATGCCAGACAGATAATGTTTCTGAAGGTGAAGTGGAGTGAAGTTGGATATCCAGATCTTACGTTTTGCTTCTCCTGGCAATATCCTTTGCAAGTTGTGCACCCCGTTTGCCCTTGAACATTTTCTCTGCTTCCTGACGCTCCTACAGCGACACCACACACAGAGTTAATGGAAATAGGAATACCATGTGCATTTAGATGCATTCCTCAGAAAACATGGAAGAAAACTCTCCTGGAATACTCTGGGCTGGTAAAATACCACAAAGCCCATTTCAAAATAAGAAGAGATACAGCAGTCCCCTGCTCTGTGAAGGTCCCTGGAGAGAGCAGAGCCCTCTCCCCGAAATTTCCAGGAGGGGCTCTCTGGGAAATAAGGAAGGTAAAAAAAATCCCCAACAAAGGGAGAATCATCCTGACAATTACAGCTAGTGCAAAGTGAACAACATGAAGCTCCCCAAGAGGATGTATCTAGGCAGGCCATCTGCTGTGACAAAGCCCATGGTGGCTCTGAAGTCAGGCCACCTCTGGAATGACGAGCCCCACACACATACCTTAACTCTAAGTCCCACCATAAACACTGCTATGGAAACAAAAATCGACTTAACACTCCCTGGCCCCCCTCCCCACATTCCTATTACAAACTAATAATAAAAAGTCAGTAACAAAAATATAAAGGAAAAGCACCAACCAATAACAACTTACAACAGAATAACACTTACTTTTAGTTTCACTTTCTGGAAATCCAGTACTCTGACTTGTGGAACTTTATAAATCACATAGAGTCTGTAATGCTTCTTATTGGTTACAGGGTTCCTTAGAATACTACAAGAAAAGGAACAGTTTGATGCCAGTCTTGTTCCTAGCACAGCATTCAACAGGTCCATTTTATGGGAGAAGACAATGGCACCCCACTCCAGTACTCTTGCCTGGAAAATCCCATGGATGGAGGAGCCTGGTAGGCTGCAGTCCATGGGGTCGCTAGGAGTTGGACACAACTGAGCAACTTCACTTTCAATTTTCATTTTCATGCATTGGAGAAGGAAATGGCAACCCACTCCAGTATTCTTGCCTGGAGAATCCCAGGGACAGGGGAACCTGGTAGGCTGCTGTCTATGGGGTCGCAGAGTCAGACATAACTGAAGCGACTTAGCAGCAGTAGCAGCAGCAATGAGACCAGGAAGTAAGGAAAAGTTCACTATTCTTCACATTTCAATGTCATAAGAACTTAATGCTAGGGAAATTTTAATAGAGCCCAAAGGGAACATTTTCAATATTTGTTTTTTTAAAAGTACTTTTTACTATAACTTCACCATCAAGGCCAGCAATGCTGTTATTTTAAAAGACTACTGTCACCACCACAAACAGTTTCCATACCTCAGATAAGTCAGTGACTTGAGAGATGCCAGAGGGTCCAGATCACCCTGTGAAATAACAGCCACAGGTAAGAACACAAACACCACAGCCCACCATGATCCCACGACATGTTGACACCTCTGCAGAAGGACACACCTTGTCTTTCATAAATTAATTTGTCTTTCCTGCCTCAGCACCCAGCACAGCCCTAGCACATCACAGATGCCTGGTGTATTTTTACTGAATAGCTGGTTCATACATTTGAACTTCTTAATATCCCGGACACAACAGTTTCTGTCTTAACAGCAGAAGAGACGAAAAGAAAAAATATATATCATTTTTTGTAGCAACTTCAAAAGAGCTACTGAGTAATGATTGAGAAAAAAAAAAAAAAGGCAATGTGAAAAGTGATGTATCTCCAGGGAACCTGGTGTGAGGTGGTTCTTCCTGCCGCTGCCTGGGAGAAATGCAGGCATGTCATCTTTGTCACCTTTACTCTAGGTTCCCCTAAATCTCTTCAAATACATTTTCCAAGGACAAGGAGTATAGTTATAAGGGGGGAAAATATATATATATAGGAAGAACGCGAGTTAGTTTTTCAATCTTCCCAAACTGTCCTATAAAATACAGTGCAACAAGGATAGGAAAACCAAAAAGATATGGTCAACAGCTACAGCCAAACCAGATGAAATGTATGCTGGCAAGAACCTGAACTTGGGACCCGTAAGGACCAACTATTGAGAGAGCTATAAGATTTGCACAGTGACGACATCACACAGGAAGAAGCGGAGGAAAGGCAAAGAGGGCAACAGGCATCCAGCCTAAGAACAGCAGCCAAAGACAGGCATGTTCCAAGCACAAGCACACCAGGTGTGTGACGAGGCCTGAAAGGCCTCCTGAAACAGCCCCACACGAACAAGAAACTGCCAGAACAGATCTAAACTGAGTGGGACAGCGCCAAAAGGGACGATGAGGAAAAGCACAAGTAACACAGGGGAGGGGAACAGAGCCACAAGCTCACAGAGCTGCCACTCTTCGTGACGACACTGAGCGAGCGCTGATGCTTGCAATTGGAGTATCATCACTAAAGGAGATCTACAGAATAATCTGAAAAGGAACAGCTAGCGCAGCACCACTAGAGGAGATCTACAGAACAACGTGAAATGGAGCAAAGACAGACAAATGTTGCAGGAGTGAAATCTCAAAAAATGGAACTCACAGCAACAGAGAGTTGATGGTGGTTACCAAAGGCTGGGAGGTGGAGGAAAAGGGGGGTGAAGCTACTGATTAAAGAGGATAAACTTTCAGTTATAAATAAATAAATTCTGGAGATTTAATGTACAATGTGGTAACTATCATTAAAAATAACATAAGGTGTACCCAATACGATAAAAAATAGAACTCAAGTGTTCTCACTGCACACACACATAGATGGTTACATGAAGGGGTGGGTGTCAGGGTACAGATATCAAATTTCACATTATACACCTTAAATACTTATAATCTTCATTTGGCCATCACAGCTCAATAAAGCTGCAAAAAACAAAAGAAAGAATGGTAACCTTACACACACAGACCCACACACAGACTGTGCACAACACAGTGATGTCTCGATGCAGGGGTGGTGAGATGCTTAAGGTGCTGTTTCGTTCAGGAGGTAAAGGTTATGGGTAACTTTACACTTGGATGCTAATTCCCAGTATGCTAAGAAAAGAAACAGAGTCAGTTAATTTCTAAACTATCAGAAGAAGTGGAATACCAAAAAGAGAGAGAGAGAGCAATAAAGGAGAGGAAAAAAATTTGCAGACGGATGGGACAAGTAAAAAAATTCTAGAAAAGAGATAAGATAAATTCAAATATACTAGTAATTACATTAAACATAAACAGACTATTTAAAGACAGACTTTAGACTGGATTTTAAAAAAGGATCCTATCAAATCCTGTTCTCAAGACACAAATTTAAAATATAAGTGCAGAGGAAAAAAATTGAATTTTGGATGGAAAACAATGATCACGCAAATACTAACTGAAAGAAAGAAAGCCTGTTTTGTTATACTGCAGTGGATAAAACAGACACCAAGGTAAAACTGCACTAATAAAATATAAATGATAAAAGGTTCATTTTATCAGTAAGAGACATAAAATCTGGATATATCAAATGAAGTAACCTGAAAATATATACAAGTAAAATTGACAGAACTCCAGGGAAATCCACTACCACACAATTTTAATATGCCTCTTTCAGTACTGACAGGACAGCCTTCATCTGTGCAAACAGCTTTAAGCACAACTACAACACACAGAATGTACTGCCTCAATATGCCACACATTCCACACGGGCACACATTTGGGGTTAAATACCTCACAGGGTTTAGAAAGGACACGGCCTCAGATCAGAGGCTTTCTGACTTTTGGAGCCAAGCACTCCTTCGGGAATCTGAAGGACAGTCAGGGACCTTGTCCCTCAGGAAAGGAATACTCAGGGAGCAAGGAAGGGAGGGGTCAAGGGCATAACAACCTAAAAATCAAGTCACACCATAAGAATGTCAACATCCAGTAATTAAGTGAAAAATTTAGGTTACAAACAATATATAGCCTAAACTCAACAGTGTTAAAAATTATACATACAGAGTAGAAATTTAAAAAACAGAAGTGGATCAAAATAGTCATATCCAAACAGAGAAAATGAAACTTGCCCCTTATCTTAAAAGAACACCAGTCTCAAATGATTGCTGATCTAAATGTGGAGTAAAATAATAATTTCTTGAATAAAACTCCCCAACAAAATTTAATGTATGTCACATATGTAACTGTCTAGTAGTGACATTAAAACAGAAGAAACTAGTTTTAATAATATATTGTTTTACCTATTTTACAAAATATTACCATTTTAATGTCAATATAAAAAATTATTGATAGTGTATAATATTTTTCTTTTGCATTAAGTCTCTGGAATCTGTAGTGTTTTATACTTCTAGTAGATCTTAAAGTAACCACTTGTGGCTGGTGGCTAGCATACTCACACAGAAATTCTAGAAAAAAGGATAGTGAGTCTCTTTAGAAGCTGAACAACACTCAAAGCACCAAGGACAACAGACCAGTGACACAGATTATGCTGGAATTAGGAACTGCTCCATCAAGCCCCCAGGAGAGTCCAAAGGTGAGTGAGCAAGAATGAATATATGTGTAACACACAACCAAAAAACCCCCATGTCCTAATAATGAAGAAGAAGAAAAAAGGTGATGAGATAATCTTCTGGACTCTCCAAGTTTTCTATTAAAGGCAGGCAGTGCCTTTAACTTCTCCTTATAAATACACTTTCCCCATTTGACTTACCAGTTCCACAAGACTGTTATTGGTGAGAATGAGTTCTGTCAGACAGGGTAGAGCCTGATCAAGCCCCTCACCTATACGGCTAAAAGGAAAAGACAAAAATCTTAATAAAAGTGAAAATGCAGTAAGCTAAAAACTTGACCCAAGCACTTGCCCAGAGGACTTCAAAGTGGGAAGAACCTTGGAGATCCTCCCTCCAACACTATCTGACAAGAAAAATGAGGCACAAAGACGAGGTGTGTTTGAGGTCACACAAGCGGGATGATTTGAGAACCCACGCCTCCAGAATGCTGCCATGGCCTCTTCCCACCACCATACTAGCCCCAAGACAAGGAGAAAGTGTTGTGGATACAAACGACCTCACTCATCTCAGGTCTTGTCAGCATGAAGCACAGAAATACACGTGTATCTGCAGTCACAGCTCAGAAGCACAGGATACACAACAACCAAACCACAGTCAACAGTTTAACTCAGGAGAAATGTGCCTATTTAAAAAAAGCAGCTCACTACCCAGAACTTCTTAAAGACCCTATCAACACACCTTCAATAACTTTTTTCCAACAAAATTTACAGAGATGACGTGTGTGTGTGCGGGTGTGCTCAGTCGTGTCCGACTCTTTGGGACCTTAAGGACTATAGCCTGCCAGCCTCTGTCCATGTGATTTCCCAGCAAGAATACTGGAGTGGGTTGCCATTTCCTCCTCCAGGGGATCATCCCAACTCAGGGACTGAACCCATGTCTCCTGCACTGCAGGCAGATTCTTTACCACTGAGCCATCTGGAAAGTCCAAAGAGATGATGAAAGTGGGTTAAAAAAAAACCTTAATTCCTATAAACAATATTCTACAAATCAGCTGCAGTTAAAGAAAAACAAATACCAGAGGATTTGAGGTAAAATGAGATGTTCAGTTAAAACTATAATTGTTGCATTTTATGTATCTCTTTAATATGACCCCTCTGATAATTATAATTATTTTAGAAATGAGCTAAAATGTGTACAAAGCAACAGATTTTTAATTTAAATTTATTTAAATTAGAAACTTACCATGAATATATAAATATACCAGGTTTCTGAATAGATGCAAATAAGACTTGACCAATGACAAATTAAACTCTGAATCTGTATGGGGAAATTGCTCATTTACCATTTGAGAAATAGGCAGGTAAAAAAAATAGAAATCTAGGTTAACTGGCATATACACTGCAGCTTCTTCAGGCAACTCTGCAGCATCTGCTCTAGGGTAGAAAGCTACTTTCCATTAGCACACGCTTACCATATTCTATTGTTGTTCACTAATAATGTTTTCAGTCTTCTCAACAAAGGAAAACCATCCAGTTTCCTGATTTCATTGTCGGAAAAATCAATGGCATCAAATTGGTCTAAGGTGGCACCGAGATTTTCAATGACAGGAATTTTATACCCTGTAAAAAGGAGAAAAACCCAGACAAGTATTAATATAAATAAAAGGCGCTTTAAAACATTAATAGCATTTCATGGTAACTTGACTCACAGCTTAACGTTCCTTCCCAAAGTGTTTATGTGGCACCTATGCAACCACCAGACCCTGCCAAAGTACTGGCACACAACACAAGGAAGAACACAGTCACAAATCTCAGCTGCCGGGAAGCTTCCGGCCCAGTTGTCAACGTGAGCAAGGTGATGCTGATGAGGGCCATAAGGATGACAGTACTCATCAGCAGGAACCAGCGGCTAACCATTTCAAGATTACTTACAAGTGCCTCACACTGCTCTAAGCAAGGCCTCGGAGCTAGAGAAACGGCCTAACAGGACTTCATATCGTGAGCGGCTTTCAGCGTCCAAGCACTGTCCACACGGGGTGGACAACAGCTGTCTGCACCCCATAGGCCAGATTCCTAGAACTCTCCGGGATATGGTCTTAGTATTAAAACACCTCCTCCTTACTTCACCTCCCCCAGCTCAAACCTAGAGCTGAAAGTCAGTGGTTGATACACAACGGTAAGTCACCTGAGGACAGCTCACTCAAACACCTCGATGCGTCCAACACGGGCATAAAGATTGTGCCAGCTACTCGAAGAAGAAGTTAATGGAGCCAAGGAGCTGTAAGGGCTACAACAAAGGAAGCGCTGCACTCAAACGAGAATCCTCAACGGTGGGCGCACTTCGGACTCGGAGAGAAGGCAGTGAAGGCTGCCTGTTTACTCCCGCGTTCAACCCTTCTCTGAGAAACTCGATTTCAACAAAAACCAAAGTCTTGAGCTTTCAGCGGACAAGAAAACCAGCAGAAGGCAGAGCCCGCAGCCGGCGTTTCTCCCCGGGAGCGGGATCTCAGGCCAAGATCGATGGCCGTACTCCCAGGGAAGCCGCCTCCTCAGGACTCGCACTGGTTGGGGGCTTCCGCACCGCTTCCGCCGGCAGGCGGCAGCGCCGGCTTCGCGCCCACAGTCCGCTCCCAGAAACGCTCCGGTAGAGGGAAAAAGACAGCAGAAACCAACGCGAGGAGACGCAGGGGAACGATAGCTTCCGGCCCGTACACCGCTCCCTCATTCCGCACCCCATCCACCTCCTCACGCCGTCATGTTAGTTCCGCACGAGGGCCGCAAGCACCCGTGGGTTTATCCCCTGCCCCTCAGCTGCTCAGACCGCCCGGCGGCCCGGAAGACGCCCGCTGTGCGACCGGAGCATCGAAGTGGCCCCGGTGTGCAGGGAGGAGCCGGGCTGATCGCGCCTCGGAAGGGCCCAGGGAGGGCCTTCCGCCGACGACGGCGGGATCCAGTCCCGCACCGGGCGCTGGACGCAGGCTGCCGGCCACGCCTCGGCGGTCCTAGCGCACGCGGCTGGGCTGGGCCAGGCCACCAGGCGGGCGGGGAGGCCGGACCACCTGCCACCACCCGACTCACCCCGCAGGTCCAGCTCTCGGTCCCGCACCGCGTTGGTGTACTGAGCCGCCTGCTCGATCAGCTCCGCCGTCAGCTTCACCATCCTGCAGCCTCCCGCCCGCCGCTCCTCCCGCTAGTCCCACCGCACCGACGTCCCGGCGTTCCCCGCGCGCGCCGCCAGGCAGCACCAATCGCCGTTCGCGTGCGCGCGCAGCGGGGCATCCAGGCTATATCAATCGAGGAGCCACGCCCCCAGGCTCTGGCTCCGCCTCCGATGTCTCGCTCGCTTTGCCGCACTTCTGGTTGTGTCTCCGTTCCTCTCGCGCATCCGCAGCGTTGTGTCCGCAAGCTAACAAAGTATGAAAACTCGCGAGGGTAACTTCCTCGCGCATCAATGCACCGTGAGGTGAAAGGGAGGCTGTGACTGTCCTCGTGGGATCCAGTGATGGGTCCCGGATTTTGGGCCCTTGTGCAGACTGGGGCTGGGTCACCCCTCAAGGTCCAGTTTGCGATTAGGCTTGTGCTCGCTGGACAGTTTGGAGGAGGAAATGGCAACCACTCCAGTATTCCTGCCTGGAGAATCCCACGGACAGAGGGAACTGGCAGTCTACAGTCCGTAGGGTCGCAGAGTCGGACATTACTGAGCGACTAAACCACCACCGCTGCCGCTGGAGAGTTATGTTCTTGCTGAAGCCTGACACGCAGCAAAGTGCGCAGATCAGAGGTTTGCAGCAGCGAGAGCGCACCCGAAGAAACACTATTCGGAAACCACCTCCCACACCCACCTTCCCAACCCGCCCCCAAAGGCAGCCGCGAATCCCACACCACAGATTCGTTTTGCTCGCTTTTCATAGAGACGGGTGCAGTCCGCTTCTGGGCCTGGTTTCTTCGGCTTTGTGTCCTGCCTGGAATCCATCCAGGTTGGAGGCAGCAGTGCTTTGTTTACTTGCTACTGTATGCAGTTCCATTGCACCTTTCATACCATAACATACCCATTTTACTTCTCACCTTACCCTCTGGTTGCGCCGGTTGCTCCAGTTCCGGCGATTCTCCGAAACGCTGCTGGGAATCTTCCTGTGCATGGACTTGGTGCAGCTGCGCCTGGATTTCCCAGGAGTGGAGCTAACGGGACACGGGGTGTGGCATCAATAAATGATGTCTGACCATTACTGCCAAGAAGCTGAAATCATTTCCACACTCTCGTGGTGTATAATGGTTCCCATCACTTCCAGTGTCAGCTTCACTGGCACTGTCAGTCTTTATAACTTTAGCGATTCCGGTGGGCCTCTGGTGGTATTGCACTAATGCTTTGCTTTCAATTCACTTCAGTCGCTCAGTCGTGCCTGACTCTCTGCGACCCCACGGACTGCAGCACTTCAGGCCTCCCTGTACATCACCAACTCCTGGAGTTTACTCAAACTCATGTCCATTGAGTCAGTGATGCCATCCAACCATCTCATCCTCTGTCGTCCCTTTCTCCTCCCGCCTTCAATCTTTCCCAGCATCAGGGTCTTTTCTAATGAGTCAGTTCTTCACATCAGGTGGCTAAAGTATTTGAGTTTCAGCTTCAACATCAGTCCTTCCAATGAACACCCAGGACTGATTTCCTTTAGGATGGACTGGCTGGATCTCCTTGCTATATCCAAGGGACTCTCAAGAGTCTTCTCCAACACCACAGTTCAAAAGCATTAATTCTTCAGTGCTAAGCTTTCTTTATAGTTCAACTCTCACATCCATACATGACTACTGGAAAAACTATAGCTTTGACTAGACAGACCTTTGTTGGCAAAGTAATGTCTCTGCTTTTTAATATGCTGTCTAGGTTGGTCATAACTTTTCTTCCAAGGAGCAGGCGTCTTTTAATTTCACGGCTACAGTCACCATCTGCAGTGATTTTGGAGGCCCCAAAAGTAAAATCTGTCACTGTTTTCACTGTTTCCCCATCTATTTGCCATGAAGTGATGGGACCGGATGCCATGATATTACTTTTCTGAACGTTGAGCTTTAAGCCAACTTTTTCACTCTCCTCTTTCACTTTCATCAAGCGGCTTTTTAGTTCTTCACTTTCTGCCATAACGGTGGTGTCACCTGTGTATCTGAGGTTATTGATATTTCTCCTGGCAATCTTGATTCCAGCTTGTGCTTCATCCAGCCCAGCATTTCTCATGATGTACTCTGTATATAAATTAAATAAGCAGGGTGACAACATACAGTCTTGACGTACTCCTTTCCCAATTTGGAACCAGTCTGTTTTTCCATGTCCAGTTCTAACTGTTGCTTCTTGACCAGCATACAGATATCTCAGGAGGCAGGTCAGGTGGTCTGGTATTCCCATCTCTTTAAGAAGATCACAGTTTGTTGTGATCCACACAGTCAAAGGCTTTGGCATAGTCAATAAAGCAGAAGTAGATGTTTTTCTGGAACTCTCTTGCTTTTTTGATAATCCAACGGATGTTGGCAATTTGATCTCTGGTTCCTCTGACTTTTCTAAAACCAGCTTGAACATCTGGAAGTTCACGGTTCACGTATTGCTGAAGCCTGGCTTGGAGAATTTTGAGCATTACTTTACTAGCATGTGCTGCTGCTGCTGCTGCTAAGTCACTTCAGTCGTGTCTGATTCTGTGCGACCCCATATACTGCAGCCCACCAGGCTCCGCCATCCCTGGGATTCTCCAGGCAAGATGGTAGCATGTGAGATGAGTGCAATTGTGCAGTAGTCTGAATATTCTTTGGAACTGCCTTTCTTTGGGATTGGAATGAAAACTGACCTCTTCCAGTCCTGTGGCCACTGCTGAGTTTTCCAAATTTGCTGGCATACTGAGTGCAGCACTTTCACAGCATCATCTTTTAGGAAAATAGCTTAACTGGAATTCCATTACCTCCACTAGCTTTGTTCATAGTGATGTTTCCCAAGGCCCATTTGACTTCGAATTCTAGGATGTCTGGCTCTAGGTGAGTGATCACACTGTCATGATTATCTGGGTCGTGAAGATTTTTTTTGTATAGTTTTTCGTGTATTCTTGCTACCTCTTCTTAATATCTTCTGCTTCTATTAGGTCCGTACCATTTCTGTCTTTTATTGTGCCCATCTTTGCATGAAATGTTCCCTTGGTATGTCTAATTTTCTTGAAGAGATCTCTAGTCTTTTCCATTCTATTGTTTTCCTCTGTTTCTTTGCATTGATCACTTAGGGAGGCTTTCTTATCTCTCCTTGCTGTTCTTTGGAACTCTCCATTCAAATGGGTAAATCTTTCCTTTTCCCCGTTGCCTTTTGCTTCTCTTCTTTTCACAGTCCTTCTCAGACAACCAGTTTGCCTTTTTGCATTTCTTTTTCTTGGGGATGGTCTTGATCCCTGCCTCCTGTACAATGTCATGAACATCCGTTCATAGTTCTTCAGGCACTGTCTATCAGATCTAATCCCTTGAATCTATTTCTCACTTCCAGTGTATAATCATAAGGGATTTGATTTAGGTCTTACCTGAATGGTTTAGTGGTGTTACCTACTTTTTTCAATTTAAGTTTAAATTTGGCAAAATAAAAATTTTTTTGATTTTCTTTTCTTCAATAACTAATGTTGTTGTTGTGAGTCACTCAGTCATGTCTGACTCTTTGTGACCCCATGGACTGTAGTCCTCCAGGCTCCTCTGTCCATGGGATTTCCCAGGCAAGAATACAGGAGTGGGTTCCCATTTCCTTCTCCAGGGGACGATCCCGACCCAGGGATCGAACCCTTGTCCTCTGCATTGCAGGCAGATTCTTTACTACTGAGCTACCATGAAGTTGAGGATTTTCTCCTGTGCTGCATTCTGATAATTTTTGCAAAGTGCCCATTCAAGTCTTTCACCCATTTGTTTCTATTGGGTTCTCTGCTTTTTAAACAGTTCATTATGGAATTTATTATATATATTCTAGGTATAAGTATATTCTGTGGCTTACCTTTCACTCTTGGGGAGGGGGGTTTAAACTGCTTAAATACAAAAACCTCACAGGTAGCAGGAATACTGTCCTTATGCCTACAATGCAGGACTGCCCAGGTTCAATCTCTGGGTTGGGAATATCCCCTGGAGAAGGAAATGACAACCCACTCCAGTATTCATGCCTGGAGACATGGACAGAGGAGCCTGGTGGTGCTACAGTCCATGGGGTCACAAAGAGTGAGACAGGACTGAGCGACTAACACACAGAACATCCTCCCTGTAATCCAGTTTGGTCTAGGAAAAACAACTTATTCCCCAAATCACAAAATCATAATTTGGGCTGTAATTTGAATCAAATAGATAGAAAATGTGACTGCCTCTTCCATTTCGCAGAAGAAATGAGCTTCCAAAAGGTCCAATTCAAGAAGAGACATCAGCGGAAGGAGAAGTTCTTACCTCGGGAAGCTCTACCCATTGACAGCATCTTTTGTTCTCCTCTGGGCAGGGGGTGGGGGCAGCTTTACTATGGTCATGTAGGTCTGGGACAGGAAAACATTTTCTGCTTCATAGCCCAGGGAGGGGGAATCCTCTTCACGTGATTAAAGATAACGTCACCCATAATGAAATAAATCAAAGTCCTGTATCACCTACTAGGATGCAATAAGAAGAACACAGCATTGCTTCTGACAGATTCATGTCAAAGATGCTTGACCTGAATGGCAATGTGAGGAAACCTCAGACAAGCACACACTGAAGGACAGCCTGTAAATCCTTCAGGACTTAGGCTGAGGGCTGGTCATCTTGAAAACGTTCAGGGTCACAAAAGTCAAAGAACCAAGGAACTATTCTAAACTGAAGGAGATGAGAGCCATGATGAGTATGTGCAGAGTATGATGTAAACTGGACCCTTGTGCTAAGGGCATTATCAGGACAGCTAGCAAGAGGTGAATCCAGTCAGAGGATGGACAGAAGAAATGTATCAGTGTCAACTTTCCGATTCCCATGGTTATGTAGGAGAAGATACTTGTTTCTAGGAAATGATCTAAAGTGTTTACGGGGTGATAGGGTAACCTCAGATATGCAGATGACACCACCCTTATGGCAGAAAGTGAAGAAGAACTAAAGAGCTTCTTGATGAAAGTGAAAGAGGAGAGTGAAAAAGTTGGCTTAAAGTTCAACATTCAGAAAACTAAGATCACGGCATCTGGTCCCATCACTTAACGACAAATAGATGGGGAAACAGTGGAAACAGTGGCTGACTTTATTTTTCTGGGCTCCAAAATCACTGCACATGGTGATTGCAGGCATGAAATTAAAAGATGCTTACTCTTTGGAAGGAAAGTTATGACCAACCTAGACAGCATATTAAAAAGCAGAGACATTACTTTGCCAACAAAGGTCCTTCTAGTTAAGGCTATGGTTTTTCCAGTAGTCATGTATGGATGTGAGAGTTGGACTATAAACAAAGCTGAGCACTGAAGAATTGATGCTTTTGAACTGTGATGTTGGAGAAGCCTCTTGAGAGTCCCTCAGACTGCGAGGAGATCCAGCCAGTCCATCCTAAAGGAGATCAGTCCTGGATGTTCATTGGAAGGACTGATGTTGAAGCTGAAACTCCACTACTTTGGCCACCTGATGCGAAGAGCTGACTCATTGGAAAAGACCCTAATGCTGGGAAAGATTGAGGGCAGGAGGAGAAGGGACGACAGAGGATAAGATGCTTGGATGGCATCACCGACTCAGTGCACATGAGTTTGAGTGGACTCCGGGAGTTGGTGATGTACAGGGAGGCCTGAGGTGCTGCAGTTCATGGGGTCACCGAGTCGGACACGACTGAGCGACTGAACTGAACTGAGGGTAGTGTGTCAGTAATTTGTTTTCAAATTGTTCAACTGTTCTGAAATTTTGCTTTGTGTTTTTTCAAAATAAAAAAGAACCAAAGAATGTAAACTTCACTTCATTCCAGAGAGAACCACCAGGTGGAGTCCTCAGGTCAGAGAGTTGATTTGACAAGCCCTGTTGTTCAGTTGCTAAGTCCTATCTGACTCTGTGACCCCATGAACAGCAGCACACTTCCCTGTCCTTCGCTATCTTCCGAAGTTTGCTCAAACTCATGTCCATTGAGTCTGTGATGCAATCTAACCATCTTATCCTCTGCCGCCCCCGTCTCCTTTTGCCTTCAGTCTTTCCCAGCATCAGGGTATTTTCCAATGAGTTGGCTCTTTGCATCTGGTAGACAGTATATAGGAGCTTCAACTGTAGCATCAGTCCTTCCAATGAATATTCCGGGTTGATTTCCTTTAGGATTGATTGGTTTGATTTCCTTGCTGTCCAAGGGACTCTCAAGAGTCTTCTCCAGCACCACAGTTTAAAAGCATCAATTCTTCAGTGCTCAGCCTTCTTTATGATCCACCTCTCACATCCATACATGACTACTAGAAAAACCATAGCTCTGATTATACCGACCTTTGTTGGCAAAGTGGAGTCTGTTTGTTAATACAGTCTGGGTTTGTCATAACTTTTCTTCCAAGGAGCAAGCGTCTTTTAACTTCATGGCTGCAGTCACCATCTGCAGTGATTTTGGAGTCCAAGAAAATAAAGTCTCTCACTGTTTCCATTGTTTCCCCATCTATTTGCCATAAAGTGATGGGACCAGATACCGTGATCTTCATTTTTTGAATGTTGAGTTTTAAGCCTGCTTTTTCACTCTTCTCTTTCATTTTCCTCAAGAGGTCTTAGTTCCTGCCATGAGGGTGGTGTCATCTGCATATTTGAGGTTGTTGCTATTTCTCCGGGCAATCTTGATTCCAGCTTGTGCTTCATCCAGGCTGGCATTTTGCATGATGTAGTCTGTATATTAGTTAAATAAGCAGGGTGACAATATACAGCCTTGACGTACTCCTTTCCCGATTTGGAATCAGGCTGTTGTTCCATGTCCAGTTCTAACTGTTGCTTCCTGACCTGCATATAGGTTTCTCAAGAGGCAGGTCAGGTGGTCTGGTATTCCCATCTCTTTCAGAATTTTCCAGTTTATTGTGATCCACACAGTCAAAGGCTTTGGCACACTCAATGAAGCAGATGTTTTTCTGGAACTCCCTTCCTTCCTCTGTGACCCGACAGATGCTAGCAATTTGATTTCTGGCTCCTCTGTTTTTCTAAATACAGCCTGAACATCTAGAAGTTCTCAGTTCACATACTTCTGAATCCTACCTTGAAGGATTTTGAGCATAACCTTGCTAGCGTGTTAAATGAGTGCAATTGTGCGGTAGTCTGAATATTCTTTGAAATTGCCTTTGGGATTGGAATGAAAACTGACCTTTTCTAGTCCTGTGGCTGCTGCTGAGTTTCCCAAATTTGTTGGCATATTGTGTGTAGCATTTTAATAGCATCATCTTTTAGGATTTTAAATAGCTCAGCCAGAATTGCTCAGCTAAACAAGCCTTTCTCCTATTGAACTAAAAACAAAAGGGTTTATTTCTTTACTTTAAAATAGTAAAGTGGCATGGGTTTCCTTTGCTTCAGCACATGAACAGAGACATAAATCCAACTATAGCTGGTTTGATTCATTTTAGGGGGATGTCTAGGAAGGGCTTCCCAAGTGGCTCAGTGGTAAAGAATCTGCCTGCCAGTGCAGGAGACACGGGAGACACGAGTTTGATCCCTGGGTCGGGAAGATCCCCTGGAGGAGGAAACGGTAACCCGCTCCAGTATTCTTGCCTGGGAAATCCCATGGACAGAGGAGCCTGGGGCGTTACAGTCTATGGCGTCGCAAAGAGTTGGACACAACTGAGTAAGCACACATGCAGAAGGTTGAGAATAGATTTTCTTGATCTCGTTTCTCTTGACTAGGGTTTTTTCAGCCTTGGCACTGTTGACCTCTGGGGGCTGGATAATTCTTTGTTGTGAGGACTGTCTTGTGCATTGCACGATGTTTAGCAGCATCCCTGGGGTCCAGTGGCTAAGACTTTGCTTTCCAATGCAAGGGGTGTGGGCTGAGTCCTGGTTGGGGAGCTAGGATCCCACATGGTTCGTAGCCAAAACACCAAAACATAAACCAGAAGCAGCATCCCTGGCCTCTGCCCACTGGATGCCAATATGTCCCTCTAGTCGTGACTCCAGTTGTCTCCAGAGATTGCCAGGCGTCCCCATGGAGACAGAAATCACCCCCACAGTAGAACCACTGTGCTTGCAACATTCTCTGCTCTGGGCACTCTGGTTGCTGTCTGCTGGACAGAAAGTTCAGGAGATCTCTGACCACACTTAGTGCCCCTGGTACATCGGGGTAGCTTTTGGTGGTGGGAGCTACGTGGTGGTGTTGGTGGTGTTCTGTGCACAGACAAGCCTCTGAGAAGGGTCAGGACCAGCCTGAGGCAGCCAGCAGGAAGGACAAAGCCTGGGCTCAAGAAGGAAAGCAGCAGAAAAAGGCTTAGACGGGATGTAAACTCCTCCTTTCCCAGGACTATCAGCCCAGCCGCCTCTCCGCCTGCTGGGCTGAACCTCGTGATGCATGAGAACGACTTGGCTTTGTAATGTATACTTCCCATGTGTGCTATGTACGTGCCAAGTCACTTCAGTCATGTCTGACACTTTGCAACCCTATGGACTAGCGCTCACCAGGCTTCTCTGTCCGTGGGATTCTCCAGACAAGAATACTACAGTGGGTTGCCATTTTCTCCTGCAGGGGATCTTCCTGATCCAGGGATCAAGCCATGTCCCTTCATCTTCTGCATTGGTAGGCAGGTTCTTTATCATTAGCGCCACCTAGGACGGTACTTTCCATAGCCCCTGCATGTTCCTATTAAAATATCCTTCCTACTGGAGGAATCAACCTGCCCAACTTCAGGCTGTACTACAGAGCCACAGTCATCAAGACAGTATGGTACTGGCACAAAGACAGAAACAGATCAATGGAACAAAATAGAAAGTCCAGAGATAAATCCACGCACCTACGGAAACCTTATTTTTGACAAAGGAGGCAAGAATATACAATGGAGAAAAGATAATCTCTTTACCAAGTGGTGCTGGGAAAACTGGTCAACCACTTGTAAAAGAATGGAACTGGAATACTTTCTAACACCATACACAAAAATAAACTCAAAATGGATTAAAGATCTAAATGTAAGACCAGAAACTATAAAACTCCTAGAGGAAAACATAGGCAAAACACTCTGACGTACATCATTGCAGGATCCTCTATGACCCACCTCCCAGAGTAATGGAAATAAAAGAAAAAATAAACAAATGGGACCTAATTAAACTTAAAAGCTTTTGCACAACAAAGGAAACTATAAGCAAGGTGAAAGACAGCCTTCAGAATGGGAGAAAATAACAGCAAATGAAACAATGGACAAAGAATTAATCTCAAAAATATACAAGCAACCCCTGCAGCTCAATTCCAGAAAAATAAGCAACCCAATCAAAAAATGGGCCAAAGAACTAAATAGACATTTCCTCAAAAAAGCCATACAAATGACTAACAAACACATGAAAAGATGCTCAACATCACTCATTATCAGAGAAATGCAAATCAAAACCACAATGAGGTACCATTTCACACCAGTCAGAATGGCTGTGATCCAAAAGTCTACAAGCAATAAATGCTGGAGAGGGTGTGGAGAAAAGGGAACCCTCTTACACTGTTGGTGGTAATGCGAACTAGTACAGCCACCATGGAGAACAGTGTGGAGATTCCTTAAAAAACTGGAAATAGAACTGCCTTATGACCCAGCAATCCCACTGCTGGGCAAACACACCGAGGAAACCAGAATTGAAAGAGGCACGTGTACCCCTCATCACAGCACTGTTTACAATAGCCAGGACATGGAGGCAACCTAGCTGTCCATCAGCAGATAAATGGATAAGAAAGCTGTGGTACATACACACAATGGGATATTACTCAGCTATTAAAAAGAATGCATTTGAATCAGTTCTAATGAGGTGGATGAAACTGGAGCCTACAATAGAGAGAGAAGTAAGTCAGAAAGAAAAACACCAATACAGTATACTAACACAAATGTATGGAATTTAGAAAGATGGTAATGATAACCCTGTATGCGAGACAGCAAAAGAGATACAGATGTAAAGAACAGAGTTTTGGACTCTGTGGGAGAAGGTGAGGGTAGAATGATTTGAGAGAATAGCATTGAAACATGTATATTATCATATGTGAAACAGATCACCAGTCCAGGTTCGATGCATGAGACAAGGTGCTCAGGGCTGGTGCACTGGGATGACCCTGAGGGATGGGATGGGGAGGGAGGGTCAGGATGGGGAACACATGTACAGCCATGGCTGATTCATGTGAATGTATGGCAAAAACCACCACAATATTGTAAAGTAATTAGCCTCCAATTAAAATAAATGAAAAAATATATCCTTCCTTTTACTTCACTTTTCCAACGCCTCCTCTGTCCATCCTGCGATCTAAACCCTCCCTCACCTACTCCCAGGGCCCAGGGTCTGAGCTTGAAGGGTTAGGGCCCCCTCCAATCATATGATCAATGATCGAAATATAATGAGTGGCAGTTTCCCAACTTCAAGAGCATCCTATATTGGCCACGCCTATAGGCCTTCTTTGTTCCTAAGGCTCCGTCCAGTCCCCATTTGTTATCAGTGCATTTCCTATAGGAAGTGCAGTTCTTCCCAGCCCTGTGAAGAGGTATGCTGTCAGCTGTGGGCTGGGAGGATGGGGACCTGCATCTGGGGACCACCATGGAGCCTTAAATTGGGGGACAAAGTCAGAAAAATGTCACCCACCAGGAATGAAGACAGTTTAAAGTGAAGGCACCATAGCTGCATCCAGCCGGCTGCTGAAGTGACCATCTCCCTGCGAGAGCCAGCCTCCCTCCTAGGCACATGATGGAGCAGCCTGGCCCAAGTCGGCCTGAGCCAGGTCCCGTCAGCTCTACAAGCTGCGGTCTATGACAGGATGGGTTCAGAGGATGTGCCCCATGCGTCTATCACAGGAAGCAAAATCCTCAGATATGTCCTGTCCCAGCAGGGCCCCCACAACTCTCACGTCAGGCCATCTGCACACAGGCATTCTACGTGGTCAGTTTTCACATCCTTTTAACAAGGGGCTTCTGGGTCCTTAGGATTTGGGGAGCACCTTCTCAGCTCCGCACCACAAGTGCCGACCCCAGGACAGGCTGGCCTAGCCACGGCCAGGAGGGTACATGTGCTCCAAGGTTGCCTGGTGGGCTTCTTGTAGGTGGTGTCCTTTGAGACTAACAGGACTTGTTTCTGGTTCAGTTGCAACTGAATATGTTAAACCATATGCTCTCTGTGGACAAACAGCTCTTGGGACTGTAATGGCACCTCGCCCTGGAGGTCCTCAGCACGCTTCTGACTTTAATTCAATCACAGACAGTCCTGGCTACTGACTCCCAAGCAGACCCCTCACTTCGTCCGTCCTTCTGCCTCACACTGACGACTCAGGTCAATTCTGGCTCGTGGTGGAGGCTGGTAGGTTGCATGGCCACTCCCCATGCCACCCCCTCGCCGCTTTCTCATTTTCCCAGAGCTGCTGCCGCCTCCACGCACACAGTCACCACTGGAAAGCCGTCCTTGTGGGCAGAGCTGGGGGCACCCGGCAAACCCAGATGAGGGGCAGATGACCCAGGCCCGCAGCAGGCTCAGAACCCCAAGGGGCAGGCCTGGCACCAGTTTTCTCGGGAGCTGTGGGTGGTGCTGCCTATCACTTCTCCCATCACGTGCAGCGAGAGGAGGTGCCGCGGTCCCCCAGAGAGGGTCCAGAGGACACGGGCTCCCGAGGGCCAGCAGCAGCTCTCCTGAAATCCAGAGACAACCCTAGAATCCCAGAACAACGCCCCGCACGCACTTGTTTCTTCCTGAGTCAGCTCCAGGTGGTGGATTTCCTTTATCTGCAGCCAAAGGACTCCTGGTAAGGACAACCCCTACCTCACAGAGAGGCCAGGGTGAAACCTCCACAGTGTGGAGCCCATGGGCCTGGGGCTTCCGGCCACCATGTGGAAGACGCGCTGCAACCTAACTAAACGACACTTGTAGGTCCAGCTGAAGACACTTGCCGTCTGGGCTCCCCAGGGACAGAAAGGAGGACTCTCTACATCCAGCCCCTCCCTCCTCTGGCCCAAACTGGGTCTGTTTGCCTGATGATACCCTGGAGCTGGGGCTGTGTGATTCTCCCACAGCTTAGCTGTAGCATCATTTGTTAAGGCTCCAAGACCTTGCAATAAAACCACACGTAAAGCCATCTCATATGCTGGCCAGTGCCCACATTTAAATGTTGTGCCTTGGAAAGAAACACAGGCTCCTCTGCCATGGAATGTTAACTCTTTTATTAATTTAGGGTTAACACCGTGTCTGCCTTGTGAATTTCTTTTTCGGGGTTGTGGATTCAATCAACAACAGCTGGGCTCCCCCCAGCTGACCGGTGGCTTGTCAAAGGTGTTACAGTCACAGAGGGGAGCAGGATGAAAATGGAGAACGAGCTTGAGAAAATTTAAGGCAAATGTTAATTCCCGTATTAAAGGGACTTCATCAAGCAGATCTGTGCATATCAATGAAAATATATGAAATATTTGTCAAAATAATTAACATTGGTAAAAATTAGAACATGTAGCTTATAAAATGCCCACACAGGTTTGGCAGAAGTAAATTCAACTGTGTTGATAGGCTCACAGCAAACACAGACACAAGTGAGCCCACCTTAAGACAAGTGTCCTGAAACAGGACAGGGCCCACGGGCTTTCAGAGCAGCTCCACTGAGGCGAAGTGACTGACAACCGGCAATTCATGGACAGGCTTACATCTTGGTAGGAAGAGCTGCTTGCTTGCTGGGGCTACCTTCCATCAGGCAGAGGTGACCGTTCGGGCCATGAGACTCGCAGAGGCGCAGATGGGATGTGGTGACCCGGGGCCCTCGGCCCACTCAGAAGCGAGAGCTGTAGATGGAGGGTCTCTCCATCTCGTCCCACTGGGATGTGACTTTAAGCCATGGCTGTGGTTTCAGAAGTCACTGACCATGTAGAAACAGATGCTCCATCCCCAGTGGTCACAGGTTTTACGCTCCCAGATCTGTTCTGTTGAGTCTGACCAAACCGCCTCCCAGATGGCAGCTGGCAGAGAAGCAGGTGTGCCCCAGGCCCCTTCTCGTGGGGCACAGCCAGGGCTCTTCGGGCGGCATGGAAGCACAGGGAGGAGGGTGCTGCTTGGGCCACGTGGCTGGCCTTTCTGCTTTGGTCTTGGAGATTCAGTGAATGCATGGTCTCAGGAGCTGTGGATCCCCAGCGTTCATGCTGTGACTTGGCCAGGACGCAGCAGCCGGCGAGGGGGTGTGAGCGGGTGTCACCGCTCCCGGGACACCTCCTCCAGGCACCCCCTGTCCTCGCCTGGCCTGGGTGCCCAGAGTCGCCAGGAAGGACCTTGCTCCTAAGGAGATGAAGCTGTCAGACGGGGGCGCCATCCCTGAAACAGGCTCTGGCCGACAGCCTGGAGAAAGGTGGATGGACAGACAGACGACGGGAGGGGCCCTGCCCTGTGCGGGGGCTGGGTGCCCCTACCCGGCCAGGAGGCACGTGCGGCAGCAGAACTGGATGAAGAGCTTCCGTTCACAGAGCCGGTTGGATTTGACCATCTCGCAGAACGTCTCATCAGCTGGGTTCCCCCAAAGGAGAAAGGAGGGACAGGTCAGATGTGGGGGCCAGACATGGCTGCTCCCAGCTCCCCACTCTGGAAGGCAGCCGTCTGCCATCACCCCCATGGTGACAGATGGCCAGCCCAGTGAGGCCGGGGCTGGAGCTGAGCCTTGAGACGAGGGCGGGTTGGGGAGGAGACAGGTCGGGGTGTGGGGGTTGGCAGGGTCTGGGGACACCGGGCTGTGCGGGGAGCCCTCCGTGGTTACTGTTCCTCTTTCTGGACGTGGGAGAAAGAGGGCAGACTTGGCGGGGGCAGGGTGGGGGCTGCTGCGTGATGCCGGGGATGCCCCAGTGGGGGAGGAGGGATGACGAGAGGAAAGGGTTCATCAGGGCACCAGGAATGGCTGAGGGAGCGGAAGAGCCAAGCCACTAAGGCCAGCCCTTCCCCTGGCAGCTGGCCTCTGGGGACCTGCACTCATGGGGCAGGAGCAGCCTCACTTTCTGGGGCTGGGACCTCACCCGAGGAGGTGGCTTCCTGAAGTAAGCATTTCCTGGCTGAAGTAAGCGCTTCCTGGCCTTAAAGGAACACGATTCTCCAAGCCAAGGAAACCACAGAGCTCCAAGGCCAGGAGGCCACCTCATGGTCTGCAGGGCATGCCCGGGCTCTCTCTGGGGGCTTCACACTCTGCCAGGCCCAGGCTGCTGCCAGCTCCATGCTTAGGGACCTCGTGGTGCTGGCAGCTCTCCCTCCAGCATACCAGCAGGCTCTCAGTGCCCAGAGACAGCTTCGGGCTGCTCATCCCTGTGCTTCCTGAACCACGGTGGCTCCTTACCATGGCACGTCTGCCCATGGCCTCTGCCCTGGTCTCCAGGCCAGAGTTCTGTGCCAACCCTTCCTCTTGCCTGGAACCCCCACCCTGGTCTCTGAGTTTCTGCTTTCACAACCTATCCTCACATCCCAGTCGACCAGAGGCCCAGGGCTCTCCCACAGCACACACACGGATCCTTCCTGCGGAACACGCGGGCCTCTCCTAACGCATGCCACCACACCCAAGCCACCTGGGGCTACTGGAGTGAGAGTGGGGACAACGTCCGAATCATTCCTAGGAGTCACTCGTTGGACAGACCCACAGTAGCGGGGTGGCGGCTGGACCCTCTCTGGTCAGTGTGAGGGGCCTGGAGGGAAGGGGTGCCCCAGGGACAGCCTGTGGCCCCTGCCCCTCTCTCCCCTTCTCTTTCGCTGGGCAGCCAAGGGGCTTGGGTCCAGCCCATGCCCACTCACCGTTGCTGCACGTGTGGTTGGTGATGCACGAGGTCCCCAGCTGTGTGAAGCCCGCTTTACACCGGCTGCAGTTCCTGCTGGAGCCTTCACAGCTCAGGCAGCTCTCGTCACACCTGTGGGGACACGGGTTCCCAATAAGGAGGGCCCCTACCACTCCGGCCCTTCCCAGGGCCCTCCGGCCGGCCTGCCTGCCCTCCTGCAGTGCCCCTGGCAGTAACCCTGCCCCCACGGTGGTCTCTCCTCCTGTCTGACCTGTCACCTGTGCGACAAACAGGACCCAGGAGCCGCTGGGGCGCCGCCCATCAGTCTCAGCCTCCTTTGCGGTGAGGTCAGCCTCACCCCTGGGGACAGGGCTGGGGGTGCCCTCTCAGTCCTGTCCCAGAGATGGGACCCAGGGCTACTACCATCGGAGCGCCGTGACCTTGGGGGTCAGCACACTCTGGCCTCGGGCCACACCAGCAGCTTTGCTGGGACCTGTCTTGTCCATCTGCATCCAGCTGTGGCTGGGCTGCAGCGCTGGGGTCAAGCAGCTGCTCTAGAGACTGGCCGGCCGGCCCAACCTACAGGGCTCACTGTCGGGCCCCTCAAGAGAGCTGGCTGATGCCAACCTGCTCTGGGTCCCGCACGGACCTCACCTGCCCGTTGCCTCTCCAGTCTAATTCCATTCCAGGCACCAGGTCTCCCCAGACCTGCCTTGCCGCAGGCCCAGCAGGCCCGGGAGCGGGCTCAGATAGGCAGGTAGGGTGGCAGGCAGGAGGCGGCTCAGCCAGCTCCTTGCATGGGACAGTGGCCACTTAAGAGTCAGTCCCCCACCCACTACCTCACCCCCAAGATCCCTGTGACTATGTCCTCCACCTCTGCAGGGTGGCACCCACTGCAGCCCCACTGCCTGCCCCCAACTGCTGGGACCACCACCCACCTGCGTCTTCAGGCTGCTCTGGTGACACTCAGATAGCAGAGGCCTGCCCACGTCCTGCCCCAACAGTGAACCCAGAGAGGCCGGGCTAGGGCGGGAGTGTGGTGGGAAGGCCGGGAAGGCAAGGCTAGCAACCCCTCAGGCAAGTACCTCCTGCCCCATGAGTTGCTCTGTCTTCAAAGAGGTTCTTACTCCTCTTCCAGGTCTTTTTCCTAAGTCTCGGTGTGTCCAGACCTCATCTGCAGTACTCAGGGTGGACAGTTCTCACTCTCAGCCCTGTCCCTCAGCTTCATGGGTTTCCTCAGTGCTCAGGCTCCAGCCCAGCTGGCTGGGCCCTGCCCCCTGAACCTGCCCATCCGTCCTCTCCAGGAATGGGCCTGGCTGGCACTGGACCATGGGTCTTGGAGAGCCAGGTTCCCTGGGAGCTGCTGCTGCCCAAGTGGGAAGAGGCCCTGAAGAACCAGGGGACCAAGGCAGTCCGTCCTCCTGGGGGAGCCACACAGAGGGGTCTTCAGAGCTGGGGACCAAGGCCATCCATCCCCCCAGAGGAGCCATGTGGAGGGGTCTTCAGAGCCAGGGGGTCAGGAGGAGGAAATTCTCTGCAGTGCCAGCATCCAACACCTTGGTGCCCCATGTAGGCCTCTTCCTGGGATGCACCTCTGAGACCTGCTGTGTCAGCCCCAGTGCTGGACCCCGCTCCAGGCCAAAAGCCTCATCTCCCATGGGGGAGAGCACCCAGGGAGCTTTGGCCTCTGCAGCCCAGGAGGAGCTTTCCTGGGGCTGGGAGACCTCACAGTGTGGGAGCACCCTGCACCCCCAGGGGTCCAGGGTGTCTGACAAATGAGACTGTTATCACTACAGAACATGTAGTCCCTGGGCTGCTGCCCTAGAAAGAGTTGGTGAGTTAAAATCAAGGTTGACTTCAGATGCTGGTGTCAAGGGGCCTGCACGGACTTGGCCAGGCTGGGTGAAGGCAGCTGGGCAGAAGGGCTGAAACCCCAACCCTCCTGTGTGGGTCCTACAAATGCAAGGACCGGGTGGTATCTCATTGGCTTACCACAGAGTGGTTAGTATTCCTGTTTTATGTTTGGTTTCTTGGTTTTTGTTTTAAGAGGATAGGTTACAATCTGGAACAGCTCTCAAATATATCCTGGGGGCCTTGAAGATCCCCTGTGGGTTCTTAGCTGTGAGCTGGAAGATGGGGTATGGTCTGTCCACACTGCTCTGATGTGGGCCCCGGGCTCCCTTGTTTTGAGTCTATTTCAGGCTCAACGTCAAGGTCTTCAAGGTCACCTGCAGAGTCCTCATGGTTACTCTCACCCTGGATGAGGCGGGCTGCTCTGCCCTGCTCCTGGGCTTAGGTCACGAAGCCTGGAGTGAGGCAGCACGCAGCAGGACAGGAGGAGGACACCAAGCAAACGGCCTCTCATCACTGCCCACGGCCCATGATGACCAGAGTCCCCAGACAAGGATGAGGCGCTGTGCAGATGCAAAGGAGGAGTGGAAAAGGAGACTGGGAAGGCTTATGGCATCGCTGCAGTGGCTGGAAATGGCTTTAGAATGAGGAGGCTGTCAGGACCTTCTCTTTTTCTCTAAGTTATCTAATTTAGAATCTAAGCAAACCCAATAGGTGGTTTCCACACACAGTGAGCACACTGGTCTGTGGCTGTAGGTCTAAACAGATACTCAGAAAGTGAACCCCACCCCAGTCCCTGAGACAGAGGCCTCCAGACCTGGTCCCTCTTCCACGGGCACTATGCCCAGCCATCTGGGGCTGGGCTGGGAGGACTGCCTGGAGGAGGCACCTACCTGCGGCACACCTTGTGGGGCAGCCCTGGCATGTCCTCTGCGTAGAAGCCCTCACCACAGGTCGGCACACATCTCCAGTCTTGGAAGTGGAAGCCTGGGGCACAGTGAATGCACTCCTCTCTGCTGGGCCCTGAGGGATGCGGGGAGAGAGCAGAGGTCAGTGACCACCCACCATCTGCTGCGTGTCACAGATCTGCGGCCCCACCCGAGAGCCAGGTCCTGTTCGGACGCCCCAAAAGGCTGCCCTGCAGCAAGACCACCCCCCCAACTGGTGCCCACCACATGTCTATACTGGCCCCCTCGCCCACTCCTAGGAAGTAGGCCTTACATGCCAAGCTCAGCGCACTCCCCCGGCCCCAGCCACGTTCATCAGCCTGATTCTTAAGGGCCTTCTTTCCCAACAAGCCTGGGCCGGTTTAAGCTAGGGCAGCTGGGTTGTAGCCTTGAACTCAAAATGGGGCCTGACCACACAAACTTACTTGCTGGATTTCAGAGATGTAGTTAAAAAAAAAAAAGTAAAAAAAGTAAAGATCAGCTCACTGATCTTTAAATATCAATTACATGGAGAAATGGTAATATTTACATAATGTGGTTAAACATGTTCTATTGATTTCACCTGCTTCTCAGGGTAACTTATACCCGCATCTGCAGCCCACGTGGTGTTTCGAGGGGACCGAATGTGGTGTGAGACGACGTGGAGAATAGAAAGAGGAGGTGTGTGGGCCTGGGGCTGACAGAGATGTGATGTGAAGGATCGGGACAATTTCAACAGAAAAAAAGCCACTCGGGCTCATGGGGTGGGGTGTGGGGACAGAAGAGGCAAGGACTCTGAATGAAGGATCAAGAGTTATGAAGGAAAACCTACAGCTCAGTCAACAGGGCTCGTCAGCGTGGGGCAGGCGCGGCCCAGACTGAAGAGACTGTGCTGTCCGTCTCTGCCCACCTCCTCACCATTCACACCAATAGCAAGTGAGCGCCAGGCATCCACTCTGTGCCAAATCTCCAAAGCACCTCACGGGGTGTCAGAGGTGGCCAGGAGGCCGCAGGCTGACGGCGCAGAGGGTCAAGCGTGGGGAGCAGTCGTCTTGGATGTGCCCCTCACTGGACCTCCCCACACTTTGACTGGGGTCTGGCCTCGGCTGGAGGCCTGGCAGCTTAGGCTGAGGTGTCCAGTCGTCTTCAAGGAGTGACTCGTGGACCTTGTGGACTTGAGGGACTCACGCCTGCGTCAAGGGAGAACCCCTGCAGACGGCTCCATGCTCCAACGGTTGGTCTTGTGTCTCAGAACCACAGCTGCTGGCCTGGATGGGGTTCTGAGCATCTGAAGGGATGGGGGTGAGGCAGAAGTGGGAGCCCGTGCGTGACGGGCCTTCGTGAAGGACAGGTGCCCACCGCCCGGGTCTGCATGGCGCACTGTCCCCCTGCAGCTGGGGTGTGGTGGGAGAGCCTGGCACACGTCCTTCTGGATTGATGGCTGCTCCTGTGCCCCCTCCTTCCGCCCCCGCTTATCTCCAGGGAGCATGTCCGTGGGTGGCCCCTCACTGAACCCCGCCCCCATCCTACCACCTGGGCCACTCCCCAGCATCTGCAGCAGGCTACTTCTACTTTAATGCTCAGTTTCCTAAACACAAAGTGGGTGAAATATGCTCAGCTGTGGCTGGAAGCCAAGAAAGCCCTGGATGGGTGGAGGCCCCGCCAAGGTGTGCGCCTCAGCACGGTTAAGACGGTACCTTCTCCATTCTGGATCTTTTACCATGACAACAAGAGCTGGAGACAGAGCCGGGTCTCCTGCACCCATCATGGCAGATGGGCACCCCAGAGATCCCAGCCTCCTGACTCAGAGGCTCTGGGACACGGACTGACCATCCTGGGGTCCCTGCCGCCTGGGGTGGGGACAGATGCCCCTAAGCTCCTGTGTATTCGAACCTCCCCACATGGTGCCCAGGGCTCTCACAGACAGGGCAGCAGGGGCCCCTGAATGAGAGCAGAAGGGGAAGGCCAGGTGGCTTGGGCCTCCAGGGGCTCTGGACAGGGACCCTGACCAGCAGCAAGGGGCCTTCTGAGACTCAGAGCTGGAAGCAGGGTCCCTCTACCCACATCAGCCAGGGTGGGTGCACACATCCCAGAGCATAGACGGCACCTGGGTAGGCAGGCGTGGGTGCAGGGCAGCCCTGGGACAGCTGGGCCCCTGAAGTGACAGGTGGCTGGGCTGGGTGAGAGAACCCACAAGCGACTATAAAGCCATCCACCAGCAGGCAGTGTGGGGGTGCCAAGAAAGGAAATTGCAGAATGAGCAAAAGTGCTATAAAGACAAACGCCTGGCTGGGTGTTATGGACTCAACAGACTGTGATATTTGAATAAGTGATGTCGGTGATGTTCCTTTATCAATCTGGGCTAAACAACTAGTCAAAGACATAGAACCAACATTGACAGGCATCAAGGCAAAAGGCAGGAGGGCTGCCCGACAAGCCCTGGCCTTCTGGGGGGAGGGGGGGTGTTGCTGTCCCAGAGTGGCCCCAGGGAGGCATGGCTTGCTCCAGAGGCCTTGAGGTTATGGCCTTGGCCATGGCATGTCTACCCTGGGAGGCTACCCTGTCCTGCCGGGACCCACATTACATCCTTAGTGGAGAGCTCATCCTTACACCCTTTCTGCAGCAAAAGCTCCACCCAACGTGGGTTTCCTAGAACAAGGACCCCAGCGTTGGGTTGGGAAGGAGGGTCAGAGGAGAAGATTCAACCAGAAATGTACGTGGGCCACAAACTCTGATGTGCGGCGTCATCTGCTGCACACAGCTCTGCAGCACGAGCCGACAAAACAATCACTCTCAGATTCTACACAGAATCTGCGGCTGGACGGCAGCTCTGCCATCATCCCTGTGGGGACTGCAGTACACACACACCCCTTACAGAAGCCTTTCCTCTGTGAGTGAGTGTTGAAGCTAAGACAGGCCCAGGAACTAAGGCTATGTCTTAAGAAGACTTCTCCTTCCTTCAGGCTCAGAACTTACCCTGTCTCTCCCCGATGACTCCTGAATCTTTAGGACTTGAACCTCAGGCACTTGCCTTGGCAAGAGCTCGAGAGCAGTGAGCAGCTCGGCCTGGCCTGAAAGCAACCCCTGCTGGCCGGGCTCCTAACGCCAGGATGTGGGCCCTTGTGGTTTTTCTTTTTTTAATTTTTAAAAATTGTAGTCAAATGTACACAATGTAAAATTTACCATATTTACCACTTAACATAGTTCAGTAGCATTAGGGCTTCCCTGGCGGCTGATGGTAAAGAGTCTACCTGCCAATGCAGGAGACACGGGAGGCATGGGTTTGATCCCTGGGTTCGGAAGATTCCCTGGAGAAGGGAATGACAACTCACTCTAGTATTCCTGCCTGGAGAACCCCATGGACGGAGGAGCTACAGGCCATAGGGTCGCAAAGAGTCGGACACGACTGAGTAAGTAGTAACACAATATTGTAGTACACCTGTGTCTTTCATATGTTGCCTTAGGCATGCTCAGAAAAACTAGGGTAGAGTACACCATAAAAAACATCTGGTCTGGCCCTATGGTCAGTAGCATTAAGGAGATTCACACCATCGTGGAGCTATTACCACCACCATCCATGCCCCAAACGTTTTCATCTTCCCAAACTGAACCTCTGTGCCTGCTAATCACTCTCTCTCCTCCCGGACTCAACACTGCAACATCCACCCACAGAGCCCTAAGTGCCAGGGCTTTCTGGGTTTCAGGTCCTCCGCCCACCCGCTGGCCTAGGGAGCAGGTGTGAACTTACCCACGCAGGTGCGGCAGGTGTGATGGCACTCCCCACATTGGATGAGCTCAGAGTCGAAGTAGGTGCCTGGCTCACAGTCTGGAATGCAGCTGCCCCGGGCAAGGCTGGTGAACAGGGAAAAAGGCAGGTTTTCACATCCTTTCTGAAACTCTGACTGTATTAGGATTTGTCCTCAACATCTTTTCTGAGAGGAGATGAGAGGTGCTGGAACACAGGTGTTGGTGTCACTTCAGGTTCTGAGCTCAGGAAAAGTGGTTGGGAGGGATGCTCAGGCCTTCTGGTGGCCTTGTCCCCATGCGGAGTGCCGTTTCCTGTGCACTTTCTGACACCAGCCACTATGGAATCTGAGGCCCGAGGGGGTGGTGGTGTCACCCTGCTGGCTCCGTCTCCCAGGGCGCAGCGTCTGTAATGCGGGAGAGGGGCCAGCAGCAACAATCACCTTGAAACTCGATTGGTTCCAGCCTTGCCCTTGCCTGAAACCTTCCGTGTTTCACAATGAACTTGAAATAAAATCCGCTCCTGGGACCTGGCAAGCCTGCGAGCTGTGACTCCCAGGCTCAGATGAGAACGGGGGTGACCTGCAACTCTGGGGTTGTGGTTCCCTTCCCTTCCTGGCTCCCTGGACCCTCTTCACTCCAATCCCCTGATCTGGAAGTGATCAGACGAAGCTCAGGGCTCAGGGAAGCTCAGCTGTGCTGCCGGGAAGATTGTTCCTCTCCCCGTTAGTAACTGCGATAAAGATTAAATGGTGAGAGCTGATGGAATAAAATGCTCATTACGCTTCCTTCCTTCACTCCTTGCTGCACAAGAACTCAACCCTGTGGGTGTTTTCCCCTCACAGTGGCATTCGGGTGGTGGAAGGTGGGCGGGGGGAGGTGGGCCACAGGACCAGTAACCTTGTCCCCTGGCCTGGTGAGACATGCTGAGAGTCACAGAGCAGCTGGTCAGCATCTGCATTTTAACAAGACCCCTTGCCCCGCCCTGCCCCCTCGCAGCAGGGTGAGGCGGGATGCGCTTCCCTCAAGGACCACCTCTTGTCTCTTTCTTTCTTCAAGTGCAGACCCCAGTCTGAGACTGGACTTGGGGAGAGCCTGCAGCACAAATCCTAACAGAATGACTTCTAAGCTTCTAGACGGTGACTTCAAGGAACAAGTGGTGTGTAATTTGATGGCACGAAATGGGCTAAACCAACATTTCAAAATATTCCCGTAAAAACCTTTAATCCAGTAAAATGTTTTACAGGAAACAGTAAGATGTTTACAGGAGAGCTCCCTGGGAGGAAACACGAGGGCTGGGAGACAGAGAAGGCCAGGCGATGGGGCAGAGGGAGGAACCCCGTGTCCAGACCAGGAGGGAGACAGGTGGGTGGGATTCGGGGCCTGAGAAAGGAGCTGGACTCCCACCCTCCAGCTTCCAGCCCCACTTTCCATCAGCAGATCAGCTTTGACTGATTCCCCAAATGCTGCCTCAGACTAGAGACCTTCCTCATCCTCCGACTTTCTATCCTAGACAAGCTCTAAGTGCAGATCTGATTTTGACTTGGAATCTTTATCCTGAAAGGGCTTTGGGCCTCTGAAATTTTAGCTTTTAGGAAAAAGTGTAAATCGACAACAGACACTAAAACCACCGCGGCCATGCCCAACAGGAGGGTCTTACCTGAATCCTTCTTTACAGACAGTACACTTCTCTGGCTCATCAATGCACTTTTTACAGCTTGGGTGGCATTTAAGGCAGTTTTTCTGACCTGGAGAAAAGTGAGAGGAGGAAAAGAGAAGGGTGAGAAGAGTGGATGTAGGTCAAGCTTGGGCCAACAGGACTGAAGAGTTTCGAGAGGGGCTCACTGATGGAACAGCAGTCATAGGCAACATGTTGACAGAACCACCAGAGCCATATGGGGACCACGTGCCTGGGGGTTGGGTCACAGGCCTTGCACCCCTTTTCTGGAGTAAACTCAAGTCCTCAGGTCACCTTAAGGTCTGGAGGGGGCCCTTAGCTCTCTCCTCGGGGACTGGAGGCAGCCAAGCAATTTCCTGAGGGGCTGGTCTTCCTGAGTGAGATGGGTGGGGCCACAGGAGCCCCTGAACCTCCCAACCCAACAGAGGGTCTTCACAGCGGTGAGACACAAAGCTCAACATCTGCCACACCTTGAAGGGGAAGCCCTGGGTCTTGGCGATCATCCAGGTCACTCATCCTGGCATCTTGGCCACTACACCTTGGGGCGTCCTCCCCAGGGCCCACAGGCAGCATTATATATGCTGCAGGGGCTCAGAGAGCACGTCTTGGGGGACAAGGCATTGGGGTGGGATGGGGAGTGTGGATGGAGGCGTAGCCAACCTGGCCCCCAGACAGGAGTCTGCAAAGGCTGTGAAGCCTGTCTTGCCTGACTCTGAGGCTCCTCTAAAGAGGGTGGTCGTTCCACAGCTGTAAACATCCTTAAAGACTGCCTGGCTCCTTCCCACAGCAGTGACAGCAGGGCATGATGGGGCCTCCTATAGGCCCAGGCCAGACATGAGCTCCAGTAAGGCCTGTCATCTGCACCACAGCCAACACGCCATCTGAGAACTGTCTCCATTGATTTAACCCAGACTCTCTCTGCACTCTCCTCCAGGGTGTGGGGGATAGATGGTGAGCCGTTGGCCCTGGGGCCATCCACCCTGCTCCCCAGGACAGGCAGGGTGGCAGGATGCTAGTGTTGCTCTGAGCTCACACCCTGCTGGGTCATCGAAGCTGGGCCCTCTTGCCTCGCTCAGCTTCCTCCCCTCAGCAGGGTCGCCTAGCTGGGAGCCTGGTTACTGTGAGGCGCATGGCCCAACCCTGCCCCCCCGGCCCCCTACCCCATGCCATCTTTCTGAGCCCAGTCTCACCCAACAGCAGGCTCTGCTCATTCACGGAGGCCCAAAACCTCCCTGTCTGCAACCATAACTTCAGCACAGCGGCTAAACCACCAAAGCCGCGAGCTGCTGACAGGGGTGGGGATGGTGGTGGGGTCTGTGCTCCCCATCCCCCCAGCCCCCATGCTCACACCCACTACTCCAGGACAAGCGGTGGGGTCCTCAGAGGCCTTTCCATGGGTGTCTGAAATCAGTGAGCCTAAAGGCCCCTGACTCAAGTCACCTCTTGTTCAACCTCCACAGTGGACACTGACCCACACACGCATGACAGCCCTGGCTCCAGGGGCTCCATCTCTGTGTCACATTGAACCATCTTGGCCAGGCCCCATGTGAACCGCTGTCCACTACCAGGGTCCAAGGGCTGTGACTTCCCCCTTCCTCCCCACTCCTTCCCATGAAGGGTCCTTGCACACAGGAAGCAGAGGGCCAGGGCAATTCTCCCAGGAGAGGGGAGTGGACCTGAGGGGACAGTTCTCCTAGAAGAGGAGAGCCAGCCCCAAGGGGACAGTTCTCTCAGGAGAGGGGAGCCAGCCCCAAGCGGATAGCTCTTCCAGGAGGGGACCCTAGCCCCAAGTGGGCAGTTCTCACAGGAGAGGGGACCCCAGAGGACAGTCTTCTCAGGACAGGGAACCCAAGCCCCGGAGGGACAGCTTTCCCAGGAGGGGACCCCAGCCCCGAGTGGACAGTTCTCTCAGGAGAGAGGACCCTGCCCTGAAGGGACTGACTCCTATCCCAGGCCCAGGAACAGACATGCACTTACTTTCGTCAGCATAAAATCCGGCGGGACAGAGGGTCACACAGGAGTTCACCTCCTGATGGTGGTAGAAGCCACGGCGGCAGGTCAGGCACTGCGTGGAGCCCCGGCCAGAGCAAGTCTCACACCCCTTGTGGCACCGGCGGCAGCGGCGGGCTGCGGTGTCCCCAAAGTAGCCCAGAGGGCACGCACTCACGCACTTCCTGTGGGGGCAGACATGGAGAAGACCGTACTGCTGGGCCCAGTCCCCACCTGCACAGGGGCACAGGGAGGGGTGGGCCAGGGCGGGCAGGGGGACCCCTCAGCTACCCCTGGAGGTTCCTGATGCAGTTGAGTGGGGAAGGCTTGCATGGGAAGCCCAGAGCCCTTCCCTCTCAAGGCTTCCCCAAGGGGTGGGGGCACTTGCAGGGCATGTGGCTTTCTTGGGCAGAACTCCCAGCACCAGCAGAAGCCCCCTGATAGGCAGCAAGTGGATCTCCAAGGTCACCATGAGGGCCCAGCAGCTTCCCTGCCAGAGCCCTGGCCGCTGAGTGCACCCCAGGGGGGCTGCACCCCTGCCTGGGCACGCAGGGGTGGGGACTCCTCATTCTTGGCAGACTTTGCTAGTGTTTACAGCAGTACTGGCCCCAGAGATAATGTTTGTCTGCAGTTTCTAAGCGACTGCCATGCTCAGTACGACCCACTTTTGTTTAACACAATGGAGAGAAAAAGCTTACGAACATAGCACAATGCCACCCACGGCCTCTGAGACAGCCTCTGTCTCAGTCACGAGCTATTCACGTGATGAGAACAGAAGGCTGCGAAGCATAAACTTTTCAAGCAGTGACCCTTCAGGTGACCTCCCTTTGGGGTATGTGGCTGTGACCCTCAAAGTGACTTCCTTCCAGGGTGTATGGCTGTGACCCTATATGTGACCTTTCCCTTCCGGGTGGTGTCGCTAATCCCTATGTAGGAGCCAGGACACACAGCTGCAGCCCAGCCCTTTACCTGCTGGTCTTGACACTCCCCAGGCTGAAGTGGATGCAGTTCAAGCACTGGTCTGCACCGGGGCCATCACAGCCTTTGTCCCCACACTCCGGATGGCACACACCTTAAAGAAACAACCGTTTCCTTTCACCCACAGAGATGTTGTCTCAGTCATGTCGAGCCCCCAAGAAACCGGTGTCTGGGTCCCACAGGCCCCTGCTGGGCCAACACACCCATCCTGTAGGGACCTGCCTGGGCTGAGGACAGAGGGTTTGATGACCTGAGATGGGGGCTGCCTGAGGACAAGTAGGAGAGCAGTGGGCAGGGACCCAGGACTGTGACATTCTAGCATCCTTTCTGTGGCAATGTCACAATGCAGGCTGGCCACCACCCCCATCTCCACCGTGAAGGGCAGTGCAGAGTCACATGGGGACCAGTCACCACCCCCATCTCCACCATGAAGGGCAGTGCAGTCACAAGGGGACTGACCATCAACCCCATCTCCACCATGAAGGGCAGTGCAGAGACACATGGGGACCAGTCACCAACCCCATCTTCACCATGAAGGGCAGTGCAGTCACAAGGGGACTGAGCATCAACCCCATCTCCACCATGAAGGGCAGTGTAGAGTCACATGGGGACCAGTCACCACCCCCATCTTTACCATGAAGGGCAGTGCAGAGTCACATGAGGACCAGTCACCATCCCCATCTCCACCGTGAAGGGCAGTGCAGAGTCACATGGGGACCAGTCACCATCCCCATCTCCACTGTGAAGGGCAGTGCAGAGTCACATGGGGACTGACCATCAACCCCATCTCCACCATGAAGGGCAGTGCAGAGTCACATGGGGACCAGTCACCACCCCCATCTCCACCATGAAGGGCACTGCAGTCACATGGGGACCAGTCACCACCCCCATCTCCACCATGAAGGGCAGTGCAGAGTCACATGGGGACCAGTCACCATCCCCGTCTCTACCATGAAGGACAGTGCAGTCACAAGGGGACTGAGTATCAACCCCATCTCCACCATGAAGGGCAGTGCAGAGTCATGTGGGACAGCTGTGACCAGGCAGCCACTTTCTGATGAGGAATGAAGGAGAGAAGCAGGGTGCACCATGCTGCCACCCTCACGCAGTGATGGAGCTGGGCAGGTCTCCATGGCCCGAGTGGGTCTGGGCTGAGCCCTGCTTGGCTCCCCCATCTTGACCTCAGAGGTGCCCCCGCCGCCTTCTCTCCATCCCCAGTTCTAACTCTGGGAGCTTGTGTGTTGCTGGAACTGGGGGAACCCCACAGGGCCCGTCCCGGTCTCCCTTCCACCTGTGCTTCAGGGAAGAGACCAGCTCTTCAGTTCTGGCCCTTGGGCTGGGGCCCCTCCACAGGGGTCCTCCTCACCTGGCCACTGGGCTGAGCTATGGTGGAACGCCCCTCCCGTCTCCTCCCCACTTCCCCCAGTGTCTTCACTGGGAAGTGGCTCCAGAAAGCCTCCCCATGTGGGGAGGGGCCTGGAGGGGCATTTGAAGACTTTTGAGTCCCTGGAAGAGAAAACAACCACCTTCTACAAAGTTGCAGTTGTCGGAGAGGGTGGTGAGTAAGTTCAGAGTCAAAGAGGAGGTGACTAGCCGGTCACCAGCATTTCCCGGCCCGAAGGGAAAGACACAGGGCTTACTCTGTGCAGCCACAACGGGTCTTTGCTAAGGGCACAATGTCCCCTTCATCCCTCTTTAAAGGGCCTCCAGACCTTCCTAGTGTTAGACTCGCTGTATTTGGCTTTCCTCCCCCAAGGTTTACCGTTGTCGGCATTTCCAAAGTTTTCACTGTGGGTCCCACCGGGAACCCCTTTCAAAGCTGTGCTCATCCCTGGGGACGAGCTAGACGGCTCCTCAGGGTCTGGGGGCATGAGGCTCCCCTATCGCTCCCTCAGCTACAGGAAGCTGTTGGATTTGGGCATCAATTTGCATTTGAGCTGACTCTTGTCTGCTCATCCTTTTATGGCATCCAGCCCTCCCCGAAGAGGCCTGACAACCTGTGGTCTGGGGTCATCTCCCCCCAAGGCAGGTGAATCTCCTGTGAGAAGTTGAGAATAACTTTCTTAACCCTAAGGAGAAGTGTAGGGATGGGAGGAGATAGCCCACACTCCCCACTCTTCCCCAGCCTGGCAGATGGAGCTCCACAGGGCAGGACCTGGTCTAGTAACCATGTTGGATGCCAACTTTCTGGCACCTGAAAGGCGTTAGGACAGCTCAGAGCAGGTGCTCAGTAAATACCTGCTGAATGGCTGAGGGTGAGAAGGGATGAAAGAGCAAGGCACTGGGATACTGGGGCAACCCGGCGCCCTCCTGTCCACACACAGAATGTCCTCAGATGTCCCAAGACATGGAAGGCTTGGGGGAGGCCTGGTGCACTCAGTCCCCTCTCCCTGGGGCCTCTCTCTCTGCAGGTAAGAGATTAGTCAGGGATCCAGTGGGGAGCCCCATGCTAGGTGGGGGTTGCAGAACCCTGATAGGGTGCCCAGGGATGGCAAGTCCAGCCCCGCACAGGGGCAGGGGGTGGATAGCCTTGTGCCAGGGAGCGCGGTGAGATCCTCCCAAGCAGGATCCTCCAGTCTGCATCTGTGAGCCCCCTCCCTGTGCCAATCTCTTCCTGGATCACCCTGAATAGCCCAACAGGAGGGTCATCCCTGCCAGAAATCATTCCTGAACTCTGTCTACCAGCTGGGCTGCCTGGTCCCACCCCCACTGCTCCTCAGAAGCACCTGGGTTCCCTTGGGCTCAGCTATACCCATCTTCTGGGTGGGTGTGCTTATGCCCCCTTTCCCTCTTCTATCCAGGAGCCTGAATGTTCCTCAGAGACCCCTCGCTTTCTGTCTCACCTCCCAGGGCTTCAGCCACAGGGCAGCATGGACACTCTCCTCCTAGCTTTGCAGCCAGCAGGATGGTGACCACCCCCTGAGAAAATGGAACATTTCCTGTGCTATCAGTAAACAAGGAGGTCACAGGCATGAGTGACTCCAGTCCTCCAGGGCAGCCAGGAAGGAGGAGAACCTGGGCCATCTGGCCGCCACGGGGCTGCAGCCACTCCATCCAGGGAGCCCTGAGGAACTCAGGATGTGACTGCACAGGACAGAGACCCCAGACAGCTGAGGTGCGCATGGAAGGAGAGCTTTCAGCGAGGCAGACTCCTGCATCGTCCCACACACAAATGGCAGAGGCAAGAGTCTGGGCTCACCTGATGGTTCACACAGTAAAGAATCTGCCTGCAGTGCAGGAGACACAGGGGACCTGGATTCAATCCCTGGGTCAGGAAGATCTCCTGGAGAAGAGAATGGTAACCCTCTCCAATATTCTTGCCTAGAGAATCCCAGGGACAGAGGAGCCTGGCGGGCTACAGTCCATAGGGTTGCGAAGAGTCAGACATGACTGAGCAACTGACGCTTTCACATTCATTTTCATTCATACACAGAAAAGTGCCAACTTCCTTGACTTGGGATATCTGCTTTTCTTTAATTCACAAAAATATTTTTGATGTTCAGACTGCCTGCCCTTAGTTGCAAACTTCTATATAACCTGGCTCCTACCCCTCTCACCTCCTCAGAGCAGTTATCTCAGGGTCACTTGAGATGCTGCCTCCCAGGCTTAAGTCCTAAAAGCTTCCCTCAAATAAAACATAACTTCTCGGTTGAGACTATTTTTTAAGTTGACACCCCTCTGCAGGTGCTGGACTGACACTGGCTTATTTAAAAACTCTTTCTTGACTCCTGTGTGGAGTGAATCCAGGATAAAAACATATGTGAGCAAACATTAGAAAGCAGCTGGGGGTTCTCAATGGCTCTGTCCTTACGGGCTTAGGCCTGAAGGACCAGGTATATTCAGTGAGTCTCACAGCCCTTGCCATTCTCACCACCCAGAAGCCTAGCCTCCATGTTACCATGAGGCTTGAGGTGGGCATCAGGGGATCCATCTGCAGAGACCCTTACTACCCGCGAGCAGCTGACCTCCTCTCTGGCCCCCTACTTACCTCCTCTCCTTTATTTACTTCTTGGCTCCCGGAGGGCTGGCCTGGCCCCTGTCCACCCCCCATCACAGCACTGCCCAGTGCCCTCGCTGCCAGAGCCAGGAATGAACAGGGCTCAGTGTCCCCCAGGCACCATCAGCATGACCAGCTTGGCATCCAAGAAGGCTCCCCAGTTCTCGGCTACCTCTCAAGCTCACCCTCAGCTGTGTGAGAAACTCCACAAAGTCCCCAGTCACAGCTGCACCTCACAGTCTTCCCCACTCGGTCCCTCTCCTTCTCCCGCAGCTTCTGTACCCGGGCTTGCCTGTTTGTGACAGAGGGGATCCCCAGGCACCCAGGAGATGGCCCCCTCCCCCAAGTCCTCACCCCTCCTTCCATGCCCCTCCTGCCCTGGCCCCTTTCCTGTTCTTCTCCTGTTACTGGTGTGCCCCCCCTACTTGCCCAAGACCCCAGGGAACCTCCTTGAGGGTCAGGAACGCCCCTCAGTCCCAAAGAGACCCCTCTAATCCCCATGGTCGGGCTCCTGAGTGGCCTGGGCTGCATAAGAGTTAGAGTGACATTCCAGGACAGTGTGAGGTTAGAGCCACAGCAGATTTTAGCGGGGAGGGAATCCGTCCTTTATTAATAATTACTGAATCTTGCCACTGTTTATAAATCACAGGGGGTACAGAGCAGATTAGTCCATACATAATTCAATGCTCCATTTTAAAGGCACAGTAGGAGAAATTTAAAATTGAATCACCCATAATTTATGCTTGATCTGTATTGGTGGAATTCTCCATTTTGTTATTTTTTTTTTCCAGAAGCTATTAGATAACTCAAAGCAACAATAGTCTTAGATCTCACTCATCATTTATCAAGCAGCTGAAATATTTAGCTAAGGAAAATATACCCAACCAGAAAGATTCCACATTTCACAATCACTGGGGTGGTTCTGAGGCAAAGGAAAGCTTTCAGCCAGGTATGCCCACAAGATCATGCCCGGCCCAGTGCTGGGAGCGTCCATGGCTGCCTAGGCTGCCAGGTCCTTGGCATGGAGCATTGCAGGCTGAGCCAGGGATGCCCGTGGGGGTGCTGCAGGAAGACCACTGGCAAGCAGGCACCCCTGCTGCTTGTGAGTGTTCCTCCGACATCAGGCCTTGACCCTGTCACACGACCTCCTCCAGTCCCCCCACCCTATCTCCTGGTCCTCTGTGGTCTCCATGCCAGCCACTCCTCCTGGCCATGCCCACACGTCCCGGCTCCCGTCACTGCCCCGGGCCTTCCCACATCCTGGCCACGAGGACGGAGAGCAGACAGATGAGGGAGAGGGTCTGGAGGCTGAGCTGGAGCCGGGGGTCCCCTGAAGGAAAGGGGGTGCCCCAGAGGAGTGCCACTAGCCGGGGGCAGGTCCATGTTCTTTTGGGGCACAGGGAACCTGTATTACCGTCCTAGGAAGGTTGTAGAGTACTTACTGGTTTGCAGCATACTTACTGGTCTGTAAAAGACTAGGAGAGCCGGGGGAGGAAGGAGCTGTGAGTGCAAACGACCACCATTACTACGACTCCCGAGCAAGAGGAGACCGGCAGCCCTAACCCGCCTGCCACCGGGGAGTGGACAAGCAGGCATGTCCTCCGGCCGCAGGCTCAGTACCTGTGTAGTCCTCTTCGTCCTCCGGAACCTCGGCCTGGGACAGTGACACGGCAGTCCTCGGGGGTTCCAGCTCCGAGGCGGAGAGCTCCAGCATCCGAGAGCGGGACTGGTGGGTGCTGAAGGCGGTGTAGGGGTGCTCGGCAGTGCCGTACAGGATGAGGGTCCACTCCCTCAGCTTCCCTGGAAGGCACAGGATTCAGATTCACCCAGAGTCCAGAAAGCCCTCAGGAGGCCCAGGACGTGCTCCAGCCAGAGACCTCCGCCCCCCAGAAGTGCCTGGCGCTGCCGGCTCAGGTAGCCAGCCCTCCTCTGACAGCAGGGCTCCTAGCCCAGTGCCATCCCCCCTTGTTACCCCCTGCCCAGCCACCTCTCCCTCCTTGGGTGGTGGTGCAGCCCCTTCCCCCCAAACGACTCCCACCCCCACAACAGGTAGCTCCCTCCCTGTCTGGGAAAATCCAGGGGATGGATCTGGGTTAGGCGGGCCCTCAGCCTCATCCCATGTGTTCCAACGTGCTAGCTGGGGTCTCTACCCTGGGTCACAGGACGGCGGGTCTTGGAAACAGAAAGATGACTGGTACCCTCACTGGTCTGCATGTGTAGGGAGGGGGACAGGGAGCAGCAGGGACCACCCTGCTGCCTCTATGAGGGAAGGAGGCCGGGGCAGCTAGATATGCTCAGGTGTGAGAAGGGGAACCTGGCCCGCACCGTGCAGGTGGGATCACTGATGTAATACAGCCCACAAAGGTGGGGGTAGACACGACTGCAGGCCGCCTCCCTCTCTAAACACATGTGGCCAGCGTTCCGGGCTGTGGGACTGTGTCGGGAGGGTCACTGATGTCATCATCGTGCAGCTGAGGGGCCGAGGGCCAGGGTGACCTGCCGAAGGACAGGCGTCGGCTCGTGCTAATGGGCTCCGGTTGCCCCAGCTGCACAGGGTTTATTAAGAAGAGGACTGACTCCACAGGAACTGGTTCTGTCATGCAGTGGGGGATAGGTCAGCACTGGTTTCTCTTACCCAGCATGGCCAGATAAGGTCCCAGCCCCTGAGAGCTGCAGCCACCAAAAAGCCCCCAAGTCAGGCTCAGGCCCTCCCGGCCTGACCAGGGTTAAAGCAGGTAAGGAACCTGTCCTGGGCTGACTGTCCCCTGGGACACGTCTCCAGAGGGGGTGGCTCTTTCCGTGGCCGAGTTCCCAACACAGCAAGTGATACTGACAGGGAAATGCTTCATGTGGGCCCGGGTGCAGCAAACACAGCTGGGCTAGATGCACCGTCCATTCTCTGACAGCCCCAAGGATCAAACCAGTTCCTCACAGTGCTGAGTGAGGAACACTCATAGTGACTGCAAGGGGAGCGTATGACCACAGGCAGCAATGAGGGCTCTACGAGCTGTAATCAGAGATGAGATTTATTTCAACTTTGTATCATGTCTCCAGAAACCCCACCAAAGGCCTCGTCACTAAAGTCAGATGCTTATTTTAGGCAGAGGTTTGGTGGGACAAACAAGAGAAGGGAGGCTGCTCTAAGCTTGGGATCAGCACAGCCTGTGTGTGAGTGGGGAGAGCAGAACCAATACCAAAAAACCATGGGAATAGCTCCTAAGAGTTCTCCTCATGAGGAGAAACCAGCTTCTTTCCTTCCTTGTGTGTCTGTAGGAAATGATAGGTAGGACATTAGGGAGACTGACTGCAGCAATCACTTCTCACTATGCGTAAGTCACTGTGCTGTAACCTTATGCTTCTCAGGGCCACGTGCCAATTATATCTCGATAAAGTTGACAAGAAAAATAATCCCAAGAAACCAGCAGGAGGATCTGTCTTGCAGGGAGGCCTGGAAGGGAGGCCGAGAGGGGAGGCCTGGAGAAGAGGCTGGGGTTCAGGAATGGAAGAGAGACTTCCTTTTTATTGTTTTCCTTTGTGGATGGTTTGATTTAAAAAAAAAAACATGGCATATATTACCTTTCACATATATGAATATTAAATCATTAAGTTTAGTTTAAAAATCTATAAACAGGGACTTCCCTGGTGGTCTAGTGGCTAGGACTCCACACTCTCTGCCCCTACTGAAGGGGGCCCAGGTTTGATCCCTGGTCGGGGAACTAAATCCTATATGCCACAACTAAAGATCCTGTGTGCCGCAACTAAGACCAGGTGCAGCCAAATAAACAATTTTTTTTTTTTAAACAAGATCAAACCAGTTAATCCTAAAGGAAATCAACCCTGAATATTCACTGGAAGGACTGATGCTGAAGCTGAAGCTCCAACACTCTGGCCAGCAGACATGAAGAGCCAACTCACTGGAAAAGACCCTGATGCTGGGAAAGATTGAAGGCAGGAGGAGAAGGGGATGACAGAGGAGGAGATGGTTGGATGGCATCATTGACTCAACGGACATGAGTTTGAGCAAGCTCCAGGAGATGGTGAAGGACAGGGAAGCCTGGCGTGCTGCAGTCCACAGGGTCGAAAAGAGTCGAACACGACTTAGTGACTAAACAACAACAACAAAGAAACAAACCGGTTATACAGTCGAGGAAGCAAACGTGAAAAAGCTGAGGCCCAGTGCTTTTGATTTACAGTTCTGAAACAAACGTGAAGGCTCAAAATCTACAAGTACAGAAGGAGCAGAGTGGAAGTCCCCCCAGCCTGCCTGCCCGAGCCACCATCTCTGTCCACGGCTACTCGGCTACCTGTTTCCTGAGCATCCTTCTGGAGGTGTTTTATTCTTATCCAAGCAAACATGAATACATAGTCTGCCCCGTCCCTTTTATCAACACACCTGGCAGCACATTCTGCGCTTGGGCTTTTCCATTAAAACACATCCTGCTGATCTTTCCATCACTGCCTCCGAGAGCTGTGGGGTCACTTACTAACAATGCCCTTGGCCCTTGACAGGCATTGAAGTTGTTTTTGAATGTCTGCAGTCACAGACAGCCTATAGCCTGGGTCACATGAGGAGGCGCCAGGCGAGGCTGGCAGAGCAAGGCCCGGCACTAAATCCTGGCTCGGCCACCTGCTAGCTGAGAGGCCTCAGGCAAAGTACTCACTCTCCCTGTTCTTCAGTGTCCTCATCTGTGAAGTGGGATCACATTAACAACACCTACTTCACGGATCGGCCTGGGGAATGAAATGACTTTAACGACGGTAGAGATTCAGAAAAGTGACTCATGTGGAAGTGCAGCTCCAGGCTCTCAGCTGCTGGGTAGCCCCTGCGCCCCCTCCCCTGACTCCACACCCATCCACAACTCCGAGGATGTAGCCCATAGCCCGTGCCAGCTCCCAGCACTCTTACCATGCCCAGAGTCCACCCTCACTGTGAGGAGAGGAGACGCAGAGGGAAGAACCAAGGAGGAAGCAGAAGACCCACCATCCAGGGTTAGAGCAGAGACCCAGCCCACATTCCACAAGACTCCATCCAGGTTTATAGCAGAGACCCAGCCCACACTCCAGGACTCCATCCAGGGTTAGAGCAGAGACCCAGCCCACACTCCAGGACTCCATCCAGGGTTAGAGCAGAGACCCAGCCCACACTCCACAGAACTGCATCCAGGGTTAGAGCAGAGACCCAGCCCACACTCCACAGAACTGCATCCAGGGCAACAAAGACCCAGTCCATACTCCACAGGACTCCATCCAGGGTTAGAGCAGAGACCCAGCCAGCCGACACCCAACGGGACCTTCATCCAGAGCAGTAGGACCTTTTAACAAGAATGTACTGCTTATTGGTCAAATCTGCACAAGGTATCCTTACAGAAACCCAACCGGTACCATTAGTTTCCAGGAAAGGGTTCTTAAAAGATGCCCTGATCCCAGTGCCTTAGCTGTCTCTCCATCAGATTCCTGAGACCCTAGAAGAAGGAGGGGCACATTTGCCTGATCAAGTGCTCGGGCAGCACTGCAGGGAGAGGAGAGGATAATCCAAGCTGATGCCCGAGGTCGCTGACAAATGGCCTTATCTTCATTCACTGTCTTCAGTGCATTTCCTCTCAATGAACTGAGCTAATGAACAAACAGGGTTATTCCTATTCAAAGAGAGAACAAGAATTAAGGCAAGACTAAGGCAGAGTTTGCCAATAGGAAAGTACCACCAACGATATTGCTTTTCTCTTCCAGCATTTTGAATTAAGCGCTAATCCAAACAAGCTAGATGTGGGGGAAAGATTTTGTTAGATTAAGGGCTCTGAACTAATCCTTTTGAATTCCTGGCTTTTCTTCAGCCACAAGCAAAGTTATGAACAACAAAGAATTTATTAAATCTCCGCCACCCTCACACTCTTATGGCAGAGCGAAGAGGAACTAAAGTACCTCTTGATGAAACTAAAAGAGGAGAGTGAAAAAGCTGGCTTAAAACTCTACATTCAGAAAACTAGATCATGGCATCCAGTCCCATCACTTCATGGCAAATAGATGGGAAAACAATGGAAACAGTGACAGACTTTATTTTCCTGGGCTCCAAAATCACTACAGATGGTGACTGCAGCCATGAAATTAAAAGACGCTTGCTCCTTGGAAGAAAAGCTATGACAAACCTAGATAGCATTTTAAAATGCAGAGATATTACTTTGCTGACAAAGGTCTGTCTAATCAAAGCTATGGTTTTTCCAGTAGTTATGTATGGATGTGAGAGTTGGACCATAAAGAAGGCTGAGTGCCAAAGAATTGATGTTTTTGAACTGTGCTGCTGGATAAGACTCTTGAGAGTCCTTTGGACTGCAGGGAGATAAAATCAGTCAATCCTAAAGGAAATTGAGTTCAGTTCAGTCCAGTTCAGTTCAGTCACTCAGTCGTGTCCAACTCTTTGCAACCCCATGAATCGCAGCACGCCAGGCCTCCCTGTCCATCACCAACTCCCAGAGTTCACTCAGACTCACGTCCATCAACTCAGTGATGCCATCCATCCATCTCATCCTCTGCTGTCCCCTTCTTCTCCTGCCCCCAATCTCTCCCAGCATCAGAGTCTTTTCCAATGAGTCAACTCTTAGCATGAGGTGGCCAAAGTACTGGAGTTTCAGCTTTAGCATCATTCCTTCCAAAGAAATCCCAGTCCTGAATATTCATTGGAAGGACTGATGCTGAAGCTCAAGCTCTAATACTTTGGCCACCTGATGCAAAGAACTGGCTGGAAAAGACCCTGATGCTGGAAAAGACTGAAAGCAGGAGAAGGCGACGACAGAGAAGAGATGGTTGGATGGCATCACTGACTCGATGGACATGAGTTTGAGCAAGCTCATGAGTTGGTGAAGGACAGGAAAGCCTGGCGTGCTGCAGTCCACAGGGCCACAAAGAGTTGGACACTACTGAGTGACTGAACTGACCGAACTGAACTTAAGGAGGGGGTCTTCAGATCTATAGGCAGTCGGTCAAAAGCACAGGTGATAGCCCAGGCTTAACAACTGGTGTACCAAGCACAGTGGGGTGGGGAAGAGAGGGCAGATAGTCTTGCGGGACTGAATGCTCAGTCTGTAGGGCTGATGCTGTCCTGTGGCAGGTGGTGCCAGAATGGAGTTACATTGTAGCACACCCAGGTGGAGCTGCAGAGAATTGCCTGGCCTGGGGAAAACCCCACACGTTTGGTGACGCGAAGTGAAGAGCTCTGTGTGAACAACAGAGGAGACACAGGGAGAGAAACACAGGAGGGAGGAAGAAGTGGGTCTTCCCCTACTCCATGTTTCTATTTTACAACATCAGCTGCAGTTTTCTTGAAATTTTCTGGTCCTGCTCTTTGTTTTTGCTGCCTGAGTTGCTTCTTCCCCCCAGAGTTTGTTTTCTGTAAAGTCTGTGTCTGTTTTGATGTTGCATAAACTTCTCACATGTGTGGGGGTCCTTTTCTATTTATCAGTGAGGCACTAAGAATGATTAGAGGTTCTGCATGCTGGAATGTGAAAACACACTTTTTGTTTATTGATTTCGTATTCAGCAAACTTGCTAGCCAGAACAAAACGAGAACGGAAATGTTATCGTAGCATGCCAGCTAGCTCAGATGTAAACAATGCTTGTTTTCATAGTAAATGCAAGCACTTCGCATCAGAAACAGTGGAGACGGGAAGAAAATGTACGATTTTTAAAGTGCTGAAATAATAGAAAAGAAACAGGACTGACCCAGGATCCAGTGAAAATAACTGTTCAGAAATAGGTGGAGCCATGGCACCCTCACCTTGATTCCGGTCAGCAGAGTCAAAATCAACGTGTCAGTAAATAAACCTATCCTTAAAAACAAACCAAAAGATGGGTTGAAATAAAGATATTCTGAGATAAGTCCAAGCAGGGAAGGGTTATGGCCAGCAGGCTAAGAAATGGAGAAGCAGCTCTTCAGGCAGAAGGAATATGGTCACACCTAAAACCTGGATCCACAGGGAGAACATAGGGAAGAGTAGCTTTTTTTTTTCCTTCACTCGGGGCTAGGCCTCCCTGTCCCCTCTATTTAACCCTCACTACCTGTTTGGATCGGCAGTATTTTTATAATCATCCAGTTCCAATGATCTCCTATTTTAAATTATGGTATTTTCCTTTGACACGAGTCATTTAGTAGTGTTGCTCAACTATCAAATGTATAGGCTTTTTCTAGTAACCTCTTAAGTTTTGATTTCTTACGTGTACTCTCAGAGGACAGGGTTTATATACTACCAGTCCTTGGAAATAGCCTGAAGCTTGCCAAATGGCCCATGACGTGCCCAATTCTCATAAACAATCCACCTTGTGCTGGAAAGGCGAGTGTGTTCTTCGGTCATTGTGTGTAGGTCCACTGGTTGGACCTAATTTTCAACTGTGATGTTCAGAATTCTCTTCCTACTGACTTTTGCGTTTTGTCTATCAAATGTACTTGAGGTACCCTAAACCTCCCACCCTGTGTGTTAGTCTGTCTTTTTCTCTTTGGAGTTTTAACAAATTTTTGCTTTATATATTTCGAGGCCACGTCAGGACTGAACCAAATCTTTTATCAACATCAGTGATCCTCCTTCCAGCTTCAAGAAGGCTTTCCACCTTAACGTTTGTTTCGCCAGTGTTAACGGAACTACATCGGCTTTCTTTGGTTAGCATTTTCTTGGGCTACCTTTTACCATCCACTGATTGTTAACTTCGCAGTTTTCTTATAGTTTAGATATTGTTCTTACATATAGCTCTCTCAGTCAGTCACAGCATGAAGCAGATAGCATAATTAAACTCAGATAATCCAATGGCTTCGCAGGTGGTTCATTAGTAACGAATCTGCCTGCCAATGCAGGAGACCCGAGAGATGTGGGTTGGATCCCCGAGGTTGGGAAAATCCTTTGTAGAAGGAAATGGCTACCCTTTCCAGTATTCTTGCCTGGAGAATCCCATGGACAGAGCAGCCTGGCAGGCTACAGTCCATGAGGTCCCAGAGTTGGACACGACTGAAGTGGCTTAACAACAATGAGCAGAGGAAAGGGATGATGGGGTTCCCCAGGGCTAGAAACAGAAGCGGTGTTAAGCCCACAGGTGTACTGTAGCCTACAGGCAAGGGGAGGGGAGGGTGTGACCCCAAGGGATGCTGGAGGGATAAATAACTCACACAGAAATACCACTTTCCTCCTTCTATTCTCCTGCTGAAGTTCTCTTGGCTGAACTCCACCACAAGCCATGGGCAGAGAGTCTTTGCACAAGCCAGCCTCAAGGCAGAGTGGGGCAGATGCAATAGCAAACACTCAAAAATCTAATCTGACAATCTTTGTCTCCTAAATGAACTAGTCTGTCTACCTTTATTGGAACTATCAACACAGCTGGACTTCACAGCTTGTTTTGTGTATTCTAGTTGTTTTGCTAGCTGTTCTGTTCTTGGTCTTTCTGGTGCCAGACACAGAAGCCCACAACATCTCTTAACATTCCAATTTTGTCTTTGTTTAGGGGTAATTCACTAGCAATTTATGAAAGATATTTACCTTATACTAAAAAAAAAAAAACCAATCAAATAACAAAACCTCAAATCATACCACGAAGAAAATCAAATCACAAAGTGGGAATAAAAAGAGAATAAGCAAAACTCTAGAGAAGAAATTTAAGATTATCTTAAGGCTATATATAAGTTTTAAGACTATTTAAGTCAAATAACAGACCACAAAAATATTTATAGGAGTTATGACCCAGAAAGGGTTATTACATCTGTATTTTACATGAAGCACCTATTAGCTTGATAACAACAATATTGACTATTCTCTGGACAAAAAAAGAAAGGGTAATTAAACACACACACACTGTACACACAAACATATGGGAAAGCATTCAACCTCCTAATTATCACAGTGCAAATTGAAAGGAAGATAGCATTCATCTCCTTCAGAGTTGGCAAGGACAGTGCCTACTTATGCCTGATAACCTTGTAGGTTGGTTCAACCATTTTGAAAAGCAAATTGTAAATATGTATCAGGAATATGTATATTTGTGGTATCCACTGCTTATCTGTCCTATGACCTTTTATTCTGGTGAATAATCCAAGAAAATACTTTTAAATTTAGGAAAACACTTTATGCACTAAGTTGTCTATTTATAACAGCAAAACCCCCAGAAAATAATCTACGTGTCCTACAATAGTGGGATGTTTAAATAAATGACTTTCCTGGTGGCTCAGACGATAAAGCGCCTGCCTACAATGTGGGAGACCCAGGTTTGATCCCTGGGTCAGGAAGATCCTCTGGAGAAGGAAATGGCAACCCACTCCAGTACTCTTGCCTGGAAAATCCCATGGACGGAGGAGCCTGGTAGGCTACAGTCCTTTGGGTCGCAAGAAGTCGAACAAGACTGAGTGACTAAACTTTCTAAATAAGTGATGATACTTCTACTTGGCAAGGTATTATAAAAATATATAAGATGCTGCTTACAGAGATGTGCAAGTAACAAAAAGAAATACAAAGTTAGACACGCAGCACGGTTAGAAGACGCTGTAAAATGTCAAGTTGGAAAAACTCAAGTGGAAGTATGGACATATTGAACATGACGTGTTTCTGAAAAAGGATAAAGTTAAGTGTTTCAAACATTAAATGCACTTGAGGGTGGGGGCTGGGGGGAGGGGATCTGGCTGCCAGAATGCTGACCAGGGTGGCTGCACCTCTGTGGCTGATGCAACGGTGGGCAACCTGGGGATGGGGTTTTCAGGAGAGCTCTTCCTCTTCCCCTATGTTTCACTGTTCATTTTCATCAATGTCTAGTGTATTATTTGTAAAAATGAAGTATTCAAGAAAAATCTCATCTCTTTGTTCCACCCAAGACCAGGAGACACAGAATGATGAATGAAGCCATGACTTGAGAACGTGCACAAGCTTGCATAACCTGGACAAGTAGGGTGTCGCCCTCCCTCTCCCTCCTGAACTAGGAGACTGGAGGGAACAATGTCCTACAACAGGCCCCTGAAAGAGCAGAAGGGAGGCAGAGGCCCTCTGAGACCTACCAAGTACTCTCAAAGCTAATGGGGTTAGAGCAGGGCTTCTGGACATCTGTGTGTGTGGCCTCCCGACATGCTCAGTTCTCTCCAGGCAGCAGGAGCAATCTCCCAGAAAAGGAGTTTTAGTGACAAACCTGGAAGCCAGCACAGAAGGCATTGCTGGAAACCTGACTTTCTTCCTAGCTGCCAGTACGAGATAAATGGAGCCATCAAACACAGATTGCAAAAGCTCCATTCTTCTTCTCAAAGTGAAGATTAGCTCAAAGCAGATGTCAATTCAACAGTCAATAAAACCAACAAGAGAGTGAGAACAGCTATGCTCTCAGTAAGAAAGAAACGTATGAAAGTTACTGAACTGAAATCAAGAAACCATGGAACTTTTTATGATGAAAAAAGGGAAAGAACAGTCACAGGGGAGAGACTAATTTCTTCCTCTTTTAACTGATTATTATATGGGTTATGAGTTTAACCTCAGATATGCAGATGACACCACCCTTATGGCAGAAAGTGAAGAGGGGAGTGAAAAAGCTGGCTTAAAATTCAACATTCAAAAACTGAACATCATGGCATCCGGTCCTATCACTGCATTGGAAATAGACGGGGAAACAATGGAAGCAGTGACAGACTTTATTTTCTTGGGCTCCAAAATCACTGCAGATGGTGACTGCAGCCATGAAATTAAAAGACACTTGCTCCTTGGAAGAAATGCTATGACCAACCTAGACAGCATAGCAAAAAGCAGAAATATTACTTTGCGGACAAATGTCCATCTAGTCAAAGTTATGGTTTTTCTATTAGTCATGTACAGATGTAAGAATTGGCCCATAAAGATAGCTGAATGCTGAAGCATTGGTGCTTTTGAACTGTGGTGCTAGAGAAGACTCTTGAGAGTGCTTTGGACTGCAAGAAGATCAAACCAGCCAATCCTAAAGGAAATCAACCCTGAATATTCATTGGAAGGACTGATGCTGAAGCTCAAGCTCTAATACTTTGGCCACCTGATGCAAAGAACTGACTCACTGGAGAAGACTCTGATGTTAGGAAAGATTGAAGGCAGGAGGAGAAGGGAATGGCAGAGGATGAGATGCTTGGATGGCATCACTGACTTGATGGACATGAGTCTGAGCAAGTTCCAGGAGTTGGTGAAGGACAGGGAAGCCATTGGGTCACAAAGAGTCGGATATGACTGAGACTGAGCAACTGAAATGAACAGATGAGTATGCATAGCTTAAAACAGGTGATTCAAATTATATGGGCTTTTGATTTAAACAAGGTTTACAGCCCCAGGCACCTTCACTCACTCCCCCACCCAACAACTGCCTGTTAGCCACATTCCAAGTGCTGGGGAGGAGAGTAGGCATTCCGCTCTTTCTCAGCGCACCAGCATCACACGTGACCAGTCCTGACAGGATGCCCATGATGACCACCCTCCCAGCACTTCACAGGGACCACTGGAGCACACACCCAATGTGCCAACTGTTACAACCTCACCAGAACCATGGCAGGCTCAGAGAGGTGCACTAGGCCAAAAATAATCCCTGAGTCATGCTTCCGGGGCTTCAGAGAGATGATAACTCTGGCCAATCAGAGGGATGATAAGTGGCCAATCAGGAAATACCAGGAAACTCCTGCAGCCAATCAACCCTTGCCAACTCCCTGTCTTTGTTCTAAACTTATAAATACTGCTGAAAATCTGGGCTCTGGGCTCTTGTTCTACTCCACTGTGTTGGATGTGACAGGAGCCCTGGCTCGAGCTAGCAATAAACCCCTTTATGCTTTTGCATTGCTGTGGATGCCTTATTCTCTCAGTTTTGGGGACTCGGACTCTAGGCAAAACACCAACGACCTTGTGCTGAGGCCATGTTCTCTAGAAAGCCAGAGTCTGTGGCAAAGCCTATGGGCTGAGGCTTTACAGGGAGGGGCAATCATGGGGGTAGGGGAGGCTGGGCAGGCAGCGGGCAACAGATACTGAGCTGGCTGTGTGTTCCCCGCAAAGTTGCAGGTTCTAGGCTGAGGAGCTCCTCCCCATGGGCCTTGTAGGGCTGAGAAGGGTGTGTGCCCTGCTCCCTGGGCAAACCTCCGGTGCACTCCAGGTGTGTTACCTGCCCCTCCAGGTAGCTAGGTGCTGGCGTGAACTAAGACCTCACCTCTATATCAGTAAACAAAGGATGCTGCCACCATGGAGTCAGCTGGACCAGAGCGCTGCAGGAACTCAGGATGGAGAGAACAGGTTGCCCATGGCGCCCTCAGCTGCTGCAGCACCCCCACCCTCCCACACAACCATGCACCCTGGAGGACTGCAGGATGAAGAAGAGCAGGGTGCTGGCCTCGGGTGTTGGGGTGCCTGTGTCAGAGGAACGCCTTCAGGGAGCCCAGAGCCCTGTCTCTTCCCACACACAAAAACACGCTAAGTTCCTTAACTTGAGATGGCTGGCTAATTAATACTAATTTTTTGATATTTGGACTACCTGGATTTTGTTGCAAAAGCTCTAAAATGCCCTGGCTCCCTGCTTGCCTCTTTGGAGCTGTCCCCCAGAGCTATCTGAGAGGCAGTTCCTTGGGCTTTAGCCCTCAGTGTGTCCACTGAATAAAACCTAACTCTCAACTCACCAGGTGTGCATTTTTTTAATTGCCACTGGAAAGCTGGGATTTATACGTGACCTGGAGGTGGAGAGAAAGCGGCAGCCTTCCCATGTCCTCTTGAGTCTGACTGGCATCCTCTCCCCCTCTCCACAAGGTCCAGCTCAACTTCAACCTGTACGACAGGGCAGCTGTGCCCCAGACAAGCCTTTAGCTTCCAGAAGATCCAGGGAGCTGACATGGGGCAGGACTTCCCCACTGGGCCAGAGGCAAGGTCCCCAGGCAGCGGGGCTGAGCAAACCTGGGAGGACACAGAGGGTGTGGTGCGAGATGGACAGAGCAAAGCGAAGTCCAAAAAGAATGACTTCCCTGGGCTTTCTTTGGTCCTTTCCTTTCTATCCAAGGGAACACCACAGGGGTGTCCCTGGTGGCCCCATGGCTAAGACTCCATGCTCCCAGTGCAGGGTGTGCTGTTTAGATCCCTGGTCAGAGAACTGGATCCCACATGCCACAACTAGAGATTCCACATGCCACAACTAAGACCTGGTGCAGCCAAGTAAAGATTCTTTTTAAATCTTAAAAAAAAAAAAAAAAAAAGACTTGCAATTTCCTTAAAATTGAGAGAGCACCACAGCTTGGTAAGGCAGACAGAAAAGCAGGCCAAAGAATCACTGAGCTTGCCAAAGAAAAGAAACACATGACAGGTCCAGGGATACCCACTGCAGACGTCTCCGCTCACCATCTGCACCATCGTGTCCTGGAACCTCCCCGGCCTGCAACACAGGGGCCATGATCCCCCGACACCACAGGGCAGGAGACTGGGAGCTTCCAGGATCAGGTTACACCCGCAGACACCCTGTTCCATGCTCACCGCACACAGAGTCCTCGGGCCGGAAGGCAGCAGGGTTCTGGGGTCTGTAGGCCCGGGCTCCCTCTCGCCCCTGCCTCCTCACAGACTCTGCCTCTTCTCCATTAGGTCGGTGTGAGCATGGAGCAGGTTCCAGCTGCATAACTTACCCAGCCCTGCAGCTTTACTCACGTGACTTGGCAAACACATCAACCAAACACAGCCGGGCCTCTTTGATCGCGCCCTGGCTCCGACTTTCAGGTTTAGGGAAAGGAGAAACTCAAAGCTGGGATTCCATGGACGTGAGCTGGTGGAGTTGGTGTGCTGGGTGGGCTCCAGAGAAAGCCAAGAAATGTAGGACCTTTGCTCAAGGCTCGACCCCAGGACACCCTGAGTTCACACAGCCACTCAGAGCTGGGAAGGCAAGCTGTGGGTTATGTTCTCCCAACAGTTTCAGAATCAAGCTGTGAGCAAATTTTTGCTTCTTCTGTATGAAAAAAAATGTTGCTTAAGAAGAAGAACGGATATGGAACAGATCTGCTGAGCTGCAGGCTTGAAAGAACGGATTGAATGGTAACCTAGCGAGCAGGCCCTTGGCACTACCCCCACCCCACCCCAGGCTCTGGTGTTCCCAAGCCCCCCAGCTCTCCACTCTCACAGGCAGGTAAACCCTCCCCACAGGCACAAGGCAGGTCTCCACCTGTGTCCTCTGGGTAGATGCCTCCCCAGGGGCACGTGGGCCAGTTCCCAAAGGCTGCAGTCAGAACCTGCACTTGTGGGACAAGGTGAAAAGTGGCCAAGTATCCAGGGGAACTCACTGTGTGCCACGTCGTGCTGGAAACGCTCACACCCATCAGGTGCCCAAACACGCACGACGGAGTTCCTGTCACTCACAGGGTCCCCCAGGCTGTACTTTGTGGAGCTGGATACTGGGACCCAGGCCTCTTGACATCTGCGTTCAGGCTCTTTGCACCAAATCACACCGTGGTCCCAACTGCGGAACGCCAGGCACACTTGGGAACTTCCACTCGCTCACTACCCTGATACAGTAAACTCTACGTGTGAGCCTTCAAGTTGTAGGCTTTCAAATATGTGAATGTGTGTTCACAAGTCCACTCATGAGAGTTAGTTCGCGTGTCTGGTGTACACTATCACATGAGTGTGCCCTCTACACATGGTTGTGCTCATGTGTACTTTACTGTACAGTCCTCCATAGAGGACAGTAGTTCTGCGACTTTATTTCAAGCTCAGGATGTCTAGAAGCAAGTGTAAAAGCAGCAGTGATGTAGCTGGTACTAATGTACTTTTCAGAGTACTGTACTATAAGATTAAAACTGTTTCCTCTCTTTTTCGTGTTTGTTTTTTATGTGGTATTTGTGTGAAAAGTATTATACAGCTACCACAGTGCGGTACTATATAGCCGCGTATGTTAGTTGGACACCTGGGCTGACTGTGTTGGACTCAGGAACAAATTGGACTTATAATGGGGCTCTCAGAGTGGCACTCGTTCATATGGAGGAGACTTACTGTATTTAACTGTCCATTTCTGTTCTAATTTATATTTTCTTTTATTACTGCAAAGATTAAGTAAGTGTTAGTTGCTCATTTGTGTTCAACTCTTTGCAACCCCATGGACTCTAGCCTGCCAGGCTCCTCTGTCCATGAGATTATCCAGGCAAGAAGACTGGAGTGGGTTGCCATGCCCTTCTCCAAGGGATCTTCCTGACTCAGGGATCGAACCCAGCTCTCCTACACTGCAGGTAGATTCTTTACCACTGAGCCCCACCAGGGAAACAGCTTTTGTTGACTGGTTGTCACTTTTCTTATGAATTGCTTTTTTTAAGCTCTCTGCCTATTTTTCTAGTGGGAAGCTTTGCATCTTTCTTAGCAATCTGTGAGATTTCTAGACTTCTTAGTGATTATTTATATATTAATATTAGGCTATATTAATATATAAAACATTAACATTATATATTAATATTGTCTGTCTGCAGTCATCTAACCATGGGAGTTGAGATGTTAGAGATGAAGAAGGTGTCTTCATGCCTGTGTATTGGAATTTTTTATACCAAATACTGTTTAATTATCTTCCTTGGAAAAATGAATTTTTAGCATATTGAGAACTCAAATGATGACTGTTTACTGATAAGCAAGATTTAGTAAAAAAAAAAAAAGTAGTTTGATTTATTAAATAAGCAATTAAACCAATGGTGATTAGACTTTTACTCCTCCAAGTGGAGAAGTAAAGAAATGAACTAATGAAATAAGAGCTCCTGATTGTGAAGTCTGGTCCTTGGAGCAGAGTCAAGGCTCTGCTCAGAGGGGCTGGCTACTGGAATAACAAGGAGTTGGGGTGTGGGTGGGTAGGCAGAGCAGTTTGTAAGGTCTGAGTCCTGGTTGTAATTGAATGCACCCCCGCTTCGAGTATGCTCATTCTCACAGCAAGTCCTTGACATAATGAGGTAAATCTGCCATTACATGCAGATGACATGGAACTATCTATAGAAAACTCTGAAGGTTCAGTTTAGTAAATCCAAGAACTATCAGAACTGATAAACGGGTTCAGTGAGGTAGCAGAATGCAGCGTTAGCATACAGAAATTGGTCGCATTTCTTTACACTAACAATGAAACAGAGAGGAAATGTAAAAATAAAACAATTCCTTTCAAAATCACATCAAACAATAAAATAAAATACTTGGGACTAAACCTGACCAAGAAGGTGAAGGAATTACACGCTGAGAACTATAAACATTAATAAAGGAAATGGAAGATGATTCAAAGAAATGGAAAGATACCCCATGCTCTTGGATTGGAAGAATTAACAACGTTAAAATGGCCATGCTACCCAAAGCAATCTACAAATTGAATGCGATCCCTATCGAATTACCCGTGATATTTTTTCACAGAACTAGAACAAATAATCCTAAAATGTATATGGAACTGGAGAAGACCCAGAACTACCAAAGCATCCTGAGAAAGAAGAACAAGGCAGGAGCTATATCCCACCTCCTGTTTTTGTAAAGTTCTGTTAGGACAAGTATGGTCTTCATTTGTGTATTTCCTGTGTCTGTTTTTGCACTCAAACGGCAGAACTGAGTTGCTGGCACAGAGACCAGAAAGCCCCTCGCAAAAAAAGTGTACAGTCCTTGGGCTACAGAGAAGTGAAAAAGGCCATCTGTGAATTACTCCAGTTTGTCCAAAATATTTTGTAAATATTTTTCTGATTTTAATATTATGGTATTTTTTGCCAAACAGAAGTTTCTACTTATACGTGTATAAATCCACCAAGATAATGATTTCCTTTCCAAATGATGCACCAACTGTCAATAGCTTTTATCCAATACTTTGTTTTTGCCCCATCAGTTAGAAACACTGCACTCAGTGTGTCTACATGGCTTGGCTGCAGTCCCTTTGCCTCATCTGTCTATTTTGGCACCAATGCCATAGTTTTTTTAAAAAATTTATTTTTAATTGGATGATAACTGCTTTACAATACTGTGTTGGCTTCTGCCATACAACAACGTAATCAGTCATAAGTGTACCTATGTCCCCTCCCTCCTGAAGTGCCCTCCCACCTCCTACCCCAATCCCACCCCCTAGGTCATCACAGAGCCCCAAGCTGAGCTCCCTGTGCTCTGTTTCCATACAGTAGCGTCTGTGCTTCAATCCTACTCTCTCAATTTGTCCCTCCCACTCCTTGCTCTGCTGTGTCCACAAGTCTGTTCTGTCTGCATCTCTATTGCAGGCCTGTAAACAGGTTCATCAGTACCTTTTAGATTCCATACATATGCGTTAATATATGACATTTGTTTTTCTTCACTCTGTTTAACAGGCTCAAGGTTTATCTACCTCATTAGAACAGACTCAAAGGCATTCCTTTTTATCGCTGAGTAATATTTCACTGTGTATATGTACCACAACTAATTTATCCATCCATCTGTGGATAGACATGTAGATTACTTCCATGTCTTAGCTATTGTAAATGGTGCTGCAATGAACACTGGAGTATATGTACCTTTTTTGATTATGAATTTTTTAGGGTGTATGCCCAGTAGTGGGATTGCTCCGTCATATGGTAGTTTTATTCCTAGTTTTTAAAGAAATCTCCATACTGTTCTTCATAGTGGCTGTATCAATTCATATTCCCACCAACTGTGCAGGAGGGTTCCCTTCTTTCTACCTCCTCTCCAGCATTTATTGTCGATTTTTTGATGATGGCCATTCTGACTGGTGTGAGGGAATACCTCAGTGTAGTTTTGACTTGCGTTTATCTAATAACGAGTGCCACAGCTTTTTAATTATTATAGTTTGAAAATGTTTAAATATCTGCATTTAATTCTTTCAGAGTTTTTTTTCCTTATCTACTCTTTCAGAAAACTTCATGTTCAGTTGAGCAACCCTCCATCCCTTAGTTTCAAGGTGATATTTGCTGGGAGTGTGTTAAAATGGTAGATTTGTTAAGAATGGATTAATTAATGATACTGAAGCCAGGCAGAGTATATAGAAAAACTCTTAAAGATTGATAACCATCTATTCTAAGTGCCTATTGTGTTTCAAGAGCTCCGGTGAGTTAAACAAATACAGGGCCAAGTGCACACCTGTGGGTCACAGTGAGGTCTCAGAAGACAAGTGTCCCCTGGAGCCTCAGGCCAGGGAGAAGGGAGGAGCCCTGACCCTGGTGCACAGGAAGCTCCAGGTTCCAGGCATCTGTTAGCCTTTGTTATTTCACTGGATTTTTATCTCCTAATTGCAACACTTAAAAGCAAAAAAAACCCAACCACAAACATCCTAAAGCCAGATACCTGAAGACTGGCCACAGGGATAATGAAGGAAACCTCTGGGTCGGACTGATAAGGGTGTGCTGAACAGGGATCAACTGAAATGCCAAGGGCAGAGGCAACCCAGCTGTGAGCAGGGTTTGTACTCGACTGCACTCCTAACCTAGCCTGCGGAGGGAGTGACCCTGGGAGAAGATGCACCGTTTCTCTGGCCTAGGAACTGAGGAGGAAAACAATCTCCTCTGCAGGTGAAAGAAAAAACGTTTTAAAACAGGACACATACCAGGCTGAGAATGACAGGAGGTGAGCACTGTTTGAGGGAGGGAGTCATTTGAGGACTTGATTACTCAACCAGCCCCGGGTCTGGTCCCACTTGTGGAGAGCTGTCATCCAGCACACCCCTGAAGTGAACTGCTTGTTTTCTTTCTTAAGCAATTAAGACGCAGAGGATGGAGGGGACTTAAATGCACAGTACTGATCCGCAGTCTGGTGCCCCACGCGCTGGTTCTAGGGATCACGGCAGAGGAAGGACTGGCCACATTTTCTGACGCAGGTGGCTCTGTGCTGCTGCTGTATTCCTGGCCCTGAGGCCAATGGAGACCCGGTGCCCAGGGGCCACCCTGACCTGATGACCAGTGAGGGGACGGCACGCCCAGCACTGACCACGTCCTCAAGGTGGCTCACAGGCCCGAGTTTCTCCTGGGCTTTGGGGTCAGCATCGGGGGAACCCCTGGTCGTCCTAGGTCACTGTCTGGGGCCCCACCACGCTGACCTGCATGGTTCAGGACCTGGCCCTCACTCTTCCCCTCCTGGCCCCTCTATAGGCAGAGAGCCACTGGAACCAAAACTGGCTCCACCCAGACGGCCAAGACTGGGGGCCTGCTCCTGTCCTGCACGGGGAGCAGGGCATGTGGCTTGTTGACACTGGACACCATGTTCCCACAAAGGCCACCTCAAGAGGGGTGTCTCCACAGGTGGAGCTCACACACATGAACTCGCCCCAGGGGCCACTGCAGGGTCAGGCAGACGCTCTGGACACTGAAGGGGGTGTTCCCGTCCCTCAAGTCCAGCAGGTCAGACAAGTCCAGAGCTAGAAGGCAGGTGTTTACACTCCTCTGGGGAAGGACAGTCTTTCCAAAAAATGGTGCTGGGCCAACAGGACCTCCATACACAAAAGAAGGAACTTGGACTCTCACCTCACACTATACACAAAAAGTGATTAAAACCAGAATCAAGTCCTAAACCAAGGAGCTAAAACTATAAAACTCCTGGAAGAAAACAGTTTTCAAGCTTCGTTACCTCAGGTTAGGCAATGGTTTCAACATGATGTTAAAAGTGAAGGAAAACTAGAAAAAATAAATTGAATTTCCTCAAAATAAGAAATGGCTGCATCAAAGGGTACTATTAATAAAGTAAACCACCCACATACTGGGGAAAAAGGTTTGCAAATCTCATTGTTTGGTAAGGGTCTAGTGTCCAGAATATTTAGAGTTCCTATAACTTTATGATAGAAGACAAACAAGCCAGTTTAAAGGTGGATAAATGACTTGAACAGACATTTCCCCAAAGAAGGGATAAAGTGGCCAATAAGCACATGAAAATATGCTCTACGTCACTAATAATTAGGGAAATGCAAATCAAAACCACAGTGAGACACTACTTTTCATCCACTAGGATGGTTATAACAAAAGAGAGTGCTGGTAGGGAACTTAAAATCCTCCTATCTTGATGACAGGCACTGTCTGGCCACTGTCTGGCTGCTGTCAAATTTCCCAGCAGTTCCTCCAAAAGTTAAATACAGACTTACCATATGGCCCAGGAATCCCACTCCTAGGTACACAGCCCAGAGAACTAAAAACACACGTCCACACAAAAACTTATACACGGGTTATGAAGAGAGAAAAAAAACCCAGTTGTCCATCAAGTGATGAATGAATAAGCAACATGTGGTCCATCAATACAACGGGAGAGTAGTTAGTCATAATAAGGAGTGAAGTGTTGACACCGGCTGTAATACTGATGAACCCTGAAACATGATGCTACGCAGAAGAAGCCAGTGAGAAAAGGTCAGAAACACTGGGATTCCCTTTATATGAAACGTGCCAAAGCGGCAAGTCCAGAAATAGAACATAAGTTAGGAGCTGCAGGGTTGCAAGGGGTGGGGAGTGGGGTCACTGTTTTCCCCACTGGGATGATGACCAAGTTCTGGAATTAGATGGTGTGATGGCTGCTTTCAGTGAATGTACTGAAAGCCATTAAACTGTACACTTAAGAGTGATTAAAGCAGTGAAATTTATATTATGAAAACTTTACCTCTGAGAAAAAAGCAAAGAGTGGTTGAGGTACTGTGGCTGAGTCAAGTCTAAGGTTAACCACAGGGTTGAAGCACAGGAGGTGCTGGGACCATCCCAGGAGCCACTGACCTTGCTTCTCCCGGTTGCGGACCTGGGACGGCATGTCTTGGATTTCCAGCGTCCATTCCCCCTCGGCCTTCTCTCCCCAGCAGTGCACGGTCATGAACTCCCAGTTTGTAAAGCCTTCATTGGAATGATCCAGCAGTCTGCAATCGGAGTCGCGGGGTCAGTCCAGAGGGGCCCAGAAGGAATGGTGGGTGGACCCTGGCTGTGCAGCACCACCCTGCAAGGTGCCTGCACCCTCAACCTCGGCGGGTCCCCAAGCGCTCACTGAGGAAGGCAGCCAAGCGGCACTGGTGGCACCCAGCATGAGATGGGACTCCATCCCCCACCCTAGGCTCCTCCCCCACCCTAGCTCTCACATGAAGACTCCAGGCCCAGAGATCTGCTGCAAGCCTCCCTCCAGTGACTGGCAGAGTTGAAATGCCCTCTCCTGTCCTGAGTTCTCTCCATCACCAGTAAGCGCCCCCATGCTCCACCCTAGGAGAGTTCCACAGAGCTGTGACCCCAGTTCCTGGACACTGGAAAGTGATGGCAGTGGGGCCACATCATTCCTTCCTGCAAAGCCACAAGGGTGCCATGGAGAAGGCTCTTCCGAAATGCTGACTTGTGGAGTGAAAGAAACACTCACGTTGTCTGAGAACAGCATTGTTCTCCAGAAGATAGGAGTGAGGAACGTGAACCACTGCTCAGCCCCGGGGAAAACATACCCTCGCTTGGGCCCCAGGGCTTAGCAGGTCCCCTCAGGTGCACGTTGGGAGAGGAGACACCCTGAGCACTGGCCTCACCCCTCCAGGTCCCCACAGGTGCACGACCCCCTCAGGCCTTTCTGCTGGACCTCCGGCCTGGGTCCACTTTCCCAAGCTTGCTTCAGGCAGAAACAGGGAGCAGCTCACGGGCGCCCTCTATCTCCAGCCCTCAGACCCCGAGAAGAAAGGTTTCCAGGCTCCTCATGGATGGAGGAGCCTGGTAGGCTGCAGTCCATGGGGTCGCTAAGAGTCAGACATGACTGAGCGACTTCACTTTCACTTTTCACTTTCATGCATTGGAGAAGGGAATGGCAACCCACTCCAGTGTTCTTGCCTGGAGAATCCCAGGGACGGGGGAGCCTGGTGGGCTGCCGTCTATGGGGTCGCACAGAGTCGGACACGACTGAAGTGACTTAGCAGCAGCAGCAGCAGCAGCAGCATCTCACTCTTCCTTCACAACCTGTCTATCTCTACCTCTAATGTGTAGGGGCTCTTTACTGTTCATCAGAAACTCAGATGTTTCATGTGATGTCAGACTCAATTCCCAGTTGGGGATTCTCTAAATGTCCACTGTGCAGAAATGTTTACAAAGGGAGCATGCTCTACACAAACAGTGAGGGGAGGGGAAAACTGATACTTTCTTCTAAGAAACCACCAAGGTCAAGGCTGATCTTCACAGATGACCCCCGATGAATGTAGAATAAAGACAAGCTCTTTCTGGGATTGAGGGACGTAAGACATCTGCTTACTCGAAGCAAAAAGCAACCTAGAATCTCAAAAAAGCTACTGAATTAAGCAAGATCAAAAATAAAGTAGGTAATCGATCCCATACTTGATCTTAGCTGAGAGGTCAAAAAGTGACTGGATCCTGAAACAGAGACTCCTGCTGTAATCCCACAGCCTGCCCTGGAAAGATCCAACTCCCAAGACTCAGCTGATGGCCTGGGCTCAGCGTGACCCAGGGCATGGGCAGCTAGGAACCAAGTGAGCCCAGATTCATAGCCCTCTCATCTCGGGGCTCCCACCCTGGGCCTGAGCAAGGAGTGGGAGTCAGGAGGAGAGGAGCACAGAGTCTGGGCCAGCACTTCCATTGGGTTATCACATCTTGTCCTCGAAACTCTGCTAGCTGACATGGAGGAACCCTCAGGATGCCTCCAGAGCCAAGGAGCAGTGGCACCCCTCTGCGCCCGCTGACCCGTGGAGAAGCAGGCTGCAAGCTCCGGTCTCTGGGTCCCGCAGCCCATGCCTGAGAGGTGACCTCAAGAGGGCCAGGAAATGAGCAGCCCCACCCGGCCTCAGCTGATGCAGGGACAGGCCCTGAGCGCTCTAGTGAGTGTCTGCCCATGGAATGCAAGCCTGCTACCAGACAGCTTCCAATTTCTCAAGAAGACTAGACTTGTGGATTTTTAAAGGAAACTTCTAAAAGTTCTAACAATAACTCTGGTTGCAAAACAGCACAAAGCTGCAGCTTGCCGGCTAGCATCCTCAAATGCTTGTGCCCACACAGTCCCCAAGTGCAGAAGGTAGCCCGGGCCCCCTCCAGAGGGGAGATACCACTGTCACCTTTGTGCTACGAGGGGGAGCCCAGCAGGGGCACGCATCTCTCCACCAAACAGACAGCTAAAGCCTCTATCACTGCCCTCAGTGATAGAAAAAGTGGAAAAGGCTCTGAATGTCTGAAGGCTAGGCTGCAGGAGGCTATTTCTCAGGTTTGGGGGGGCTCTGTGTGTGTGTCTCCAGAACCCCCAACATGCTGGCGCCTTGCAGAGTCCTGTGACACTGAGCTGCGCCCAGCCCCTACTTACCCCTCGCCTAGCCACTCTCTCCGGACCCCATCCCCTAGCCCCCCGGCCCCTGCCCACCTGGACTCACCTCTTCGCCAGCAGCTGAGACCTGGTCCCAGAGGGGGATGTCAGGTGGATCTGCAGGTCCCCACGGCGTGGGTGGGAAATGGAGACGCGGGCCACCACGTGCTCCAGAAAGCCCACGTGCTGGTCTGAGTGGTCAGCGCAGGCAGTGGTGTGGGCGGTGGTCCACAGTGTCTGCACCACTGGGATGCTCCTGCCAAGGGTATGGGGTGGGCTAAGGGTGGGGCTCCAAATCCCAAAGTTGTGCACCAGGGGATACAACAGGCTTCCCGGTCAAAGCCCCTTGTGTCCCCCTCTTAGACACGCCTGTCAAAGTCACATCACCTGCCCTGAAGGGGTTGATCATTCTGGGATTTGCTCAGAGAGACTGAAAGAGTGTCTTCCTATGCAGACTCAGCCTGTACACCCAGAATTCGGCCCCCTCAGTGTGGCCAGCTTGTCTCCTGAGCAGCCTTGGGTATGACAGGCTTTAAAACCCCACCACTCTGTCTCAAAGACTGGCCCTGAAGATACAGGTCATGATGCCGAATGGTAACAACAGCAAACACTTCCTGAGCTGACTACATGCCAGGCACTGGCCCCTGGTCTGCATACCGACAAGGACCGACCCATTTAACCCAGAGAGGTCACAGAGCTGTCGGGGGGCAGAGCTGGGACACATGCACACATGTGAGGTTCCGAGTCCCCTGCATCCCCCTGAGCCATGCTGTCCTACACAGATGCCTGCATGAACCCACAATCACGTTCAAGAAGCCAGGAAGTAGGAGAGGGACAAGGGACCTGGGGTCACTGGTGGGGGCCACGCTGACTGGACCAGAGGACTCTTCATGGAGGCTGGACAGGAGTTTGCTCTGGACGGTCCTGATGGAAGGCTGGCCCCACCTCCCCCACTTCACAAAGGGAGTTTGTTCTCTGAACAAACCCAGGGGAGTTTACCATCTGGGGTGGACCCTGGGGATAGGCACCATACCCTGATCTCTCAGGACTCCCCAGACGGAGCAGACAAGCCTTCCCCAACACTGCTGCAGAGCCAGGCCAGGCCACCCGCTGATGCTGTACCTGCATAGCTCACCCTGACGGCCTGTGAGCTTAAGAAAGGCCACCCTCTGCCCAGCAGCACAGGAGTAACTCTGCGATGCTGGGCCAGCACTCAGTTTACTGCGGGGAGTGTTGTTTCCACTATGCCTGACTTCCCTCTGGGGAGGGGGCTTCCCCCAGAGGGAGCTCCCGTGTGGGCTCAGTGTCTCCGGGATTAAATCGCTTGGCTTGACAGGGCCTGAGTCATAAAAAACAATCAAAACACTTATAAACAGTGATGTAATTCCCGCGGAGACTCTCTAAATATTTGAAAACATGACTTGTATACGTCGTAAACTGACTGAGAGATGCTTACTTCTCCCAGTGCTTCTCCCAGGTTTTACTATCACTGTTTAGTGGTCAGCAGCCACACCCAGCCCCACCGGCATTCACTCATCTCCAGGTGAACTATTCCCGCCTCCTGCATTGAAGAGGCAATGTGGGTGCTGGGGGAAGGGGGTGGTGGACACTCCCCTGTGAAGACTCACTAAGCAACCTTACATCTCCTCATCTGAAAAGCAAGACAAGGGTGAAACAGACACAAAAGTCACAACCAAGCTCCCACCCCCAAGCTCCCCACCTCCATCTGCCAGCTGGGATGGGGAGCAATCACTCTGCTCTAGAAATGCATCCCACCCAGGAAACCCCACTACCAGTGATGAGGGGCCTGACCTCAGGGTACAGGAACAGAAGACCTTCACACTCCCCACAGCTGCCTCCCCAGCCTGGCCTTGGAGCTGATGCCCCAAGAGGAAAGTGCATTTTAGGGAGCACACGTGGTGTCCTCACTGAGGTTGGCAGAGCCTCTTGGGGACCCCAGTTGCTGGCCCTTCCTGAGGGCACACAGACTGGCTGGGCTGAGCACAGAAGCTGCGGGGTTTCAGTCAAATCATGCATAGAAACACAAAAGCAGGTAAGCTGCACGTTAATCACAAAAGCTGATCTAGAAAGATCGTAAAGCTCCCAAGATAACTGAGAACATTCTTCTGCTACTAAACTCTGAAACTGTCATCTGTGCACAAAGCCATCTCTCCAGGACCCCAGGGAGCCTGAGGACTTCAGAGGTCCCTTCAGACCCAGTGATATTCAAGCTGTGGGGGTTGCCCTCCCGGAAAAGGGCTCTGGGGACAGAGACGTGTCACTTCCTGCTGAGCTGTGCCAGACTCAATGCTGGACCCTCCAGGTGTTCCTTCATCCTATGCCCCTCAGCAGCTCCCCTCTCAGGGAAGGTAGGGAAGGGCGACCAGCCCAAAGGCTCATAGTCACTTCCTAGATCTTGCATTCAGCTTTCTCCAGTATATGACACCACCTAATTGCTCGTGTATCTGTAGAGACAAGTTCCCAGTTTACTAAATTCAAGGCACTCACCTAGTCACGGTGCTTATAATCTTAGGGCATCCAAGTGACGTTCAGAACCAGAGGCAGAACTGTTTTCGAGTATACCAAATGTTGGGGAAGAGCAGAAGCTGGGCAGCCGCAGGGTGCCCCCGCCCCCTCCGCTCTGCTCAAGCTGGGGGGCCACAGCAGTCAGCACAGGGACCTCCCTCCATTGCTGTGCTTTACAAATTGTCTGTGGTAACCCTGCGGCAGCCCAGTCCGTCGGCAACGCTTTTCCAAAAGCATTTGGTCACTTCGTAGATCTCTATCACATTTTGGCAATTCTCACAATATTTCAAACTCTTCAATGAACTTTGAAGCTTTCACACTTTTAATAAAGTTCTGGTGATGTTTGATGTACAGTTGTAAAAAGATTACGACTCACTGAAGGCTCAGATGATAGTGAGTCTTTTTTTTTCTTTTAGCAGTAAATGTCTTTCTTTTTTTTTCTTTTTAGCAGTAAAGTACTTCTTACTAAGGTAGGTCCATTGTCCTCTTAGACACAGTGCTATTGCACACAATAGACTACAGTGTATTAGAAATGTAACCTCTGTATGCATCGGGAAACCAAAAAGTTCATGTGACTTGTTTTATTGCAGTGACCTGGAACTGAACCCGTAACATCTTCCAAGTCTGCCTCACTTTGCACTCCCACCTGGAAGACCCCTCCGCAGTGTAGTTTCAAGCCCAGAAATGCATCCTGGCCCAGAGTGTTTCAGAACCCCTGGGAACCTCACCTGTATCTCTCCAGGGTCTATGGTGACTTCTTAGAACAATGAGGACAACTGTATCATCCAAGTTCCAATACTCATCTCAGAAGCAGGGAGCATGCAGGCACACAAAGATGGCATTTTTGACTGGATTTGGATACAAACGGTTTAAACCTCCTTAGAAGTGGCGTTCCACTGGTTAACACTCCATGCTTCTACTGCAGGGAGCGTGGGTTCAACCCTGATCTGGGAAGATCCCACAAACTGTGGAGCAACTCACCCTGTGCGCCCCAACTAAGGAGCTTGTGCTCTGGAGCCCATGTTCTGCAACGAGAAGCCACTGCAATGAGAAGCCTGGGTACCACAACCAGACAAAAGCCTGCGCAGCAATGAGGACTCAGCGCAGCCAAATTTAAAAAAATAATGATAATTTCCAAACCTCACACCCGTGTTGGGGGTTTTGAATGAGTGAATCCATACACACAGTGCTTAGAACAAAGGCTGGCACACAGTAAGCGCCTGATAATCATCACCCATCAACCCACTACATATGTATAAGCAGAGCTGTTATAAAAAGACCATCACATGTGGTCTGGTTTAACGAGACGCCAGAAGAGTAAACAGCATGTGGTTAATGCACAGTTAATTCTTGAACGTCTAGAAATAGATGTTCTGCTTTGGAGATAACCCTGAGTCAAAGCTTTTAGTTTTGAAGTATCTTTGCATGGTGGGTGAGTTTTTTAATAAAAGACAAGCCACACTATACACACTGTCTGGATGGTAACCTTCCAAACCTGCTGAAACTGAAGATGAGCAGGTCAATTCTTCTTGCTTGGCTGTCCTTCAGCATGGAGTTGGGAGGCACAGATGTCATCAACTGTCCAGCTGTAGCTGGGTCTTTAAAGATGTAGGGACATGCTAGCTAGAAAATCCTATGGGTCAGATAAGATTCTTAAAAGCTGGGACTCTTTTTCATTCACGGGAATTATACTAAGGTTGATTTTCACTTTTAGAAAGGTTATAAAAGTGTCATTTCACCTTTTTCTATCTGACACCCCTAGACTTTAAAATAACTTTGCTCAGGCAGATGGCACTGGTCATGACCCGATTTACTTTCCATTAATTGACAGAAACTTCTAAGGAGGTTTAAACCGTTTGTATCCAAATCCAGTCAAAAATGCCATCTTTGTGTGCCTGCATGTTACAACAGAGGCTGGGCCTCCACTCATATTTCCACAATGTCACCTGTATGGCCCGTACAAGTCATTCTCAAATATGAATGTGCCCGGTGGGGTCAAGGGACCCGGCCCTCCTGCTGGGCCAAGACTCCACACTCGCTGACAGCCGCCCAGCCATGCTTGGCCCTTATGCTTGTTCTGTGGGTGCTGGGGGGCTGCTCTGGAGGGTGAGTGGGTGAAGGCTGTAATCAGGTGGCCCAGGGAGATCTGGAGATCAGTGTTTGGGAACAAGAGTGGGGGAAGGGCTGGCCCCCGAGGGTGCGGGTAGCACTAGCCCCTGGGGAGTAGGGCGGGCCTGGCCCTTCTCCTTCCTCACCACCCCACTCCCAAGGGTGCCGCTTTCCCGGCCTCTCCTGGTGGCTCCACAGCCTATTCCATGAACTTCAGGGATCCCAACAGACACAGGCTGCCCCCCCACACTGCCAGACCCTGGATGCACAGCGTCCAGACAAGGGGGTCAGCGTGGCCTTTCTGCAGAGAATGACTGACGGCTCCCCCGACAGTCCCTGATGGCAGCCTGCCCCCTGCCCCCATCACCGCCTCTCTGCTGTGCTGCTGGCCCTCTGCCCCTCTGGCCCGAGCCTGACTCAGGTTCGGGGTGGCGCTGGACAGAGCCCGCCAGCAGAGGGACACCAGCAGGGCCTAAGCAGTCCTCCAGGGCACAGGGGCTGTGACCCCCATTCTGAGCACAGGCTGGATCTTCAGAGAGGGCAGTCCCGGGACTCCTCTGGTCACGGTCGGGGGGACCGTCTCCCTGGACAGGACATACCCCAGGGAGGACTGAGGGGTGGACGAGGGTGGAGAGCTGTTGGTACTCTTCATTCCTGCCCTGCACGTGACCAGGGACACCCAAGCCTCTGGCCCACAACCCCACACAACCTCACCGACAGCACCGCGGATTTGCCAGGACGCCTGCACTTGATCCCAGTGAACACGGTTCTCTGAGGTTCACACTGAGGTGGACTCGTCCTTCCACTCAGGAGGGAGGGCAGGGAAATGAGTCCTATGTGGGTACAAAGGTCTGCCCAAGATGCCCAAGGAGGCCCCCTCTTCCCCCTCGCTGTCGCTCCCTCCCTGTCCCCGTCTCCTTTTCTCTCTGTCTCTCTCTTCTCTCTCCTCTCTCTGCTCTCCACGGGAAGCACTAAAGCTGGGTCTAGGACACTCTTTCCTGGATTCCACCATGAGAAGGAGAAACCAGAAAGAGGCTAAGAGAATGAACAGCCATCCCGGGGGACCCCTGGACCAAGAAGCATCCATGGAGAGGGAGCAAGGAGAGGCAGGGGAGGAGAAGAAGGTGTGTGGGAAGACTTCCTTTTCACCTTTAAGCCAAACCATCCGAGCGGCTTAGTCAAAGCTACACAAGAATCTGACGAAGGAAACCGGCCATGAGCACTGGGGGCGCCGAGCACCCTGGCTCAAGTGACCCCGGTAGGCAGGCTGTGACCACAGGTCAAAGCAGGCATGTGATTCCACGTGGAGCACCCAGCTAGTGGCCTGTGTGTCCGTGTTCCGGCCCTCACGTCCCTGGGGACAACCGAACCTGCAGCTGAGTCTGTGGTGTGGGACAGCTGAGTGGCTGACTAGTCCTGCGAGGCTAAGGCTGCTGAACGCAAAGACGATTTTCCCTTAGAGACAGACGTGCAATTCTCCTGTCCGCTGGAGTATGTGGCCTTTCCCTCCTCAAAGACAGAAACAATGTTACACTGTGTGTGACGACTGCGCCCCTCCACCCGTGCTGTCTAGACTCCATGGACCAGCACTTAAAAAACAAAATAAAATAAAAATAAAAACAACCCTGCGCCACTGAGGCACCACTCTCCCATCTTAAAACTATTTCTGGCAGGAGAAGAATGCTTCATTCAGGAGCTGCCCGACGGGGAGGCCAGCAGGAGGGAAGGCCTGCAGCCCAGACGCAGCCCTGGGCAGGCGTCACGTAACCTGGAGCCTGAGGACCTGTGAGCCAGGCATCTCCCAACCGACCATGCAGAAGAACGTGACAGGCCTCCTCAGGCTTAGGGAACCTTCTACTTTCTTCCGAATCGGACAGTCTAAGGCTCCCCAGAGAAAGAGATGCCTTCCAGCATCAAGAGTGAGACCTATCTGCTGGCTGACCAGCTGGTCAGGCAGGACGAGCTGGCAGTCAGTCTTCACCGTCAGCATCAGGAGGAAAATGTAACTTTTCCAAAGCTCCCACTGTGCGGTACTCACCCAACAAATACCTCCTGAATTCCTACTGCACGCAGAGCATCAACAAAAAGTACTGCTCTGACAATTTTATCGCAAAAGGGCATATTTTAAGAAGTGGATGCCTTCAAGGAAAAGGCGACCTCAGAGAGTGATCTATTTTTGTTGACAAAGCAAGAACCACTTTCAATCACCTCATCATTTTTTTAAAAATAACACATTTTCCAAAGGTTATAAATGCTAGAAAAGAATGCATCTCATTCTTCCATTCTTCATTAGATTTTAAGGCCTAGAGAAACACTCTAAAAAAGGGTAAAGGGGACAGTGGAACAGCAGAATTCAGGAGGATCATTGAGCCTAACGGAACAGGGTTCTTGCCATTTTGATTACTTGACAGCTGAAAATTTTAAAACAAAAATTTTAATGAGCAAATGCAACTGACTGAGAATAACCTACACAAAGGGCAGTGCTCAACCTTGGCAGGAAGGTGAAGCCAGGACTCTGCGAAACACGGGTCGAGGCAGGTTAAACCCCAGCGCTTAAACCTTCCAGTCATCGGAGCCCAAACACAGCGACACACTGTGGTGTTCCCTAGACACCAGACCCTGCCCGCAACAGAGGAGCAGCAGGGCTGCCACCCCGGGCCCTGCGGCAGGTGCCATTGCTGCCCATCACCCCAGCTGGCAGGGCAGCGCCCTCCTCTGGGAGCTCCGCTAAATACATGCTAAGAATTTCCAGTCCTCCTTAGGGGCTCAGGCTGAGGGAACAACAGATAAGAGGGAACGATAATGACAGCAAAAGGCCTCGAAACAGAGAAACATTCTTCTACCTGTCTCATAATCCACAGGAAAAAAAGGCAGACACATATGCAGATGCACCGCAAGTGTGTACACACACGTGTACGCACACAAGCACACACACACTGGCACGCACACATGTGTCTCCATCGACAAGCACAGGAATGCACGTGTGGACATCTACCCCCCCACCCCCCCAACCCCCAAACGCCCACCAGCAGGGCCTGGTGCACGTGCAGGAGCCGAGCTCACCTGGGTCTCTTGTCAGTGACGGCGACACAGGTGTGCTGCGGGGGCACTGCCATCCATTTCTTGGCCTCCACGACCAGGGCATCCGCATCCACCAGGCCAAATCCATAGAGGTGGCTAACTGAAAAGACAGAGCCTTCAGACCCAGCCCCCCATGCCCAGGGATGGCTGCCTGTGTCCCCCCATAGCTGCGGGGCCACGGCCAGCTCCAGAGTGCCCCGGGTGCAGCCCCTGCCCGCCCCCCACCCCAGGACGCACCAGGGTCCCAGCAGCCTTACTCTCTGGACAGAACTCTTTCAGACCAGGAGTGAGGGCCAGAAAATGTGTCCCGTTTGGGTGCAAAGTGAAAGAAATGCTGGGAGGGTCTAGAACTTTCTTTCTGTGAGATGAGGACCAGTTTCTTTAGGTTAAAGGGAATTCTTGGCATCTGTGCTCCCAAGAGAGCCCCTTGGATTGCAAGGAGATCCAACCAGTCCATCCTAAAGGAAATCAGCCCTGAATTCATTGGAAGGACTGATGCTGAAGCTGAAACTCCAATGCTCTGGCCACCTGATGGGAAGAACTGACTCACTGGAAAAGACCTTGATGCTGGGAAAGATTGAGGGCAGGAGGAGAAGAGGACAACAGAGGACGAGATGGTTGGATGGCATCACCAACTCGATGGGCATGAGTTTGAGCAAGCTCCAGGAGTTGATGATGGACAGGGAAGCCTGGAGTACTGCAATCCATGGGTTGTGAAGAATTGGACACGACTGAGCGACTGAACTGAACTGTGCTCCCTGAGTCTTGAACCAAACGAGAAAAACAAGACCCAAGATACTGTGGCTCACGCAACCATGCGTGCAGTAGACACAATCAAACAATGCTCCGCTCTTCTCTTTTTCCTGTTTGCTTTTCCTGTGGAATTTCCAGGGAGTCCGGGGAAAGCAGCATTGCCCAGTACACAGGCGGGCCTGAGACAGTGTTTAATCTGGCCATGCAGGGGAGTTTCAGAGTTAGGAGGCAAGGTTAAAAACTAGATACAACCCCTTTTCCTACTAATTAGGCCAAAACTGAAATGTAGGTCAGCTCCTGTTACAGTGCACCACCACCACCAACATCCCTGTAAGACAAGGATGCATCAGGTCCAGCCAACCTCCTCATTAAAGGAACGTCTCTTGGAACTTGGGGTGACAACACTTGACCTATATTTTACAGAGAGGAATGTCAGGCTTGGTGTCAAAATAGTTGGATCTGACCCTAAGAAAAGGGAAAATGTTCTTAATATACCATGGCTGAATGTAAATCCCTTTCAAGTGTCTCTGGTAAGAAGCAAGACAGACAAATCCAGGAGCACACTCCTATCACCACCTGCTCAAGGGGCCTCACATAAATGGCTGCAAGCCCAACCATGGGCTGAGCTCATGGTACCTGGGTCAGCCCCAAGCTGTGATGGCAGACAGCCCTTTTAAAAAGCAAGGACTTGCTGACAGAAATTCTACAGTTATAAAGTAATTCACATAACCATCTCAGTGTCTTCACTGCACAGATGTGGAAACTTAGGGATAGCTACTCAGGGCTAGGAGCTCAAGTTGCCCTCAGGTGGCATGTAAGCAAACTTCATTTATTATGATTGGCATCAAGCCCATGCCTGACTGGGGGGCTTCCCTGGTGGCTCAGGTGGTAAAGAATCTGCCTGCAATACAAGATGCCTGGGTTTGATCCATGGGTCGGGAAGATCCCCTGGAGAAGGGAATGACAACCCACTCCAGTATTCTTGCCTGGAGAATTCTATGGACAGAGGAGTCCAGTCCCTGGAGTCACAAAGAGTGGGACACGACTGAGCTACTAACACACACACATGATTGACTAGGTGTAATGCAGTTTTCTTTTAGAATATATTCCTTTGTGTAAAAAAAAAAAATAGGCAAAAATTTAAAGAGAACCATGAAGTCAGTATCAGTACTGGGGCCCCAGATGTGGCAAAGGTCGTGAGGCTTAGGGAGCCCAAAACTCAAGTGACTGTAGGTACTCTGCTTAAACTACTAAGTTCACGCTCCTCATTCTTGTGACACACAATTACTGTCATCTGGGTTTGTTTTTTGTGTGTGTGAGAAATCCAGGTTCCCCCATCCAGGCTCTAGAAGGTCACCCACAGGCTCTGCCCCGATGGCACCTGGCCCTGCCCAGCCCCCGAGTCTCGGCCGCACCTTTATGACCGGCACCGTTCACCTTCCAGTCGTTTGCTTTGAGGTGGGCCGGCCTGGACGTCTTCACCAGCAAGTGCTGGACGTCCCTCCAGGTCAGCTGGCTGCTGCAATGACACAAGGACAGACAGCTGTACTCACATCAGTCAGCAATGCCAACCGCCAGGTCCGTCAGAGGCAGGGCACTGGGGGCTGGCCTCGCTCCTGTACTTGAGGAGGCCCCAAGACACTACCACTTGGCAAGGGTAGATGTCACACCCTCTCGGTCAAGAATCATTTTTGATCCCCGAAGCCTGAGATAAGACGGTGCAGCAGGTGCCCTGACACCTGGGGGAAGTCCAGCCTTGGGCCACAATCCCCCTGAATCCATGAGATGATGGCACTGTGTTAGCACGTGGTGGGGAAACCTGGGCTGGTCTGCACCCCATGAGGGAGTGCTCTGTGTACTGGGGCACGCCAGCTATCACCTGTCCATACCCCACTCCCAGGACTACTGGCCACATGTTAGAATTTGAGGTTCTAGTTACTCTACCTTTACGATATATTCATTCTGGTGTGGAGTACAAGCACTTTGTTAAAGAACACTTGCCTACTACCAAAAATGCACAGATAAGATATCCTTGCCTGCCTTTCAACACTTCTCAACACAAGCTCTCAAGACCCCTCTGTCCACAGTGCTAGGACTGCGTCACCGACAAAAACAGTCTTCGACGTCTCCTCCTCAACAGCATCTGCCTGACCAGTCCTCACAAACATCCTTCCAGCTGCCTGCTCTTTGTGTGTGTTTGAAAATACACATAACGTGAAATGTACCATCTTAATGGTTCTTAGACATACAGTTCAGTGCCATTAAATACATTCCCTGTGCTGTGCAGTCGTCACCACCGTTCACCTCCAGAGCTTGATCATCTGAAGCCACCGATTCTCTGCACCCATCAAGCACCAACTCCCCTCCCTCCTTGCATCCCTGGCCCCAACTCCCACCACCTTGCATCTCTGTGAATCCGAGGACTCCAGGCGCCTCACACGAGTGGAGCCATGCGGGATCTGACCCTCTGTGACTGACCTAGTTCATGCAGTGTGATGCCCTCGCTGCTGCAGGGGTCAGGTCTCCTTCCTTCTCAAGCTGAATGGCATTTCATGGCTGCACAGAGCACACTAACCTATTGATGGATGCCTGAGGCACTTCCATCTTTTGCTGTTGAGTAATGTCGCAGAGTCGGACACGACTGAGCAACTTCACTTTCACTTTTCACTTTCATGCATTGGAGAAGGAAATGGCAACCCACTCCAGTATCCTTGTCTGGAGAATCCCAGGGACGGAGGAGCCTGGTGGGCTGCCATCTATGGGGTCGCACAGAGTCAGACACGACTGAAACGACTTAGCAGCAGCATCAGCAATGATGCTAGAAACATGGCTGTAAAAACATTTCTTTGAGCCCCTGCTTTGATCCCTGTGGGTGCACACCCACAAAGGTAATTGTTGGACCACATGGTAATTCTTTAATTTTTTTGAGGAGCCATTACAGTTTTTTTAACAGCAGCTGCACTGTTTTACTTTCCCAACAAATGTCCCCTCTTTATCTGTGAGACACTCATCTGTAGCTTGGGTCCTGGCTGGGGGGGGGGTGTCCTCCTTCCTGGGGGCTCTTACTCCCCGGTCCTAGCCCTGGCCTCCCCTGAATTCACCACATTCTCTCCACTGTGCTTGTTCCTGGCCAGATATTGGCCTCCTGGCTGCCTCATTGCAACTGCTTCCATCAGTCTAGTTTCCAGACTTTCCTTGGCACAAGCTGACCTGCCATCCCCTCATCCACGGCCCCACCTGAGGACCACAGCCAGCCTCACTGTCAGAGGAGGATCTGCAGCCCCAGATGCCCAGGGCCACGTCCTCTGGCAGAGAGGTGGGTACAGACCACACCTCTGACAGAGAGGCGGGGTGCAGGACATGACCCCTGCTAGAGAGTTTAGGGACAGGTCATGCCCCCTGTTGGAGAGGTCAGGCACAGACCACGCCCTCTGGTGGAGAGGGGGCATAGTCTGCATCTCCTGGTGGAGAGGCCAGGCATAGACCACACCCTCTGGTGGAGGGGGGCAGACCATGCCCTCTGGTGGAGAGGGGGCAGACCACGCCCTCTGGTGGAGAGGGGGAAGACCACACCCTCTGGTAGAGAAGGGGCACAGACCATGCCCTCTGGTGGTGAGGTTGGGCACAGACTCCTCCCCCTGATGGAAAGGCCTGGCACAGGCTCTGCAGTCCAGATGACAGATGCAGCCGCAGCCACAGTCTTGTTTGTTTGGGCTGGTCCCTGCTCATGACCAGAGAAGGCGAGGGCAACCCACTCCAGTACTCTCGCCTAGAAAACCCTATGGACAGAGGAGCCTGGTAGGCTACAGTCCATGGGGTCGCGAAGAGTTGGGACATAACTGAGCGACTTCACTTTCACTTTTCACCTTCATGCATTAGAGAAGGAAATGGCAACCCACTCCAATGTTCTTGCCTGGAGAATCCCAGGACGGCGGAGCCTGGTGGGCTGCCAGGTCGCACAGAATTGGACACTACTGAAGCGACTTCACAGCAGCAGCAGCAGCAGCAGCTGCTAATGACCGTTGGGCCCACAAAGATGCAGAATGCCTCCTCTTGCCCTGGAAGCTCAGCATAAGGCGCCAGGAAGCCTGGGCTTCAGTGCTGATGACAGAGGGTCCAGAAAGGGAGGCTGTGAGAAACTATTTTCCTAGGGGGAAACCCACCTCGTTTCTGATGATAGAAGTAAAGTTGCACTCACAGTTGTATGGAAACATATCTAAGAAATGGTGTTGGACATGGTTTCTCATGAAGGGACTGATGTGACATTCCAAGATGGCCCTGAACTCCCGGCTGACCCTTAGGGTGGTTCTCATACACTAGGCTCTTCCTTCATCTTGTCATGTGCTGCCTGCTGGCCTCCTGCCGGAGAGCTTCTCTCCTCCCCTGGGCAACCTGGCTTTGCCAGGAAGAAACTGCACACATGAGCAGCGGTCCTGGCCCTGGAGCCTCCAAAGCCCCTCAGCTGAGCCTGGTTACACGCTCTAAGTAGACGCTGTGTCCAGTGATGCCTGCTGTCTGTAAAATTCTGAGGATGGGATACAATGATGAGGAGATAGCGATCAGGGAGTTCATGAGTCCACAGGCCAGGTTTAATGGAACGAGTGGCACAAAACAGGATTTGTTTTCTATATATCTTCAACTAACAAAATTCCTTGCATGTTTCCAAAAAGGGAGGAAAGAAAATATAAAACAATGAATCACTAAGTATGCGAATGCAACTTTCCACACAAGTAACTATTTAGTATTTTAAAATGAGCCCCAGGACACAGAAGTTAACATTTTGGCCTGAAAATCACACATACCTGTTTCTTTGTTAAACGGGTAGCATTTGAGATTTATGCTCTTTTTCCTGATGTGAATCAACAAACAAAACGCACATAACTAGACGGACTCAGCAACCCAGACACAACTTCGTACAACCTCATCTGCAGCAAATGACTCCTTCAGAGCCACAGGTTGCTGTTGGGAGCCACTGTTGATGTTTAAACTAAAACCTGTTTTGATTCCATGACCGTATGTAAAGTGGACCCATCCAACACATGGCAATTTTAGGGTTTTTATGTGGCTTGAAGCAGATAAAGCATCACCACTCGTGAACCCCCTTGACAGAGGGCAGCTATATTGACCTAAAGTGTGATCTGGGGTGTAGTGCAGGCTTGAGGTTTGCGCCCACCAGCTCCCTGTGCCCCTGTGAAGGCAGGAGGCTGTGAGCTTGAAAAAGGGAGAGACAAGAAGGAGCCTCTTGACTCCTATTAAGGACGGCCTGGAAAAGGAAGACATCCGGACACCTGCTTCGACATGGGCAAACCTGGAAGACACTGTGCTGAGTGACGGACAAACACTCTGTGACTCCACTCATTTGAAGGCCCAGAAGAGTCAGAGTCAAACCACAGCTGTGGTTGCCAGCTGTGTCCCTTCGCCAGAGTCACACGTGGAAACCAGACCCCCAGGACCTCAGGTGTAACTGCCCATGGAGATGAGGTCATAAAGAGGTTGTTAAGGTGAAATGGGGTCCAGAGGGTGGGCTGTGATCCAGGGTAACTGGTGTCCTTATGAAAGGATCTAAACACATACATGACAAGGAAGCCTGGTGTGCTACAGTCCATGGGGTCACAAAGAGTCAGACACGACTAAGTGACTGAACAACAAACACACACATACAGAGAAGGCTGCATGAGGACATGGGGAGAAGGTGACGCACCAAGGAGAGAGGCCTCAGAGGAAACCAGCCCTGCGACACTCAGTCTTGGACCTCGGGCCCTGGGACTGTGAGACGGAGCCTCTCCTGTCTAAGCTCTGTCTGTGTGATTTTTTGCAGCAGAGCTGTCTTCTGGGGACAGGAGCTGTTTGGACAAAGAGGAATGTCCTGCAGGGGGTGGTGGAGATGGTCATACAACAGTGAATATGCTTCATCAACTACACACTTAAAATGGCTTAAATGGTAAATTTTACATTATGTGTATTTTGATACATTAAACACTTTTTTAAAAAGGAAAAGAAAAAAGAAAGGAAAAGAAGGGAAGGCAGGTGAGAACTTACTTTGCTTCCAAGGCCAAGGCAATGATGCCGGCAACCATGGGGGCCGAGACCGAGGTTCCTGTGTGGCCGTCTGTGCAGCGCTGACGCAGGTCCGTGGTCACCTGGTTGGAGGAGAGGGGGGAAGCAAGCAGCCGGGTCAGAGGCTGCCCAGGACACTGCCCCGGGCAGGCTGACTTTGACCCAGGGACAGGAGAGGTGCTACGCAGACACATCTCAGAGACAGAGGTTTCCACGGGTCTGGCACCCCCCAGAGCAACAGGCTGATAGTGGGGTGGGGAGATGGGGTCCCAGACACCACCCACACCTCTGCAGATGCACCCCGAGACTCCACGGAGAGACAGAATGAAACAGAGGGGCCTCTACAGCAAGACTCCTTGCTAGGGCCCCCATCAATGACCCCCAAGTCACCCCAACTTCAGAGCAGTGTGAGAGACATGCAGGTGCCTGGTGGCCCAGAGAGCATCTCTGCCGTGAGCCAGAGGCCAAGGATGGGTCAGTGGTCACAGACCACCCCTACCAGGATGTCCTCCTCATAGCTGGCAGTGTCCCAAAGCCCCTACACTGCCTGCTGCAAGAGCTACACGCGGAGCGCCCTAGGGCAGGGCGTGGACTCTGAGTCTCACCATGGCACAGCCTGACTGCACCCCCCTGAACTGAGGTGGCGAGCTCACGGAGGCACAGGTAGGAGACATCTACTGTGCTAGGAGGGGTGCTGGCCCTGCAGTGACCCCCATGCTAGTGCAGATGGAGCGAAGGCTGCCACCCAGCCAACTGTTAAGTCAGGGGTTTATCCTGGATGATCCAGCAGGCCGAATGTAATCACAGGCCCTTAAGTCTGTCAGAGAGATGTGGCTCAAGAAGGGCTCGATCTGTGCTGCTGGCTTTAGAGAGGATGCTGGGGATGCAAGCCAGGAAGGTGGGTGGCCCACAGCAGCCAGGAACTGGCCTCGGCAGCCAGCCCATGAGGAGATGGGAGCTCAGTCCTAAAACCACAAGCAACTGAGGTCTGCCAACACGTGGGATGCGTACTGGACAGGCCCTCCTGTTGAGCCTATGGAAAACACGCAGCCCAGCTGACACCTGGACTCAGCCTCATGAGGCCCAGAAAATGGGCCTGTGGAGGCTGCTGCACTTGTGCCCCCAGAGCTGTGAGATGGCCCAGCTTTGCTGTTTCCAGCTGGGAATCTTGGGATCATTTGTTATGGTGCCAACAGGAGACCAACATGCCTGCAACTGCCAGGCTCCTGCCACCTATCTGCAAATCCCTGAGAAAGAATTTCCCCTGTGGGGAGAGTCCAGAGCTTCTTACAAACAGAGTGTCTTTCCTTTGTCAGGGCTCAGCGAGGCTGACCATCACCCCGAGAGAGGGAGCCCATGTGGGTCACACACATAGGAAGACTCACAGGGTGCTGGCAGGGACCAGCCTACTCCCCTCCTCGACCCTGGGAAGGGCAGGGCGCCGCGAGGAGGCTGCACCCTCTGTGACCCCAGGATCCTCCTGCCAATGGGCTACTGACGCGCCCTTCCCAGGGCTGCTGGGGAAGCAACACTGGTGCCTGGCACATGCCTGTGCTCAGTCCAAAGTGGCCAGACAGAAATGGGGGAGTCTGGGCAGAAGACTAGGCTCTTGAGAGCAGGGCAGGCCTGGGGCTGGCTCTGCAGCCTCAGAGAAAAGGGTGTGAGCAGAGGAGCTTCCCCTGGCTGGCAAAAGGGGATAGTGGAGCCAGGGTGGCCTGCCCCCTCCTGAGACCCTCTGTGCCGCTGGGGCGTGGCGTGGCCTGGGTAATGAGAATGTGAAGGAAGGACAGGTGCCGTCTCAGTACCAGGCAGTCATTGCCGTCGGCACTCAGTGCATGAGAGTGACAGGGGCCCCAGCTATGCTTGCCATCGGACGCCTGCCCGAACACAGACACGAGCTGCCGAGCATCCAGCATAGGGCGCGCCCCCTGGCAGGGTCTCTAAGGGACTCAGAGCAAACACCTTGTCTTGGCTGAGTTGAAACAAAATCACCTGCCACCCATGCTACCAGGGAAGGGCCCTGGGACAGCAGCTGCCCACTGTTTTCTCCTCCGCCCTCTGCCCAGCGACACCCAGTTACTGAACATTAGGGCTCAGAGAATTCTTCATGAAGAGACGGAGGAATAAAGGCATTCTGTAGCTAAGGTGTGTGTTCGTGCATGTACACACACACACATGCACGCACATACACACACACATGCACCAGCTGTGTGACTCATTAAGCACACAGAGCTGCAAGCCCTGCTTGCACCATCCCCCTACTCCAGCCCAGGCCTCTGACAGGTCCTAAGTCCAAGCTCAAACCAGCTAGATATTTAAAGCAACAGGACACCATTCAGCATCTCAGCCCCATCCCAGGGGTGCGTGTTCCAGCAGAATGGAAAGTAACAACTTAATGAGTACTTTCATGAGCTGGCCAAGGCCAATGCCAGGCTGGCAGCAGAAGGACCGTTGATCCTTCCAGTACTGCAGAGGACAGTGGGCAATGGGAAGCCTCAGGCTCCCACAAGAAAGTGTAAAAATGTGCCTGCAAATAACATTTACAGATGTGGCCAGGCAGCAGGAGAAATGAAAAGAAGCCAGGCAGTTTTCAGGTTAAACCACGCCTGTCCAGCTCCAAGGTCTCATTTTTTAGACATCTGAAGACCATCCTACGGACTGTGCACTTGAATTCTGCATTGACTTCAACTTGAAACCCTCCCCTCCTACCTTTTTTAAAGTATGAAAGCATCTGGGGAAGGAACAAACATGAACTTCACCCATACACTAAAGTAAAAGCTATTTTTAAAGATAAACCACACTGATTTATGTTCATTGAAGCCACTGCAGCAGACAAAACCACTCTCAACCTAAAGGGTGTAGAAAAGTCCTTTTGTGAGGAAGGGAACACCCGAGACACTCAGATTTCTAAAATGTTTCAGTGTAGAGCCAAGACTTTCTCTCCTTCTCTTTTACACGTGGAAACTGAACGGGCCAGTTGGACCCCAAGCAATGTGACCGCAGAATTTAGAAAGCTAAAAAAAGATACTGTGGTGAGAATGCACCCCATTCTTACAGGGTATTTTTAGACCCCTCGAGCCAGAGAGGGTTTTAATTGATATTCTGCGCCAAAATTAGAAAGGCAGGGTCCGAGGGAGGCTGCCAAGGGCCTGGGGTTTACCTCGAGGCGCAACCAGTTCCCTGATGGTGAGGCTGGCTGCGGCTGGGTCCAAACTGCCCTAACGGCCTCCTGGGACCTTGGCCAGGAACCCTGCCCGCCTCGGGCCCCAGGAGGACTCATGGGACCAGGAGCAGGAGCCCTTCCCCCTGGGAACCCCCTCTGGACTCATGGGATCATGACCAGGAGACCCCACTCCCCAGGGCCCCCTGAGGGCTCATGGGACAAGAGCAGGAGTCACCATTCCCTGAGGCCCCTGGGGACTCATGAGACCAGGGGCAGGAGCATCCCCCTCCCACCCCCGAGGCCCTTCTCCAGACTCACAATTCTGCGCTCGTAGAAGGCCCCGCTGCTGTAGGTGGTGGCCAGGGTGGATGCACACTCCTCCAGGTACCAGGGCCTGTGGCCGTTCTCAGTCGTGCTGCTCACGGAGATGGTGTAGACGCTGTTGGTGTAGCCGTCACAGGAGCAGTGGTCCCCCTCACGGCCGCCGTTCCCCGATGCCCAGACAAAAATGGAGCCCAGGCCTTGCCGGCCCTGGATGGGAGGGTGGGGACGGGTGTCAGCCCTCACTGGACACCCCCGCTGGCTGGTCTCAGCCTGGCCCAGCACACCTCCCCCAGGAGGAAACTCAGAAGGATGCGCTTGGACCAGATGGGGGCCCCGAGTGTGTGGTTTCTAGGCTTCCTCTTGATGTTAAGGGAGTCCTTGGCGAAACTCTGGACCCAGCAGAATGACTGGACGGTACTGAGGAGCCCTCCCTGCTTTTCAGGGGAAGATGCAGGCCCTCCTGTGACCTGTCCTGTCCCAGGGCCTTGCCAGTGCCTTCCTCTGTAGTGACCCATGGTCATAAACGCCACACTGCCCCCACGTACACTGACATGGGAGCTGATGGATGAACCTAACGCTTCTGAATTGCAAGAGCTAGTCCTGGGAGAGAGGGGATGAAGGTTCTGCATAACCAGCTGCAGAGGCACCCTTCCTGGGGAGCAAGCTCCTTGAAAAGCAGGTGGCCCAGGACCTATGGGACAAGGGCCAGGTGCCAGAGTGCCCAGGGCCATCTTAGGAGAGTGCCCCGGAGCCTTCACAGGGCCAACACTGAAGCGCTCAGACTGCCAGCTTGGCCAAGCTCCATCCTCACCCATGGGCCCAACCAGGCTCCTCCAGCCACAGACACTGGCTAAACAAGCACACCAGTGCCAGATGGAGCTGACCTGTTGGTCCAAAGGCAGGACCTGCTAGTGGGTGCAGCTGGCCGCAGAGGGCGGAGCCAACACCTGTCTCCAGATGGGCAGGCACCCCATTCTCCTCACCCCTACCCCCCCATCCAAATATGCAGGAGGAAACCCAGGCTTTCCCCAACGACTGGATAATTTAAAGGAAGCTTTCAAAGGAATCCTGCAACCCTGGTAGCTGACTGAAGCCCTGCTTCTGATAGGATTGCAGACATGTGACCCTGGCACCCAAGGCCACCTGGGTTGAGGCATCCACCTGCCCCGGAGGTGCCAGGACACCCCACATGTGGACCAAGTGACCCCTCTTGTGCAGATTTGTCTTCACTCCAACATTCCCGCCAGCTCCAGCCTGGGGCTTGAGAGACAGCCCAGCCCCCAGCACAAAGCTGCCTCATCCACTCTTGTTCCCACATCTCTGGGGAGTCCTGTCCCAATGGCCAGCAAAAGGGCAGTCGCTAGGACTGAGGACACGGGTTTGTCTGTGCAAGTAACACACACGAAGCTCATACAAAGCAGTAAGAATCTGAATGAAATTCAATCAGAGCCTGTCTCTGATTCTCTCATGAGAATCATCTCTGGACACCTTCACCTTCAGTCCTCACCACACTGTAGGTTACTGATCAAAGGCCATCGTTACTCGAGGCAGGGGGAGCTACATTCCTGCTCCTGCTTTGCAGAGTGCTGCTTACACTTGTAAGCACCCACACTGCTCACACCGCCCACACTCGTGAGTGCCCGCACTGCCCACACTCATGACCACCCATACTCGTGAGTGCCCACACCGCTTACATGGCCTGCACTCGTAAGCACTCATGTCATTCACACCACTCACACTCATGAGCGCCCATTCCACTCACACAGCTCACATTTGTGAGCGTCCACACCACTCACATTGCTCACACTCGTGAGCGCCCACACTACTCACACTACCTACACAGCTCACATGAGAGAGGACAATGCCTAGGTCTCTCTACGTTGCAGGCATGGGCTTGGCTGGTCCAGGTAAGCCTGAGTCTGTGTTTCTAATGAGCTCCCCAGTGATGCCGGCGAACAACAGGGCCCTAAATGCCAAAGACTTGCCTCTCCTCACCCTGCATTTTGCAGGAACCCAACCCCTGAGTTCTCACAGGCATCAGAGGATCCAGAGCCTCTCTCCCTTCTAAGAACAGTCTCCTGGAAAACAGCATGGGAACGGGGCAGAGGAAACACCCAGGGCTGAGGTGTAAGGAACGTCCAAGCTGTCTCTGAGGATTGTGTGTTCATGTTCTGTATCTTCTGTTCACCTGGAAGCCACAGGATGGAGGCTCTAGGGCGGTGGTCCCCAACATTTTTGGCACTAGGGACCAGTTTTGTAAGGTGATTTTCGCACAGATTGGGGTGGGGGTGGCCTTGGTATGGTTCAAGCACATTACACTTATTGTGCACTTTATTTCTATTACCATTACACCAGCTCCACCTCAGATCATCAGGCATCAGAAGCTGGAGATGGGGACCCTGCTCTAGGGTGAGGATGCGTCAACCCCAGCTGTGAACTCGCAGTTCTGTTCATGAAGACACCACCTCCACTCCTCAGAATGTGTTTCGGCATCTTGCCAGGGAAGCAGACGGCTCATCTGTGGCTGTGGAATGCTAGTGAATGCTTGGCACTGGACCCAGCCAGTGCCTTCAGCCACAGTGTGGTAGACTCTCCCCTTCTGGGTGACCAGCCACCTGAGGACCAATATCCAACACCACTTTATGCTAAAGTACAGTGTCTGATGGTGCCTACCAGAACCTGTACCATCTACCAAAGATGCAGTCAGGTTTTGCAGGGAAGGCTGCAGGTGACAAGTGGGGCATCAAGGACGAAAACAGATGGAAGAATGTGGTTTGGTTTGAGACCATCAAGCTTCTAGGAGGATTCTCAGTGACAGCTTCTGACGGTTGCAATTTAAGGCTCCCTATGTGACATATTTTATTCAGAAAGACTAAAAAAAATAATGCAATGACCTCAGTATCTCAGGAAGCTGACGCGTGGCAGGAACCACGCGGTCCCTCTGCAGCTTCTGCACTCCTGATGGCTGAATGAGGCCAGCGTGGCTGAGAACTCAGCACGTGGAGCCCTCATAGCTCCCTCTACAGCTCACCTATACGCCCGAGAGAGAGGTCAGGCCCAGACAACCAGCCCATCTCCTGGAAACAGCTCGTCCTCAGCTCTCAGAATCTTTAGAAATCATCTCATAGAAACGGCCGACACTCAGGATTCACATCTCTCAAAGAGCATCTTCAGGGATGACTCTGGTGGTCCTGTGGCTCTGACTCCGCGCTCTCAATGTAGGGGGCCCGGGTTCAACCCCTGGTTGGGGAACTACATCCTACATCCTACAGCTAAGAGCTCACATCTGCAACTAAACTGCCCATGTGCCACAACTTATCCCTGGTGCGACCAAGTAAGAGAATAAAGAAAATATCTTTAAAAAGCAGCATCTTCCATTCAGTAAAGAGAAAGTGAAAGTGAAGTCGCTCAGTCGTGTCCGACTCTTTGCGACCCCATGGACTGTAGCCTACCAGGCTCCTCCCTCCATGGGATTCTCCAGGCAAGAGTACTGGAGTGGGTTGCCATTTCCATTCAGTAAAAGTGGTCTCTAACTTACATCTAATTTTAGGAGGTTCCCCTTGGTGTCAAGAGTGAGAGCTACATGACCCAGCACACAAGGGATGCTGGAAATTGGGGCAATGAGATCTGTGCATCTGGCAGCGGGTAATATGCCCGTGCCCTGACCTCCCAGCACCCGGTGAACTCGCCGAGCTCATTGAAGAGCCTGCACATCTCCTCGGAGTCATGAGGATAGAGGAAGACGTCTGTGTCCTGAGTGTGAGCTATGGACGTGCTGATGTCTACCTGTTCCCCGCTTCTTTTGTCTCATGAGTGTCAGGGTAAGCACAGAGCTGTGAGGGACATGAGAACGGAGCCCCACTCTGATCACTCACTTCTCAGACAGTCAAGCCCTGAGCGGCCGGGGAGGAGAGAGGGCGGAATAAGAAGGCTCATACTTGTGTACAGTATCGCGTGGCCTGGACTATGGGGTCTGAGGCTGGGGGTGTTCTAGGAAACAAACACCCCAGCGCCATAGAAGGGAATTAATAGATAGAAAGGGACCAAACTCAGCACATCCAGAAAATTGACCAGATTGTATTATTCAGACAAAGGAAATCATCAAGGGCCTGTGGAGGGGGGCAGGGTAGGGTGCAGAGGGCAGTAAGCCTTGCTTTCAGGACAACCACTGGTACCATCTGACTTGTTAACTATGCATTGACCACACTTTAATCATGGTGCACAGTTTATAATAAAATAATAACTTTAACAGCATAGTAAAAGTATATAAATACTAAAATGGGGTTGACCGAGCCCCACTGTTCTATCTCCCACAGGAGAAGTCAGAGGCATAAACCCTGCCTCGGGAGGCCTGGACTTCCAGCTCTAACCTTGCCGGCATTGCCTGGCCACCCAGGGCCACCGGGACACTGACCACAGGCCAGTGTCTACTCCAGGAAGCTGTCCTCACCCAGAAATCCACTGTGCCCCCTCCTTGTGAGACCTAGGTTGTCTCCAGGACCCTCTCTGCCCCAGCTTTCCTGACTCACAAGGACCCAGAACTGACGCCCATGGAGTGACTGGGGTGTCCTCCTCTGCCCGCCTTGGCCGATGGGTTGAGGGCCCATGCTCAGGTGTTTGCTCTGACAGCTCCTGGTAGGCTCCACCCCAGATGTCCTAAATGTCTGGGTGGCACACTGGCGGGAAGGGAGCACCATGGAGACCTGATGTCTTGGGGGTGCGGGGCAAGCTCACAGCCTGTGATGGATGCACAGAGCTCCAAGACGGGGGTCCTGTGGGCAGGTGGGCTGAGTCCCAGACACCCTTCCACCTGCAGAGCCCCACTAACAGGCCAGGTGATCGGTCTAGGACCCCCACCACTCAGCTGCACACCCCAAGCTGGGGGCTGTCAGGCTGCGAGGCAGAGTCCTGGGGCTGGCAGGTGAGCTGCAGGCACCTTGGGAGCAGTGACTCTGTAATGAGATGACATCCATCTGCTCTAGTTTGGTGGGTGCTGCTGCCCTGAGCCCCCACTTGATTTCTCCCTCGCTCTGGCCCTGGTCCCACCTCATCCTGTGTCAGGCCTCTCTCTGAGTCACTCCGACTCTGTATGATCCTCAAATTTATTTATATATTTATTTAATTTGGTGGGGCATATAGGGTCTTGCTTCCTTGATCAGGGATGGAACCCCTGCCCCCACACAAGTCTTAACCACTGGACCTCCAGTGACATCCCTCAAATTTATTCACCGATACCTACATGACAAGATTTCTCCTTACTTCTATGTTGGTTACTTAATAAGACAGACTGCAAACCAGCATGAAGCTGATCCCATACTCGCCTCTTAAAGGGTGAGAAGCGGAGCCCTTCAATGTGCAGAGAAGATCATCTTGGGTTTGTAGAACTGCTTTTAATATTATGTTTTTGGCTCCTTTACTCTCTCTGGTTTTTAATTGTTGAGAGCCCTCACTCTGCCCCTCACCCTGCCCTCCCACCACGGCTCTGGGTCACCACACCTTTCTGATGCCGTGCTCAAAGGCCTGTCTGGCCAGCCGGCCGGGCCCGTCCACCGTCTTGCCATCATCGTCCGGCCCCCAGCTGGCGCTGTAGATGTCGATGTAATTGGGTCTGGTGCCCAGAGACTTGGCCTCCACCACATCGGTCACATCTCCATCCAGCATTCGGATGCCTGAAAGCACAGGCGGATGTGAGAGCCGTGTGGATGCTGGCCCCTCGTGGGCAGGGTTCCCATGTACAACATCGGGCCCCACACTCAGCTGGGATCCCAGCCACTAGCAACTTCCGCCCTGACAGCCTGGAAACCCTGCTTGAACACAATGTCAGAGAAATTCACAGCAGAACGAGAGGGACTCAGACCTGAGCACCATCACAGGTTCAACAATGGTGCCCACAGCCACGTGGGCCCTGGCCGAGGCCTGAGGGAAGGCTGAGGTCACCAGACGGCTGGCTCCTTGTGGCTGGACAGCCTCAAGAGAGAGCAGACATCAATACCAGCTGTTTCACCTGCTGGCTCTGCCTGCTCCCTACTCCTTCACCCTCCATGGACCGCAGGCTTGTGTCCCCAGGCTCAGGGTTGACCCCCTAACCCCATGCCAGCATGTCTGGAGGCAGGACTCTCAGGAAGTTCGGATGCAGTCACGAGGGGCCAGGTCAGGACTAGCAGACTCAGGAGAACAGACGGCGAGAGCGTGCCTCCCATCTCCTCTGCCGCGTGAGGACACGGGTGGCGGTCATCTGCCAGCTGCCACGCTACGGGGCCATCTCGAGAAAGCAGTGGGCTGGCACCTTGAACTCGGGTTTCAGCCCCCCCCAGAGCTGTGAGCCACAAGGGCCTGTGGTCTGGGCCGCCTGGTCTGCGGGACTTTCTCATGGCTGCCTGAGCGGTTTGGACCCTTAGGTGCCTGGTAGCAAGATGCAGGGCTGCCACCATTGTTGAAGACTGGATGTGCCAGTACAGGAAGCGGGGTGGGGCGTGAACACTTTGTCACCAGCTCCAGAGAGGAGGCCTGGGGAGGAGGGCCCTCACCAACGGGAAGTGGGGGGAACACGGAGCAGGCCACCGGGCAGACCCTGCCCAACCACCTGTTGCAACCAGTTAGTGACCACGGGGCGACCTCATGTCCCTAAGCTTCTGACGTCTGTAACATGCAGTGATGAAAGCTGTCAAATTTGCTGAGGCAACAAAACATCAAAAAAGATGGTTCATATAATGTGCCTGGCATGCGGTAAGTGGCCACTGTGTCAGCAGCTGGTCTGACCCTAACTGTAAAAACCGGGGCAGTAAAACCTACTTCCAGGGGCTGTTAACAATAACTACTTTTTACCTTTATTTTTAAAACATTTACTATTTGACACATGAAGGATTGCCTGGGACACATGTTACAAGCCTACTAAATAAAGCCTGGTACATGTTAGTTACAGAGCCTACTAAAGAAAGTAACAGACAAACATGAACCTCCATCTTGGGAAAATATGAACTTGAACACCTGAGGCCTTGACCCAGGCCTGCCCCTCACACAGGAAAGTACTCAGAAATGTGCATTAGTTTATCCATTGCCTTAACAGTGGGTGCTTTAATATGAGTGGAAGCAGGCTTAAATAATGCAGCGTGTACTGGGAATTCATCCTTTGTCAGTTACTTATGTTATAAATACCTTCTCCCAGTTGGTGCCTTGTCTTCTCACTTTGTTTTGGTGTCTTATGATAAATATGAGGTTCTCTGTTTGAATAGAGTAAGAGCCAAATCTTCTTTGGGTTTGTCAGCATCTGTGGAGGATGGACCCCCCATGCTGTACTTTCTCCTTTCTGATTTCTGGGGGATGAGAGCAGTCAGCATGGCCCCCAAAACCATGCCTCCTGGTCTCTGGTCTGTGTGTCCAGGGCCCCTGTCTCCATGGCTGTGTCACAGATGGGACCTTGCGGCTCTTGGAGCCATGAACCCTGAGGAGGGGCCACAACCAGTACAGGATGCTGGCTGCTTCGTGGGGCAAAGACGCAGCCCCGGGGCAAGATGAACCGCAGAGTGCTTCAGGGGGAAGAGAGCAGGCACTAGACAGTCCCAGGGTGGAATCACATTCCAGCTGCATCTGGCCTTGGGCCAGGGTCTCATACTCTCTGAGCCCATGTTTTCCAAAAAACCTGCTGGGGCAGTCGGGAGGATAATATAACATCGGGGCCCTGATGCCCTCTGCTTTCTGAAAAAAAAGCAGCTGGTTTCTTCATGTCCTTATCTTTAGCAATGGATTCTCCAGGGCAAGAGACCCCACCAACCATACACACAGCCAAAACCAAACCAGTTCTGCCATCCAGGGGGTGACAGTAGCCTGCCACCCTCAGGCCTCTCCAGGCCAGGGATGGGTGGTGGAATGCCAACGTCTGAACAGGAACAAGACGCCAGGAGATATCCCCCAAGTACATAAAAACAGAAGACCAGAATGCTTCCCAACACCTCTCACATGCCTCCTCTTCCATCCTGGAGGAAGAGTGACTGATGTGTGAGGAAGAAAGCATGACATACTGAGTTTTTAATTAAGCATCTGTTTTTCCAACACTGACAAGCTGCCAACAAGGAAAAGGTGAATATTTCCAGTGGAGACCTGCTGTTCCAGTACTGGCGTTAAATGCAAATGGCTCTCTGGAAATGCCCAACTGAAGAAAACAGTCATCATTTCTTTAATGAAAAAATGAAGACCCATTTCCCATAAACTGTCAGGTACAAAAATAATGTGGACAAACCATCTGGATTTGGTTTGTCCTGGTTGTTGGTGTGCCCACAACTGGGCAGCAGGCTGGGTCCAGGGCTTCCAGGAATGGGACACGCGGGGCTGACCCGTCCACTCTGAGGTCCCATCTAGGGAACGTGGTGGGAGAAGTGTGATGAGGAGGAGGGGGAGAGGGCTTCGCAGGGCCTGCTGGGCAGCTCAGCCCCTGGCAGAGTCACATCCGAGAAGATCGCACAGCTGGGCTTGCTGCAAACAGTCACCTTTCCACAGACTGACCTGCACCCACAGCAGCCTCACTGTCCTGGAGAACCCGACGAAAGCACTGATCTTACAAGTCTCCTGAAGAAGTTAAAAAAACAACCACAATTTTCTCATAGTGACTCATCCTTCCTCCCTTCCCTTGCTCCTAATTTATAGAAGAGAATGACAACCCACTCCAGTACTCTTGCCTGGAGAATCCCATGGACAGAGGAGCCTGGTGGGCTGCAGTCCATGGTGTCACACAGACTCGGACTCGAATGAAGCAACTGAGCACACAGCACATGCAAATCACAGGCTCGTGTGCGGCGGACAAACCCACCCAGGGCCACTGCATCGCCCCTGCAAGTGCCCTGCATCCGTCCACGTTCACAGGCCAGTGGTAGGCGGGCAGTGCTGGACTTGCAGACAGGGTCTTTAAGGAGTAATTAAGCGGAAGTGAGGTCACATGGGTGTACACCCATCCAACAGGCCTGGTGTCCTTCTAAGAGGAAGGACAACACAGACCAAGGGATGACCACGGGGAGACAGAGATAAGCAGCTATCTGCTGGTCTAGAGAGAGGCCTTGAAAGAAACCAGGCCTGCCAACACCTTCACCTTGGACGTTCAGCCTCTAGAACCGAGAGAAAAAGGTTTCTGTTGGTGAGCCAAGGAAAAGACAACCAGAAGAACACCCCCTGCCCTCCTCCCTCTCCCCAACAGGAAGTCAGCCATCAGGCCGTCTGGAGGAGGGAAGGGGAGTGGGATGTAGGCCCACTCTTGTCTATTGAGAGGTAATGTGTTTTGCCTTCAGCAAATGAATGGCAATGCAAGAGCAATGAACAGCGGCAAGTAAAATTAGATTGTGGCTTCCTGAGTGTGACAAATGGGCCTCCCCAACAAATTTTGCTCATTAATCCAGAGTTTATTTTAGCAATTTCCACAGAGAATTGATTTCATCTTTCTCTTTTTCCACTAAAACTACAGTATATTCTGTCCTACCCACAGCCATTCTGGGCTGAGGGAGGTTGCAACAGTTGTTTAGAAATGCTGCAAACCTAAAAGGCTTCTGCTCTCATTATGGCCCAAGACAAATAAGCTCTCAGATCTGTAAACATGCCTGCACTGAACAGCCTCCTCCTAAGACCTCAGGCATGTCTGCGGGACTAGGAGGCACATGTGAACTTGCCACAGGGTTACAGAAGTGTCCAGACACCACAGCTGACCACCACACCAGGTCTCCCTGGGCTCCTGTTCAGTCCGATATCCCTCACAGTGGAAGCGAGGCAGGAGCCAGCGGTGTCCAGTAAACTCTTGAGGTCCTGCACCGTCTTGGGCCCCTGAGAGGAGGCCTCTCCCAGTAGGTCTCGCACGAACCCTGTCTCTTATTTTCTGTATTCTGATGCTTCAGGCCTTGCTGACCCTGCAGGGACTGAACCCCCACACTCCCAGGCTGGCCAGTTCTTGGAGATGGTACAGGAGGCCCCCAGGATGTCTTCCTTCAGCAAACCATAAAATCCAGAGCCCACGCCACAGGCATGTCTTTCATTGGGGGTGGGGGGGTAGGGCGGGTCTTACCTTCAGGTTACTCTCCACCTGCCCCAATCACCCCAGGGCCAGGAACCAGACCACCAGGGGCGGCCCCTAAGCCCCAAGCCCTGAAATGATTCAAACTACCCCATCTTAGGCCTGCTCACCCCCTCCTCACGTGTCTTTTATGCAGAAACCACAATAAGGGCTGCAGATCACTGCTTCCCTTGCTCCTTCTGCCTCCAGAGAGACCCTGGAGCCTGCCATGTGTCTCCCATGGCAGCATGACCCATTCTCTTGGGAACTGTGAGTGACAGCCTCTGCTCAGGGACCACTGTCTCCTGACCTGTGGGCTTGTCATACCTGAATAATAAGGAAAACTCTATTTCAAAACAGGTCACTCTTTCATAATCAGGTTCTGCTGATTCGTCAGAGAACAGTAAAAAGTGGAAGAACCTCAGCAGTGCGCTGGAGATTTGAAATCCTGACTGAGGTTCGTGGTTTCTGCACCAGGAGCAGGGTCCAGAGAGCAAAGCAGTTCAAGCAGGGCTGGCGGGGTGGGACAGGGGACAGCAGGCAGGACAGGGACTTAGCCCCATAGGCAGGAATGGGAGGAGCCCTGAAGGACGTACGTCCTATGACAGGACGCCCTGAGCGGGCCTCTGATGAAACCAGAAGGCAGTGAAAAGAAGACAGTCAAACCACCCAGCAAGAAGGCCACTGGCTTGTCACGTAGGCTCGGACATGCTGTGTGTTCTCTCCATGCCTATCTTTCTCACAAGCCCCCCAGGAGCAGAATTGCTTACACGGACAACCTCAGAACCGCACATGCAGCCTAGAATCGGCTCACCTGTCCTCTGGGGAGGACAGTGGCCACACCTGCCCATCTCCTCCTTCCTAAGGCTCCTCTCAGCCTCGGGGTACCATACCCAGCAGGTGGGGGCCTTTGATGAGAATGTGGAGGCTGTGGCTACCCATAGTCACTAAATCTCCCCAAACCTCCCAATGCATTTAAAATTTTCCTGCAGTTAAAAACACACGTGGAGCCTTTGAAGATTAATCTGCAGCTTAAATTGTACTCTTAAAATACTCGTAAGCCTAAACAGCTTAATGGAAACACTAATGAGACTGAGTTCTATGAGCCTGAATTAACATAATGAACTAATTTATGGGCAAGGATTAATTTAGCTGTTATGTACTTAACATTCTCCTGTTTATGAAAGGAAAGGCAAGATTCAGTTCCCCCATCAAACAGGGAACAAAAACACCAGCAGGAATATGGCTGCTGCTGCTGCACTTGTCCTTCCCAGAAACAGTCAACAGGCTGAAAAGGCACCTGCCTTTTGTCCTTCACGAGGCCTGAGCAGGACACCTTTCAGTTCCAGGGCACCACCTACCCCCCAGCAGCCTGGGGATCTGTCCCTTGGGCTGGGGGGCTTCGCTGAGCTGGAGTTGGACACAGGGCCAGGTTGTGCTCCAGGTGACCCCATCCTGCCTCAGGGAAGTGTCTGAGTCCTGCTAAGCATCAGCTCAGGGGAATAAGTTGCCAAAAGCCAGATGCCCCCTAAAGTTAAAAAGGCAAGGGCTTCATCATGTGCCCTACAGGTGACCTCACCCAGCAAGTTTTCCTTAGGCCAGGGTGGGGTGGGCATCCTACAGGATGTTGGGAGGGGCCCTAAGGCAGGAGGACTCGATGCAGTGGCCTGGCTCACCGCCCCCCGGAAGTCTGGGAGGGGCTCTCAAGGAACTAGCCGGGAGGGCTCTGTCCAGAACTCACCTAGCAGGTGAGACACTGATGACGATGAGCTGAAGGCTGGTGGGTGCAAGTCTGAGCCCACCCACCACCACTCCCAACCAGAAGCAGACAGGGAAAGAGGAATGGGGAACACTAAGCACAGGGCTAAAATTTTTTTTTTTTAATTAAAAAAAGGTTAAGAGAGTGAGAGAATAAAGACAGTGAGGAGAAAAGGGCAGGGGAGGGCTCGCCATCCTCTCTCTGTGACTTCCCAGGTTGTCCCAGTTATCACAGGAAGGATGGAGAGCATGGCTTAGAACATATGAGGCTGGAAGAGAGAAGCAAGGCCCAGTTACCTTTGGAAGAAATGTAAATGCAGCCAAGGAGAAGGATTCACATGCCCACTGCGGACCATGGACCCTTTCTATCTGCTCTGCGCCTCCTCACGGGCGTGGTGGCAACAGTCTTCACCCGGTCACCACTGCAGCACCAGGAGCCACAGCTGCAGAGGGACGACCTCGGCTTAACGCCAGGGGCCTGAGCTCACATGTTGGCTCTGCCAGCAGCAGTGGTGCGGACCCAGAGGTAGCAGGCAAGCCTCCTCTCTGTCAGTCTCCCCTGGTGTGAAGCAACTGTACGAACACCCAGCTCCAAGCGTCATTCTGAGGACCAGATGCACAGATGACTGTGTGTTGGTGCAGCATCTGGTAACTAATGGCAACCAGTGACCGCACTGAGCGCCATCACAATAAAAATATACCGATTGGCTGGATGACGAAGGGAAATCGAGCCCCTGGTCTACCTCTACTCAGGGCCCTAGAAATAACAGAAGCAAGAAAAGAAACAAATAAAACAGTAACAGCCCTGGAAAACAAGGGACAGGAGGAGGAGGCGGGGTGGGAGGCTGTGGCGGGGGGTGGAGTCGGGGGGTGGTGGTGAAGGGATGGGGTGGAGTGGCGTGGGTGAGGGGGTGGGGTGGTTAGGGTTAGGGTCCTGCCATGCCAGAGGGTTAGGGTTGGGGTTAGGGTTAGGTGGGTGGGATAGCCACCTCCCCTCTGGGCTGCCAGTGGGCAGCAGCAGGCTTCATTCAGAGTCTGACACCAAGGACGAGGGCACCAAAGCTGGACAGGGAGAACAAAGTGGGCAATGGAGGGTCTAGTACCACCTTGCCAGACTCTAGCATCTTCTTTCAATAGTTGACAGAACAGCCAGACAGAAAATTGGCAAGGATGTGGAAGAACTCACCACTACCAACAACCAATAGGGTCTCACTTCTAGAACATTCTACTCAACAAGAGAATACATGTCCTTGTCAAGTGCATGCAGAAGACTACCAAGATAGATTCACCTCTGACCTCAATGAATCTAGGAGAACTGAACTCCTATCCAAGTGTGTTCCACAACCACGAGGGACTCTAACTTGGTCTCTAACTAGTAACCAATGGTAGAAAGAGAACAGAGCATCTCCAAACAGCTGGAAACAAAACAACACGCTCCTAAATAATCTATGAGCCTGAAAGGAAGTATCAAGGGAAAAACAAAACATTGAACTGAATGAAAAGGCAAATACAACATATCAAAATCTGTGAGACATGGCTAAACTTACTGCTATGAGAGAGATTTATGGCACCACCGTTTACATCAGAGAAGAGGAAAACATCTCCAATCAATAACGGAAGCATCCACTTCAAGATCCTAGAAAAAGACTTGGATAAGCCCAAAGCAAGAGAAAGGAAGGAAGCATAAAGATGGGAGCAGAAAACAATGAAGTTGAAAACAGAAAAACACTAGAGAAAATAAGCATAACAAAGAGCTGGTTTTCTAAAAAGATTACTAAAACTTGGTAAACTTCAAGTATGAATGACTTAAAAAAAGGGGGGGTGGGGGTGGGGAGACACAAATTACCAACATTAGGAATTAAACAAAATATAACCACAGACTCTACTGCACCAAAAGTGCAATAAGAGAATACTACAAATAACTCTACACAGATAAATGTGACAAGTTAGATGAAATGGACCACCTCCTCACAACATACAAACTATCACAGTTCTTGCCTGGGAAATCCCATGCATAGAGGAGCCTGGAGGGCTACAGTCCATGGGGTCACAAAGACTCGGACACAGTAGAGTATACGTGCTCTGCACTCAGTATGAAACAGACAATTTGAACAGCTCTGTAACTTTTCAAGAAATTTAGTTTGTAATTAAAAAAAAAATCTCCCCACAAAAGAGATTTTTTTAGGTCAGAAGAATCTACTAGTAGTTAAAGAATTAACATCAATTCTACACAATCACTTCCAGAACATAAAAGGGAGGGAACAATTCTCAATTCACTTACTGAAGCTAGGACTGCCCTGATACTAAGATCAAACACAGTGTAAAGAGAGAGAGAGAAAAAAAATTACAAACCAAGACTACTCCTCATGAACATAAAAACCCTTTAAAAAATATTAGCAAATGGGTTTCAGTAATGTATCAAAAAGGAAAAGAAAACATCATGGCCAAGTGGGGCTTACTCTACAGACAATACTGGATCAATATTCAGAAACCAATATAACCCACCATGCTAACAAGCTAAAGAAAAATCACATAAAACATGTCACTCGATGAGGAAAAGGTGGTGACAACATTTTACACCCATGCATTCTTTAAAAAACTCAAAAAATTGTGAATAGAAGGGAACATAATGAACTTTCTAAAAAACGTTTACAAAAAAATTATTCTTAATGTAAAGGTCCAGACCTTGTTCCTAAGGTCAGGAACAAGGCAAGGATGTCTGCTCTTGGCCGGAAGTTGTAACCATGGTGATAAAGCAAGAAAAGGAAATAAAAAGCACATGGATTAAGAAGAAGAAATAAAATTCCCCCAATTTGCAGATAACAGTATCAAGTATAAAATCTAAAAGAATCTACACCTAGAACTAATAATGAAGTTTAGAAAGGTTGCAGGATACAAGATTAACATGCAAAAACATTTGTATTTCTGTATGTTAACAATGAACACATGAATGTCAAAGAAAAACTATGACTTTTATCATCATTTAAATAAAATGAAATAGATATAAACCTAACCAAACATGTATGAACTTGCATGGTGAAAACTTCATGGTGCTGATGAAAGAAATCAAAGATATAAATAAATGAAGAGACATATTGTGTTCATAAACATAGTAAAGAGGTCAATTCTCCCAGTTAACGTACAGGTTTAACACAATTCCTACCAAAACCCCAGCAAGATTTTTTGCTAGATATTGACAAAATACTGACAAAACTTGTAGAGAAAGGCGAAAGAATTAGGAAATCTAAAGTGGGAACAATCATCTACCTTATTTCATAACTTTCTGTAGCTACGACAGCTAAGACTTTGCTGTACTGGCAGACTGACACAGGCACATAGATCAATGGAACAGACTGAAAGCTAAAATATAAACTCATACAAATAACTCAAATGACTCTGGACAAAAGTGCAAAAGCAACTCAATGGAAGAAAGACACTGCAACACAGTGCCACAGCAACTAAATGTCCATAGGCAAACAAAACAAAAATAAGAAACCTTGACACAGGTCTGACACATTATACAAAACCAACTCAGAGTAGATCTCTCAAAATGGAACTAAAAGATTTTTATAAAACTGTAAAGCTTTTAGAAAAAAAAAAGATAATATCTTTAGAATGTAAGATAAGAAAAAAAAAAAGAATGTAAGATAAGGCAGAGCTATAAGACTGATATAAAAAAATGACCCATAAAAGTTAAAGTTGATCAACTGGATTTCATCAAAATTTTAAAATTTTACACTGGAAAAGACATAGTTGAGAAGGATGAAATGGCAAGTTACAAAATGGGAGAAAACATTCACAAACAACATCATCATCATAGCACAAATAGCTAGAACATATAACGATCTCTCAACACTTAATAGTTAAAAATTAGAAAATGAGAAAAAAGACATGAAGAGACATACGACCAGAGGACACACAGATGGCAAATAAGGACGTGAAAGGATGCCCCACATCACTAGCCTTAGAGAAATGCAAATTAATGAGATATCACTACATACCCATCAGAATGGCTAATGGAGAATCAGTGACAACACCAAATACTGGCAAGCAGCATAGAAACTGGATCACTCACACAGTGTCAGTGGGAATGTCAAATGGCACAGCTTCTCAGAAAAACACTGCCAGTTTCTTAAAAAGAAAAAAAATGAACATGTAACTTTCCATAGAACCCAGCAAGCTGCACTGCTGGACGTCTATCCCAAAGAAATGAAGACACTGCTCACACAAGAATGGGAGAATGCTCACACATTCATACAAGAATGTTTCCAGGAGCTTTACTAGTTATACCCCCCAAACTAGAAACAACACAGATATCCTTCAGTGGGCAAGTGGTGACAGAAACTGTGTTACGTCCATACCATGGAACGCTATTTCTCAATGAAAAGGATCAAACTGCAGATGTATACAACAACCTGGAAGAATTTTGGAAGCACCATAATGAGTGCAAAACACCAGTCCCAACAGTTACATAGTATATGGTTCCTTTTTTTCAAGTTTTATCAACCTTTATTACAAATCTATTAGATAATAATAATCACAAAACTAAGGTCAGAAATTAGAAGATAAAAATTATCTGACCAGAGAAAAATAAATTTTTTAACATTAATATTAAATAAGTTATTAACAAGTTGGAGAGAAAATGTTTGAACATGGAGAAGCTAATATTTCTGACTTAAAAATCAATGTGGTCCCATACTCTACCCAGACATTGATTATAACCTCTAGTTAAAAGTAAGAAAGCTGGGAAGGAAGATTCTTGGACTTCACTTCTTCACGTTTAAAAATGAAAGGAAAAGAAAATTTTATTTAAATCAATTCTTTGGACTCAAAAGTTTTGAATTTTTGCTTAAATTTTAAGCTCTCAACTTTAATTCTTTCTCGGGAAATACAATGAGGGTAAAGTTTACATTTAACCCTCTTAGAATCTGTAACACATATTAATGGAACATCTTCATGTATACATTGTAACTGGGATATTTATATTTATCAGTACCATGATTCAATCCCACCAGAGAGTGCTCAATAATCTCTGTTGGCCAATGTGATCGGGTACTGACTCTGGGAAAGGAAGTAGAGTGACTTCTTAATACGGCGTACAACACGACTGAGGAACTAAGCACATGCACGCACGCACGCACGCACGCACACACACACACACACACACGAGACTGGTCCCTAGAGTTAATTCACTTTTGCAAGAGGAAGACATTTCTAAAATATTCCTAGTCCTAAATTATGGCTCCACTTATACATCATTTTTGAAATGAGACAACAATGGTTGCCAGAGGTTAAGGAAGGAGTTGAGCAGCAGTGGTTGTGTCAATCAAGGGGCTACATGAAGGATCTATCTGTGACCCTGTTCTCTGTCTTGACTGTATCAGTGCTAGTATACTGATTGTGATGCTGTTGCTGTACTTACACAAAGATCACCATGATGGAGAACTGGGTAAAGGATACACTGGTACTTTATGCATTGTTTCTTACAACTGCAGGTGAATCTATAATTATTTCATTTGGACACTTGATTGAAAACATTCCAGAAGGTAAATTATTTTCAAAATGTCAAAACTGCAAAGATAGAGTATCAGAGAACTAAACAACTGAGCTTAGGGATTCTCCCAAGACCCAAGACAAAAGGTGAAAGGGATTAAAAGTTTGAAAGTTAAGAGGCTGAGTTTTGTCACTGTCTTATTAATAAGAGTTCTGGGAGGATGGAATGAGGAAAAGTCAAGCAAGAGAGTCAAGTAAATAACAGAAGGATCCTCTGAAGCCAAGCACAGAAGTCTTTAAATTTCAATCTCAAATCTAAACAGTGATGACCAAAGAAACTGCCCCCCCCCAACTTAGCAGTTAAGCTCACATGATTTCTGGAGTGTAAAATGATTAATAACTCAGAAGGGCCAGACAGGAAAAGGAAAACAAACTCATATCGACACACAGGTTGAATCCCAAAATGAGGAAAAGAAAAAACAATCCTGTAAGATTCTGGAAGGAGAAGGAACAAAAAATAACATTGGCACTGGACCCCTCATACCAAAAAAACCCAGGGGATATGGGTTTTAAACTTCCCAGTGAAAATTATTTTGAACTTAAAATCTAAACTCAGGCAAATCTGCTGGAAAAAAATAGAGACTTCAAGAACTCAGAATGTTTACTACGTAGATAGCTATCCATATATACAGCAAAGCACTCAAACATATCTTTTGAAAGAATGAAAGACCTTAGTAGAGAAGAAAGTCTTATAAAATAAAACAATTACCATAAAAGAAAGACATAGGATCAAAGAAAAAAAGGTAACCAAAGAAACTGGCCCATCTTTGCAGTGAAGCCCTTGTAACTGTTGCCATGTAATGTAGAAATGTAGTAACAACACAGACTGAAAATCCTGGATGATGCCAATGTGGGAGGCAATGCCAATGTGGGGGGCAACAGAGGAGAGAGGAAGAAGGCAGATGGGACGGGGACTACAGGAGGGTTCTTGCTTAGCTCAGGAGAAGTGGGCAGGTGCAGATCAAAGTGCAACATTGTAGGAAGATAAATTCAGATAGGTGTGTTTCAAGGTGTTAGAAAAACAGAACTGGAAAGCAAAAATTTCAAGCCATTACAATGAAAAACAAAGAAGAAGCAATAATCTACATCAATCTAGCAAAAAGGAGTAAGTAAAAGGAAACATGAAAAACAGTAAAAAATATATAAGTATGTAATTTAATATATTAGTAAATAATTAACAAAAGAAAAATCAAAATACAATAACAAATATATCTGGAATCGGAAGGTGACTACATCAAATTCCCTTTAAAAGAGACTCTTCAGTTCAGTTCAGTTCAGTCGCTCAGTCGTGTCCAACTCTTTGCGATCCCATGAATTGCAGCACGCTAGGCCTCCCTGTCCATCACCAACTCCCAGAGTTCACTCAAACTCATGTCCATCAAGTCAGTGATGCCATCCAGCCATCTCATCCTCTGTCAGCCCCTTTTCCTCCTGCCTCCAATCCCTCCCAGCATCAGTCTTTTCCAATGAGTCAACTCTTTGCATGAGGTGGCCAAAGTATTGGAGTTTCAGCTTCGGCATCAGTCCTTCCAAAGAAATCCCAGGACTGATCTCCTTTAGAATGGACTGATTGGATCTCCTTGCAGTCCAAGGGACTCTCAAGAGTTTTCTCCAACACCACAGTTCAAAAGTATCAATTCTTTGGCTCTCAGCTTCCTTCACAGTCCAACTCTCACATCCATACATGACCAGTGGAAAAACCATAACCTTGACTAGACGGACCTTTGTTGGCAAAATAATGTCTCTGCTTTTGAATATGCTATCTAGGTTGGTCATAACTTTCCTTTCAAGGAGTAAGCATCTTTTAATTTCATGGCTGCAATCACCATCTGCAGTGATTTGGGAGCCCCCCAAAATAAAGTCTGACACTGTTTCCCCATCTATTTCCCATGAAGTGATGGGACCAGATGCCATGATCTTCATTTTCTGAATGTTGAGCTTTAAGCCAACTTTTTCACTCTCTTCTTTCACTTTCATCAAGAGGCTTTTTAGTTCCTCTTCACTTTCTGCCATAAGGGTGGTGTCATCTGCATATCTGAGGTTATTGATATTTCTCCCAGCAATCTTGATTCCAGCTTGTGCATCTTCCAGCCCAGCATTTCTCATGATGTACTCTGCATAGAAGTTAAATAAGCAGGGTGACGATATACAGCCTTGACGTACTCCTTTTCCTATTTGGAACCAGTCTGTTGGTCCATGTCCAGTTCTAACTGTTGCTTCCTGACCTGCATATAGGTTTCTCAAGAGGCAGGTCAGGTGGTCTGGTATTCCCATCTCTTTCAGAATTGTCCACAGTTTATTGTGATCCACACAGTCAAAGGCTTTGGCATAGTCAATAAAGCAGAAATAGATGTTTTTCTGGAACTCTCTTGCTTTTTCCATGATCCAGTGGATGTTGGCAATTTGATCTCTGGTTCCTCTGCCTTTTCTAAATCCAGCTTGAACATCTGAAAGTTCACGGTTCACAAACTGCTGAAGCCTGGCTTGGAGAATTTTGAGCATTACTTTACTAGTGTGTGAGATGAGTGCAATTGTGTGGTTTTTTGTTCTTTGGCATTGCCTTTCTTTGGGATTGGAATGAAAACTGACCTTTTCCAGTCCTGTGGCCACTGCTGAGTTTTCCAAATTTGCTGGCATATTGAGTGCAGCACTTTCACAGCGCCATCTTTCAGGATTTGAAATAGCTCAACTGGAATTCCATCACCTCCTCTAGCTTTGTTTGTAGTGATGCTTTCTAAGGCCCACTTGACTTTGCATTTCAGGATGTCTGGCTCTAGGTTCTTAGATGGTATCAAAAATTTTTTTAAAAAGTAGATACACGCTGCTTTGTTGTTTAGTTGCTCAGTCATGTCCAACTCTGAGATCTTGTGGACTGTATCCTGCCAGGGTCCTCTGTCCATGAGATTTCTCAGGCAAGAATATTGAAGCAGGTTGCCATTTCCTCCTCTAGGGGATCTTCCCAACCCAGGGACTGAACCTGCATCTCCCGCATTAGCAGGTGATTTTTCATTTTTTTAACCACTGAGCCACCAGGGAAGCCCACATGCTGCTTACAAAAGGTTAAAAGTAAAGAAATGAAAAATACATGAGGAAAGCAATGATAAAATAATTTACCAGGCGCAGCAATATTAATATCCCCTAAAGAACAATTAAAGGCAAAAAGAGAATAAGACAAAGGGAGGATTTTTATACTGATTAAAGACAGAGCCATTATAAAAAAGAGATGATAACTTTTATGCATCTTGTAATGTAACTATGAAATGTATACACCAAAATTGAGAGAAATCGACAAATCCACAACTGATATGGAGAATAACATCCCTTCTCCGAAAGAGACCAGGCAGACAAAATACAAGATGCCCACACACCTGAAGGAGCTCAGTGCAGCCAGGTGACAAATGTGGCCTCTGTAGGCACCAGGCAGGCAGGATAGATGGCTGACATGGATAGCCCTAGGAGACAAGGAGTTGAGCAGGGTGAGGAAACCACCCTCTCAGGTGGCCACTGTGCAGCCCCAGCTAAGCGTTGCTATGAAGGAACGAGGGCCAGAGGAGCCAGAGCTTCTCATTTTTTTCAAGAGAAGTGGCAAATTCCTATTTTCTACATAAAATCTCTTGATCCATAAATGTTGCCTCTAGTTAAAAAAACAACACTGGTGTGGGCCACACAAAATACATCTGCAAACCAAGGCGGCCTGGGGGCACGGGTGCACCTCTGGTCTGATTTGTAGAGACTTGTTCGCATAAGCCTGGAGGAAAAGTACTCCTCAAGTACTCATCACAGACCCACTGGAATGCTCATAAGAAACCGAGCATGTGCTAGACCACACAGAGAACTTTACAAATTCAGAAAGGCAGAAATTATACAGAGAACAGTCCCTGATTCCAATAAAGTTAAAAATTAGCAACAAAAGGAGCATCCAAAAAATTCTATATGAAGTTGGAAAAAACATTTAAATCCCTTATAAATAATTTTTGAGCTACAGGGAAAAAAAAATCAAAGCTGAAATTAAAGATTGTTCAGAAATGAATAATAAGAGCACTGTATAATTAAGCCAGAGATAGGTAATGAGAGGAAAACAAGTAAAATGTTTATTACTTATTAAAGCACATCAAAGCCTGAAAATAAAGAACAAAACATTCTATTCAAGGAGGTAGGAAAAAAATAATAAAAATTTAAAAGCTGGAGGAATTAATAAGCAAACAAAAGCAGAAATTCATGAGTTGAAAATAAAAGAACTCAATAAAAAAAAAATCAAGTCTTAGCTGTGGGAGGGAGATGAGGCCGCATCAAGGAGCTAGGGAAGGTGGAGCTGGCCTCAATCCAGGTCCCGGGTGAAACCTGAAACCGCCCAATCCCGGGAGGGCTAGGCAAGAGCCAAGCAAGAGCAGTCGGCCCTGGATCACCAGGAGTTGTGTGCTGTGCTGCCTCCACTGGCTCTCCAGAGGGGCAAGGCAAGTGAGCCGAGTTGTTTAGAAGGAGGTACGGGACCAGATAGACACCGGGAAGCCAGGGAAGGACAGGCACATGGGGTGCTGACTCAGGCATGGACACTGGTAGGGCGAGGCATGGGGACCAGGTAGACATCAGGAATGGGGGGACAACAGGGGGTGCCGACTCAGGCAAGGACCCTGGCAGGAGGAGAGAACGGAGTGCTTCCAGACACTGGCACAGGAAGATCCTGAGCTCACCTCCTCTCGTAGATACTTAATAATCTAAACTATATATTAATATGAAAAAATGCCCTCTGGAGAGAGACCCAAGAGCTAGCTGCAGCTACTCAACAAAAGCTAAAAAGGCCACCTCAAGGCAGGTAGGAGAGGTGGAGACATGGTCTCGCCAACACCCTCTCCCCATCCCAACTCCAGGCCCGGAGACCCGCAGTCTGGAGGGAGCTCACAAACACATAACTTCTCTCTGAGAAGCCAGAGGTTTGCTGCCCCTTGTCAGGCCCCACCTCAGGGATCTGCACTAGAGAGACAAGCCTTCCAAATGTCTGGCTTTGAAAACCAATGGGGTTCATGCCCAGGAGAACCCCAGGGCTGGAGGGAATGGAGGGTCAGCTCTTAAAGGCTCCCATGCAAACTCATTCACCCTAGGACCCAGGTGCATGTAAACAGCCTTGATCATATGTGAAAAGATTCAACTGCAAATCTTAAACAATCTGCCAAAGGAGCAAAAGCCTGTTGGGAGTCTCTCAGGGATGAACGCTGGCAGGTGCCATTTCTGCCCTCTGACTAACCTGTTAGCACCTGTCCTCCCGCCCCCCCCCCCCCCCGTGCTGCTGCTATGGCCCAAAAGAGAAGGCAGGTAAGTGTCAGTCATCCTGCATTGCTGCCATGGCTATACCAGAGGCAGCAGACAAGCACCCCTCACCCCACAGTCCCCCCAAAGCCAGTGGGCACATGCAGCCCCTACATGGGATGCCCTTGAGAGTGGGCTCTGCTGGCCAGAGAGGATTGTGTTTCTGGGGCTAACATATCCAGAACAATGAAACAGATAGTTCAAAAGACAACTAAGAATGAGGACAAGTTTAAATGATAAAATTCATCACCTACACAGAGCCACCCGGTCAAGACTGGGAAAGAGAGCTGTTTCTCCTAACGCATAGACACAAACACAGAGAGGCAAGAAAAATGAGGAGACAGAAGAATTAGCTCCAAACGAAAGGACAAGATAAAAAGTCCAGAAAGCGCTGTAATGAAACAAAGTAATTTACCTAATTAAAAGTTCAAAATTATGGTCATAAAAAGTGCTCACCAAACTTGGGAGAACACAGTCAGAATGGATGAACACAGTCAGTCTTTCCACAAAGACAGTGAATATATAAGAAAGTACCAAACAGAAGTCCCAAAGCCAAAGAACACAATAACTTATCTGAAAAATACCCTTGAGGGATTCAATAGCAGACCAGATGAAGCAGAGAAAGGATCTGTGAGTATAGAGACAGGGTAGTGGCACTCACCCAAACAGAGAAGCAAAAGAAAAAGAATACTTTTACAAAGGAAAGAGAGCTTAAGGGATCTATGGGACAACATCAAGCAGCATAACATTCAAATTAAAGGATACGCAGAAGGAGAAAAGAGAAAAAAGGGGGAAGAAAATTTATCTGAAGAAATAATGTTTGAAAACTTCTTTACCCTGAGGAGGAAGCAGACATCCCTTCAGGAATCCCAGAGAACTCTAAACAAGATGAACCCAAAGAGACCCACCCCAAGACACATTATAATTAAAATGTCAAAAGTTAAAGATAGAATCTTAAAAACACCAAGAGAAAAACAATGTGTTGTATACAAGGAAACCCCCATGAGACTATCAGCAGAAACTTTGCAGGCCAGAAGGAAGTGACATGATACATTCAAAGTGCTAGAAAAAAAAGTTTCCAACCAAGAATACTCTACTGGGTAAGTTTATCATTCAAAAGTGAAGGAGAGATAAAAGAATTCTCCAGGAGAGCAACAGCTAAAGGAGTTAATCACCGCTAAATTGGTCTGATAAGAAATGTTATGTCATGTTCAGCTAATCCCATGGACTATGGCCTGCTAGGCTCTTCTGTCCATGGGATTCTCCAGGCAAGAATACTGGAGTGGGTTGCCATTTCCTCCTCCAGGGCATCATCTCGACCCAGGGATCAAATCTGGGTCTCCTGCGTTGCAGGCAATTTCTTTACCATCTGAGCCACCAGGGAAGGCCAAGAAATGTTAAAAGGATTTCTTTAAGCTGAAAAGAAATGGAACTATTTGGTAATAAGAAAACATCTGAAAGTAAAATTCTCACTGGTAAGGTAAAGGAAGTAGATTAATCACTTATAAAGCTAGTATAAAGATGAAAATGCAAAAGTAGTAAAAAATAGCTATAGCTATAATAAGGGATACACAAAATAAAAAGACATAAAAAGTGACAGCAAACGCATACATTGTGGCGGAGTGGGGAGTGAATGCATAGTTTTAGGATGCACTTGAACTTAACTTGCTATCAACATAAAACAGACTATTATATAGATAGGCTGTTATGAGTCCGCTGGTAATCACAAAGAAAAAACCTATAGTAGATATACAAAAGATAATGAAAAAGTAATCTAAGCATAACAATACAGAAAGTCATCAAAACAGGGAATAGAGCAAGATAAGAAGAAAGAAGCAGAACTCCAAAACAGTCAGGAAACAATGAACAAAATGGCAGTAAGTACATACCTATCAATAATTACTTTAAATACACTAAATTTTGCAATCAAAAGACATAATAGTTGAATGGGTACACAACAACAACCAAGAATCAACTATATGCCGCCTATAGGAGACTCACCTCAGATCTAAGGACAAACACTGACTGAAAGTGAAAAGACAGAAAAGGGTGCTTCACACAAAGGGAAATCAAAATAAACCTGGGGTAGCTCTATTGATACCAGAGAAAACAGACTTTAAAATAAAGTCTTTAATAAAAGATAAAGATGAGCATCAAGCAATGACAAAGGGGGCAAACTGACAATAAGATAAAACATTTGTAAGTATGAGTGTATCCAACATAGGAGCACCTACTTATATAAATCAAATATTAACAGACCTAAAGTGAGAAATTGACAGCAATACAATACTAGTAGGGGACTTTAATACCCCACTTATATCAATGGATAGATCATCCAGATAGAAAATGAATAAGGTAATATCAGACTTAAATGTTTAAATGAGGGACCTAATAGACAAATATAGGACAGTCCCTCTAAAAACAGCCGAATATACATGCTTATCAAGTACACTTGGAGCATTTTCCAGGATATATGTTAGGCCACAAAACAAATCTAAATAAAGTTAAAACTGAAGTCATATCAAGTAATGGTATGAAACTAGAAATCAATCACAAGAAGAAAACTGAAAAAATCACACAAATATGTAGACATTAAACATGGTACTGAACAACCAATGGATCAATGAAGAAATCAAAGGAGAAATTTTTAAATAACTTGAAACAAATATAAATGGAACTACAGCATAACAAAGTCTATGGGATACAGCATAGGTAGTTCTAAGAGAGAGACTTACAACAATACAGGCTACCTCAAGGAACAAGAAAATGTTCAAATAATCATCTAACTTTATATTTGAAGAAACTGAAAGAGCAAGAAATGAAGCCCAAAGTTAGTAAAAAGGGAGAAATAACGAAGATCAGAGTGGAAATAAATAGAAACTAAAAAAATAACAGAAAAGATCTATAAAATTGGTTCTTTAAAAACATAAACGAAATTGACTGAAGTTTACCTGGACTCATTAAGAAAAAAAAGAAAAGCCTTAAATGAAATCATAAATGAAAAAGGAGGCACTACAACTGATATCAAACAAAGAAACAGAAAATAACATAAGAGACTACTATGAATAATTATACATAAATTGGCCAATCGAGAGGAAATGGATAACTTCTAGAAACATAAAATTTTCTAAGACTGAATCATGAAGAACTAGAAAACTCTAATAGACCAATCACTATTAGGAAGATTGATTCTGTAATCAAAAAACTCCCAAGAAACAAAAGGCCAGAACCAGATGGCTTTACTGCTTAATTCTACCAAACAGTTGAAGATTTGATACCCACTCTTATCAAAACTCTTCCAAAAAAACTGAAGAGGAAGGAATGTTCCTAATCTCACGTTATGAGGCCAGCACTACCCTAATACCGAATCTAGATGAGGACATCAAAAAAAGAAAATTATACTGTTCAATATTCCTGACAAACCTAGATGTAAAACTCCTCAGTAAAATATTAGGAAACCAAATTCAATAATACATTAAAAGGATCACACATCTTGATTGAATGGGATTTATTCCAGATATACAAGGATGGCTCAACATCTGCAAATCAGTCAACATGATACAAAACATGAAGGATAAAAATCATATGATGATCTTGACATATCAGAAAAAGCATCTGACAAAATTCCACATTCATTTACAGTAAAAACTCTCATCAAAGTGGATACAGAGGGTCCATGCCTCAACATAAAAAAGGCCACATATGACAGGCCCACAGCCACCCACACTCAACAGTGACAAGCTGAAAGCTTTTGCTTAAGATCAGGAAGAGGACAAGGATGTCCACTCTTGCAACTTTTATTCAACATAGTACTAGAAGTCCCAGTCACAGCAGCTGGGCAGGAAATAGAAATAAAAGTCATATAAATTTGAAAAGAAGAAGTAAAACTATCACTAGTTCTGGATGATGTGATTTTATATATAGAAAACCACAAAGAGTTCATAAAAAGCTGAGAGAACTAATAAATTCAGTAAAGCTTCAGAACACAAAATTAATATACAAATATCTGTTACATTATATACACTAACAAGCAACTATCAGAAGAGAAATTAAGAATACCATTTACAACTGCATCAAAAAGAATAAAATATCTAGGAATAAATTTAACTAAGGAGGTGAAAGACCTGTACACTGAAAACTTATAAAAAGATATAATAAAAGAAACTGAAGATGAAATAAAGAGAAAGATATTTCATGTTCATGGACTAGAATAATTAATATTATAAAAATATCCTTACTACCCAAAGCAATCTACAGCAATCTACAGTTTCATTGCAATCCCTATCAAAATTCCAATGGCATTTTTTTCACAGAACTAGGTCAAATAATCCTAAAATTTGTATGAAACTGTAAAAGCCAAAGCTATCATGACAAGGAAGAATAAAGCTGGAGGTATCATGCACCCTGACTTGAAACTATATTACAAAGCTCTAGCAATCAAAATAGCATGGAATTGCTAAAAAAAAAAAAAATAATAATAATATATCAACAGAGTGGAACAGCAAGCCCAAAAATAGCTTGCCCAGAAATAACAAGCCCAAACATATATAGTCAATTAATTCACAACAAAGGAGGCAAGAATATACAACAGAGACAGGACAATCTCTTCAATAAATGGTATTGGGAAAACTGGACAGCCACATGCTGAAGAACAAAACTGGGCAAATATCTCATACCATACACAAAAATTAACTGAAAGTGGATTAAAAACATGAATGTAAAGACCTAAAACTACAAAACTCCTAGAACAAAACATAGCTGGCAAGCTCCTTGCCATCACCCCCGGTAGTATTTTTTTTTAATCTGACTCCAAAGGCAACAGCAACAAAAGTAAAAATAAACATACAGAACCACATCCAACTAAAACGCTTCTGCGCAGTGAATGAAATCAACAAAATAAAAGGGCAACTTCCTGAATTGGAGAAAACAGTTAAAATCATCTATCTGATTAAAAAATGGGAAGAGGATATAAACTGACATTTTTCCAAAAAAACATACAGATGGCCAACAGGCACATGAAAAGATGTTTAACATCACTAAACAGCAGGGAAGTGCAAACTAAGGTCACAGCGAGCCATCACCTCACATCTGTCAGAATGGCTATTACGCAAAGGATAAGAAACAACAAGTGCTAGTGAGGATGTGGAGCAAAGGGATTCCCCGTGCACTGTTGGTGGGACTGTAAATTGGTGCAGCCACTATGGGAAACAGCATGGCAGTTTCTCAAACAATTGAAAACAGAACTACCATACGATCCCCTGAGAAGAGCATGGCAACCCATTCCAGAATTCTCGCCTGGAGAATTCCACAAAGGAGCCTGGTGGGCTACAGTCCATGGGGTCGCAGAGTCGGACACGACTGAAGTGACTTAGCACACACACGCCATATGGTCCAGCTATCCCACTTCTGGATAACTTATCCAGAAATGAAAACCATAATTCAAAAAGATACATTAACCACGATGTTCACTGCGGTGTAACTTACAATAACCAAGACATGGAAGTAACTTAGGAGTCCACTGATGAATAAATGGATAAATAAGATGTGAGATATATATATATATGACACATATGATTGCCCATTAAAAAGAAAGAAATCTTGCCATTTGCAACAATATGGATGGACCTTGAAGGTACTGTGCTAAGTGAAATGAGCCAGGTAAAGACAAACCCTGTATGCTGAATCTAAAAAAAAAATCTCACAGATACTACAATCTCCCTGGATCTGTGAGAAATACATTTCAAGACTTGAAGTGAACCTGATACCATGGATAATATGAAACCTGTATCCTACACTTTTTCTTTTATATACATACTCTTACCTATGACAATAACAATTTTAACAAGATTAACAACAATAAGAATAAATGAGAACAATTATAGCAATGCACAGTATAAAATTTATGTTAAGGTGGGCTGTCTCTCTTGCTCATTCTCTCTCTCAGAATATCTTATCATACAAACTGAATGCCTTTTCCACCTTAAATAAGCACTCATCATACACTGTGGTTGTAACTTTTGCAATATGAGATGCAACAGCAAAAGTACAAATTTTTCCCTCATGACAATTTCATGGATAGAAGATTCGTTCTTACCATAGATTTCAATAACTTCAGCATACAAGTTTTTTTGTTCCCTTACTAAGCAAAGAACTTTTACCTTTTCACTTACTGGAACCAATTTATGGACTCTCTTTGGCGTATCCAAATTGCTAGCATTACTATTCTCGGGCTTGGGCCACTATTAAGTAACACAAGCACTGTGTTACTGTGACAGTTCCTTTGATAACTGAGATGACCACTAAGTGCCTAACACAGGGACATACTACACAAAGAAATGATTCATGTCCCAGGCAAGGCAGAACGGGCTGGCTCAAGATTTCATCACACTACTGAGATGGGTGTAATTTAAAACTTAGGAATTGTTTATTTCTGGAATTTTCCACTTAGTATTTCAGGCCATAGCTGACTGCAGGTAACTGAAACCACAGAAAGCGAAACCATGGACAACGGGGCCACTACTGCTCAGAAAAGAGACTGGTGGTTCCCAGAGGGAAGGGGGTCTGATGGGGGGTAAATGGGTAAAGAGGACCAAGAGGTACAAATTTCTGGGTATAAAGTAAATAAGGTATGGGGATATAACATACAGCATGGTGAATACAGTCAATAATACTATACTGCAAATATTAAACGGCTAAAAAAATGAATCTTAAAAGTTTGAATGACAAGAAAAATCATTTCATAACCATGTGGGATGACAGATGGTAACTAGACTTATGATCATTTTGCACTGTATACAAATATCGAACCATTAAGTTGTACATCTGAAACTAGTATAATGTTATATGTCAGCTGAATTTCAATTTTAAAAATCTAGTTCTCTAAAAAACCTGTTCTGTAGGAAATAGCAAATTTTTACCAGTCTGACCAAAAGAAAGGGCAAGATGCCACAAATAAGATTAGGAACAATTTTAACTATAAATATGGAGAATATGTTTGTTAATTATGAAAATATAACATAAAATTTATCTCATATATTTGAAAATCTGGAGATTGATGATTTTCTAGGAAAGCTTAACTACCAAATTCCCTCGAGGACAATTAGAAAGCCTGAACAGACCCAGCCCTTTAAAGAGTCACCATAAATGCTCAGACTGATTAACAAGGTCCACCAACATTTCAGAGAACAGGCAATATCCACAGTATATGAAATATTTCAGAGTACAGTAAAAGGCAGAAACTCGTTCTATGAAATCAGCATGACTCTTAAGACTGGTGACGGACATCATAAAAAACAGCTCAATCTATCTTATAAATAAAGATGCAAAATCCATGCATAAAATATTAACAATTGAATGCAGCACAGAACCTGGGTCTCGCACACTGCAAGATTATTCACTGTCTGGGCCACCAAGGAAGCCCAAAAGACTAATAGTCATAATCAAATAAAACGCATCACAAGAATGAAAGGATGAAATTTCCAATGTTAAGAAATGTGTTACTGCAATTACTGCATTAAACAGATTAAACAGTAAAGTTGAAAAACAATAAAATCACCTTACTAAATGCTTTCTTAAAAAACATGTAATAAAATTCAACATCCATCCTGATCGATACTCTTAGAAGTCTAGAAATATGAAAATTTACTTAATTTAATCAAGAGTAACAGGAGGGAAGCTACAGAAGACGCCTACAAATGGTGTTAACACTAGGAACATTCCTGTATGCATCAGAAACAAACAACAAAACCTATAAACAATTATTATTCATTGGAAGTTCTGATACGCTGAAATAAGATATGGGAAAGAAATGACAGTTATTAAGGAGACAGTGTTAACTATAACAGAAAAACCATCATTTATAGACAGCTTTTATTTACATCTGTCTAGAAAAGCCAAGAGAATAAAAAATAATAGCACCAATATAGTTCATTAAGGTGGCAAGATTGACACACAAAAATCAATAGCTTTTCTATATCCATTTCAATAATAACCAATTAGCAATGCAATTTTTAAAAAATCAACCTACATATGAACCTAACAAGAAATGCATAGAATCAAAATGAGGACAATGATAAAACTATTTTAAATGATGTCAAAGAAGACCTGAATAAATAAAAACATACCATGTTTCTGGGTGGGAAGACTCATTATTGTAAAGATGCCAATTCTCCCCCAATAAATCTATAATTTCCATGTAATCCCAATCAAAATCCCAACAGGATTTTTTATGAAACTTGATAAGTGGATTCTCAAGTTCATCTGAAAGAGAAAATGTGCAAGAATAGCCAAGAAATTTTTTAAAAAAACTTTAAGAAAAAATATATCCTATCACCTATCAGTTATCAAAAAAATCCTCTTAAACTATAATTTAAAATGAAAGATTATTTAGGGATTAAAAACAAATAGACTAATGAAACACGATGAAGGATCCAATATATATCAGGAATTTAGTATATGATAAGGGTGGCATGCAGAGATCACGAAACATTAATACTGGAGAAAAGCAAAGTCAGAGTTCTCCACAACATTCACAGAAATATATTGTACATGGATTAAAAAGCTTAACAGAAAAGACAAAACCATGAAGGTTTCAAGATGAACTATTCTGAAGCGAAATTTCTAGACAAAATATAAAACAAGTTTATTACCTTGGGTTTTCTAAGCAAAGTCCAAAACCCAAGAGTTGAAAGGAAAGATTACAAACACAACATCATAAAATTTTTAAACAGATTTTAACTGAAACATTACATACAAAAAAACGGTAAAAGTCATCAACGTATAGCTCCACAACTTTAAAAAAATTAAAAAGTGTCTAAAATGAAAGTTTGGGACTTTTAGTTAAACAAGCAGGAGTGATCTACTCTCCTCTCTGAAAACAAAAAAGATGACACCTGCCTCCATGATTCCCAAGGGTACGTAATTCCTCACGAAGTACTGACGCACTTGGGGGCCATAAGGCTGGTGCGTGCATGGCTGGGGGAGTCTGCTTCTTTGCCACTGCACCGCTTTTACAGCCAAGATGAAAAGCCATCTAAATGTCCATTATTTCAGAAAACAGTGATGTCTGACCAGGAATCAGACAGACACATCAACTTTCCAAGAACAGGCAGTTTCTGTGGCCTGATTTGTTGTAGGAGAAAAAGTGATCGTCAGCACTGCCGCATTCCTGCTGAGTCAGCATGTGATGAATGGATGCTACTTCGCTGGTGAGCGGAGGGGCCGCTAAGAGGCACTGGACTGGCAGGAGAGGACAACCCGGGTCCACAGTGCCTCCAGCCCAGCTAATGCCCCACTTCTCCTCCTTTCTGTTTTAGCATCTTACTAATCTCAGGGACGGGGGAGCCTGATGGGCTGCCGTCTGTGGGGTCGCACAGAGTCGGACACGACTGAAGCGACTTAGCAGCAGCAGCAGCAGCCTAGGAAGAAAGACCTTGATCTTCTCCACCCAGTCACTAACTAAAACCAGAAAGTGACTAGCCTGACACCTCCGCAACAATGCTGTAAAACATAAGGGAAAAGGGGACATGACAAGGGAAGAAAATAATGAAAACTATAAGCATGTTCCATCATATCCAAAATTTAAAGAAAACCTGATTTCTCCATGAAGCAAGGGGTCAAAGAGACACAAGAATTCAATGAAGAGAAAACAAGACAAAAGAAAGACTAAAGTGTGTTACCCTGAGGAAAGACACAGATGGAGACAGCTCAACACCTTCAGAAATGAAAGCCACACTAGAAAAAGTGTGGGAAAACGAAGGCACTGGTTAAACAGTCAGAGACATAGAAGAAGAGCTGGATAAAAATCGAGGAAAATAAAACAGAAAAGAATTAAGTTAAATATGAACACAAAGAGATATAGAAACTAGGAAATAGAGATCTGATACACATATAAGTGGTTCACAAGAAGCATAAAACTGAATATATATAGCTAAAAATATTCAAAAATCATAACAGAAGAAAATTTGCCTATAATTGAAAACACTCAGATCTTTTTGAGGATGCTACATCCCTGGAACAGCTGTGGCAGAAGCCTCAGCCAGAGGTAGCCCCACAGGGGCTGGACTTCCAGGCTAAAGGAGGCTCACCCACCCTGAGTACTCACTGGAGGGACTGTGCTGAGGCTGGGACTCCAACACTTTAGCCACCTCATGCAAAGAGCTGACTCATTGGAAGAGACCCTGATGCTGGAAAGACTGAGGGAAGAAGGAGAAGGGGACGACAGAGGATGAGATGGTTGGATGGCATCATCGACTCAATGGACATGAGTTTGAGCAAACTCTAGGAGAAGGAGTTCGACATGACTTAGCGACTGAAGAGCAACAATAATCCAAGCCCCAAAGTCAAGTCACCTACAAGGAGGATTTAGGCTGACTTCAAACTTCCCCAAGCAACAGTGGATCCAGAAGACAAGCAGGTGATGTTTATCAAGTTCCATAAGGCTGAATACATTTAAGGTATAACTCAGGTGCAAAGGCCACCTTCAGAACTTCCCAAAGATCCTGTTAGCCTTTCTTGAAAAAGTTGTGTGTGTGCTAAGTCGTTTCAGTCATGTCCAACCCTTTGTGACCCTATGGACTGTAGCCCACCAGGCTCCTCTGTCCATGGGATTCTCCAGGCAAGACTATGGGAGGGGGCTGCTATGCCCTCCTCCAGCTTGAAAAAGTTAATGGGTGGCAAAGTCCAGTGAATTAAGAGATGATCAAATTAAATTACTTAGGAGTGAAAAGGCTGTACTTAAAATGATGGTAGGGACCCAAGACTAAAAAACTATGAGAATCATAATGACAGGTGACTAATATTGAACCTTGACAATGTAAAAGCAATATTTAAAAAAAGAATTAAAGTTGAGGTGTGGGGTGAAGTGAGAACAAGCTGAAGTGAATGCTAATTACTCAGTATGAGAAATATATGTAACAACAAAAAATTAACCCTGGCATCTTTAAAGGCTGTCACAATCTTGGGACTTTTTTTTAATAAAAGAGAGATATTTGAGAAAATATGTCCTTTCTTCACATAAGGAAATATTTATGTGAAGTTCAGCAATTTCTTCCCCTTAAGCTGATTTCTTTCTCTTCTATTCAATGCACATAAATCAAATACAGCAAGCATAAACACTAAACAAACACAATTAAACATAAAATTAAATCTAAAGTTCAGGAATATTCAGTTTCACTTGGTTTCTCTTGTATTAAGTTTGCATAAAATTAAACAGTATATTTTACTAAATACAGTACAGATCTTCCTTGACTTATGATAGGGTTACATTCTCATAAAATGTTCTCAACTTAAGACAGGTTTAAGTAAAAAATGCATTTAATATACCTACCCAACAAACATCATAGCTTACCCAGCCTCCCTTGAACATTTTCAGAACACTCATATTAGCCTACAGTTGGGCAAATCACCTACAGCAAAGCTTATTTTATAATAAAGCATCAAATATCTCCTGTAATTTACTGAATACTGTACTGAAAGTGAAGACACAACGGTTGTACATCTGTCAGCTGTTTACCCTTGCGACTCTGTGACTGACTAGAAGCCGAGGCTCCCACTGCCCAGCACCGTGAGAGAATTCCATATGGAATATTGCTAGCTCCAAAAAAGAGCAAAATTCAAAACTCAAACTAGGGTTTCTACTTTGATGTATCACTTTCACATCATGGTTAATTTGAAAAATCTTAAGTCAAACCATTATGTCTAAGGAACCATCTGCATGGTAAATCAAAAGTTTAAAAAAAAAACAATATTGTCCATCTATCCATCCATTCATCCATCTATCCACACTTAGTAAATAAGGTTTAAAGGGTTAGTGTCAGCCACTAAGTTGTGTCTGACTCTTTGTGATGCCATGCACTCTAACCTGCCATGCTTCTCTGCTCATGGCATTCTCCAGGCAAGAATACTGGAGTGGGTTTCGATTTCCTTCTCAGGGGATTTTCCTGACCCAGGGATCCAACTCAGATCTCCTGCATTGCATTTCTGTAAAAGAGTAGAGGCTAAGAGCTGGCTGGCCCTCATCTGTGAAATGAGGACAAAAGCAGCATCAATGACAGAGTGCTCTGTAGAGATTATGTAAGACACTACACACAGACACCTCATCAGTGCTTACGATGCAGACAGAACTCTGTAAGTACTGGTTATTTCTGTTTTCACCAGCTTCCAGATGATATTTTACCTTCCTTGTCCTCCTCTGCACTTTGGTAAAGCATTACATACATTGTGGAGTTATTTTGATTTGTTGGCAAGCAAGCATATTATTTTATAGACATAATTTGGACAGTGCCACTTTTTATTCCATTTATTTTCCTGTGATAAAACATGTAAGAAACATGCAATTCTACAAAGAAAGTTGGTAGAAAAAAATTACTCCATTTGTATAAATATATAGTAAACTTTTAGGAGTCCATCTGCAGTGATTTTAAACCATATCCACAATTCTTTGACACTTTTTCATTCAACAGATGCAGCCTAACGTCTCTCCTCTTGAGTATATGTTGGGATCATTTCTAAAGAACAGAGTGTGACTGAACTGACCGTGTGTGACTTCTAAGACCATATCATAAAAAGCACTGCTGCTTCCTGCTGGTTCTCTGAATCACCTGCAGTGAGAGAAGCTAGGTACCATGCTGCAGGCACTCTGGTAACCCCACAGAGAGTACACATGAGGAGAAAGCTAGGCCTCCTGCCAACAGTCAGGAGGGGATGGAGGACTCTAGCCAACAACCAAATAAATGACCTGTCCTGGAAGTGGATACTCCAGCCACCAGCAAGCCCTCAGATGACAATCACAGCCAACCTCATGAATGACCCTCAGCTGGAATCACTTAGTTAATCCACTGTCTGTGCTAGATCACAAATGTTTGCTGGAGTAACTACCATGCAGCAATGTGCTGTGTTATGCTTAGTCACTCAGTCGTGTCTGACTCTTTGTGACCCCATGGAGCCTGCCAAGCTCCTCTGTTCATGGGGATTCTCCAGGCAATAATACTGGAATGGGTTGCCATGCCCTCCTCCAGGAGATCTTCCCAACCCAGGGTCTGAACCCAGGTCTCCTGCATTGCAGGTGGATTCTTTACCATCTGAGACACCAGGACATACACCATCTATTTGGTAAAGAAATAGAAACCACAAGTGTTAGTTCCAATATAGGCAGAGTAGCTTCTATCACACTAACTCTTTTAAAAATAATAATTATAAACTCTGGACTAAAGACTTAAGAAAACAAGAACTTTTTAAGGGCATTGGAAAGCAACCAGAAGAAGGCAGAAGCAGGTGATTCAGTTCTTAAAAGAGCAACCATACCGGGTATAATGCAGGTTCATAACTTTTCCTCTGAGGGAACTCCTCATGTCTCTTAATACAGAGAAGCTAGAACTCAATCAGGAAAATGCAATCTTATTCTTCTGGGGAGCTGTGGGATTGAGTCTGGAACTGTTAGAGAAGCTGGAAATTGAGAGAAATCCTAGAAAGCAGAGAGCTAGAGAAGAAAACATATATAAACTTCCCTCAGATATTCAGCTAAGCCCTGCATGGAGCATATCTGGGCAAGTCTCTAAGAAGCCCAGGTAGAGAGGAATAGGGGGGAGGCTGAATGAGTGAGCAGATACTCCAGCTGCTGCCTCTGCAGGGGCACTGCAGTCAACTCGGAGCTTGAACCTTGCCAACTTAGAAATGCTGGTTAAACGCTTCAGTGTTTCCACTGAAATACTAAAAGAGTCACACTATCCTTAGCGACTGAACAACAATAACATCTAAGAGTAAAGACTGTTCTTGAGCTAAAGGATTTCCTCTAAAGCGAAGGGTAAATCAGAACAGATGAGTCATTACAAAATGAAAAATTGAACTGACAGCAAGAACAACACTCAATTATATTCAGGGATAACAGAATCAAGAGTCCCTACAATATAGTGGAACAATGTCTGGTGTACAATAAAAAATTACTAGACATGTGCAAAGAAACAGGAGTATGTTGTACATTGTAAAAAAAAAAAATCAATGATTAGAAACATACCCACATTCCCAATTTATCCCTCACTTCCCTTTGGTAACCAGAAGCTTGTCTGTGGCTATGTCTGTGGGTCTGTTCCTGTTTTGCAAGTAAGTTCACTAGTATCACTGTTTTATAAACTCCACATAAAGTGATATCATATATTTGTTTTTGTCTGACCTAAATTTGAGAATAACAGATACATACTATATATGAAACAGATAAATAACAAGGACATACTATACAACACTATCTCCAATATTTTATAATAATCTATAATGGAAAAAATCTGAAGATACAAGCATATATACTATATATATGAACCACTTTGATGTACACCTGAAACACTGTAAATCAACTACACTTCAATTTAAAAAATAGAAACATACACATATATGACCAAGCTATTGGAATCAGCACAAAAGACTGTAAAAAAAACTCATAAATATGTTAAAGAATCCAAAATAATGGATGAGGAGAAAGAGAATGTCAGAAAAGATTTGGAAATAGTGAAAAAATAGCCACATGGACATCAAAGAACAGAAAAGCACAATATTTGAGTAGGAAAGAAAAAGGAAAAAAATCAGTGGGTGGAAATAACAATGGATTGGACACAAAAAAGGGAAGGATTGGTGAACTTAAAGAAAATAGTGCAAAAGAAATTATCAAATCTGAGGTACATACAAAAAAAATTTTTTTTTAATGATTACAGCTTTAACCTGTGAGATATATCAAGCAATATAACAGCTATAACTGGTGCCCAAAGAGAAGAGAGAGAAAACAGGACTGCAAAAAAAATTTAAAGAAACATTGACAGAAATTTTTCCAAACTTCATTTAGAAAAAGAAAGAATAAACAAACAACCCACTAAGAAGCACAGCAAACCCCAAGGTGGATAACTATGAAAGAAATTACACCAAGGGCCATCTGAGTTATCATAGGCAAAGCATAGAGAGGAAAAAATACTAAATAAATGAAAGTAAATAATGAAATATTTACTAAATATTTACTCTGGCTAAATAAAAGAAGCCAGAGAAACAACTCATATTACATATAGAGGAACAACAATAAGGATGACAACCAACTCATCATCAGAAACAATGAATGCCAGTGACAATGGAAAAGCATCTTTAAAGGGCTGAGAGAGAACCATGTCATCCCAGGATTCACCAAAACTTCTTTCAAAGAAGATGAAATTCAGATAAAATCTGAGATGATTTCTCACCAGCACACCTACACTTCAAGAAATACTAAAGCAGTAAAAGAAATTCTCAGGCTGGAGAAAAACTGAAACCAGACAGAAGGAATCTGAAGCTAAAAAATAAGGAAGGGTAAACATGTTGGTAAGTATATTTCTTTTCACAAGCCAACTGTTTACAGCGAGAATAAACAGTGGGTTTATAAAATATGAAAACATAAAACAATAGCATAAAAGATGAAACTAAGTGTGAACTCAAGAAATGGTTTAGGTTCATATACTATACATGAAGTTGCATAATATTAACTCCACATAGATTGGAATTAAGTTAGGATATACACTTTAATCTCTTGAAACTTTAGAAATAGAAAAGATATAAAAAGGTAGAGCTCACGGACACACCAGAGTGTCTCAGGGAAGTTCCCTGCTTTGTGCCAGCACGTGGAGAGGGAGGTTGTGTTAAGGTGCCTGAAGGCGGCCTGTCCAGGGTGGGCTTGGAGGGAAGGTTGGGAAGAAGGTGGAGAGGCTGATGCTGTGTGCAGCAGCTCTGGAGACCTGGCTGTCATAGGTTCCCTGGGTCAATGCCAACACCCCCACACCTTCTCCATGGCAACCCCACCCCTGTTCACAGACAGTTTACACCCATTGTCCCAGGACACAGAGGCAGTGGGTGGTGGGAATTCAACTGGTACCCAGATCAGTCAGGGAGACTTTTCATGGGTCTTCACTCATCAAAGGCTCCAGGGAGACCTTACACATCTCAACATAAAAGAACTGTCCATGATGGAGTGAGGTCAGGTGACAGTCCTCTGATCTGTTCTCTGCAGGACATGCTCTTGATGGTTAATGATGTCACAGACTGACAAGTCCCAGCCACTTCAAAGGTTTCCAGGGAGAGGGCAAGTGGAGAGTCCTTATTAAGTGAAAACCGGGGAGCCTTTTCTCAAAACTCAAGAAGCTCCCCAAGGACAGAGAGACCCACAGAACCCCTGGCCCAGCCTCCCCACCTTTCACTGCTCACCATAGAGCTGAAGGAGCTATGGCCCCTTCATAAAGGAAAAGCAGCCGAGAAGGCTGTGCCATGGGAAGGAGGCACCCAGCACAGCCACTGGCGTGCACGTGAGCACTTGCAGCTGAGGGCCAGAGCAGGTGAGGATGCAGGGCCCCGAGGCCAAGTGGACGGTCGGGGACCGTTCAGGCCCGGCACACACCTGCTCAATGCCAGTTCAGCCGCATGCACCTACGAGACACTGCAGAGGACGTGCTGAATGACCCTCTGCCATTCTGAAAGGACCAACTGCCAGGCTTGGGCGGGGGAGGTGAGAGGAAGCTGCGTGACTCTCTGCTCTTAGAGCCCCATGCTGACAAGAGAAGCCTGACTCTCCAATGGGGAAAATAAACAACAGAGCCAGAGATATCCCGGGTCAGGTAGTGTTCCCTACACAGCCCTGGAAGGTTGATCCCCTGGAGAACAAGGCGGGAGCATCCAGCTTTGAGAGCCTCCACGGAAGCACAGTTGGGCATGGGCAACTGTAAGTCATGGGTGGACTGACCCAAAAGGGAGGCAGGGAGGCTTTTGGGGTGATGTGAATGCTACAAGTCCATGACAAACAGGGGAGACCAGGCAAGTCTGCGGGTCACTGTGACAAATGTCCTCTGGTTAAAGCTGAGGGGCAGGTACAGTAGGCCAAGAGGCTATAGCAAGAGTTGGGGCCAAGGTTAGGCTTCTTCTCAGGTGAAAACCATAAATCCTGCTGGGAGAGTGACTTGCAAGCCTGGGAAGGCCAGCAGCAGGACCCAGTGGCCTCTTGGAGCAGTCAGCTTGACAGCGGTGACTCAGGAGCCAGAAACCAGCACCCACAGAGGCTTTACAGGCCCCAGGCAGTGTGAGGTAAGCCCCAGGATCTGACTGGGTCCAACGCCATGGGGAGTGCAGCTGCCCAGACATGCAGGGGACTGCACCCTGCACCTAGGCCAGCCTGAGCCCCTCGGCAGTGCACTTGGGCCTCACCTCCGATCTTGGCATTGTATGCAACCCCTACAATGCAGTAGGAGTTGTTGGCAGAGGCGGCGACTTCTCCTGCACAGCGAGTGCCATGTCTGCGGGAAGGAGAGAAGGCAATCAGGACCCTAAGCTGGGGACGCTGAGGTCCTCCCTCAATCCTCCCCATAATTGCTGGGCCATCCATGAGCCCCTGTGGCAGGACCCTCCTGCGAGAAGAGCCATTGTCCCTAAGCTGGGGGACACTGAGGCCGTCCCCTATTCCTCCCCATCACTGCTGGGCCATCCACGTGCCCCACAGGCTGCCCTGCAGATGTGATGACCCTGTATCAGGCTTGGGCTCTGCTCGGCACCCATGGCCTCTGCATCCCACCCCCCAGGCTCTGCATCCCCCTGACTGACAGCACAGTGCAGATGCTGGCCTGTCTGCAGAGAGGAAATAATAACAAACAAAGGCTTAGGTTCTGTCCCCTGAGCCCTCTCCCTGTCCCGTGCTCACTCTGGGCAGACCCCTCCCCTGACCCACACCTTTCCACAGCCATTCCAGCAGAGGGCAAGGAGGAGGGCTGGACACGGAACACTCAACAGCAGTAGGTGGAATAGGAAGAGGTGACCCGAGGTCAGCACTCTTCTCAGTAATGACCCCACTCTACCACCTACAGCAGGCACATCTCTGAGAAGGTCCATCAGAGATGAGAATCACTGATTCAGAATCAAAACCACCTTTAAAGCCAGTCCTGAGCCCAAGTGTCAGCCCCCCGGGGCAGCCGTCCCTCTGTCCACACTCTGGACCATGTATGCCTGCAGCTGGGGCTGTCCCTGAGTCATGGGCCCAGGGTCCCACTCGGGACTCACCACGCCGCATCTGGGTGGTCCCTCCCTGCCCGCTGCACCCTGCAGCCCCAGCGTGGTGGCCATGGAGTGGTAAGGGCACCTGGGACGTGAGGCCAGGCCTCCACAGGTGCTGGGAGCACTGCGGCCAGCCTGCTGACCGCCTCCACTGGCTGAGCCTTCCTGCGGGGCTCCCTTCCTTCGGGGCACCGGGACCCCAACCTCAGCATCAAATGGACTGAAACGGGGAACGCTGAGGAGGACACACCTTGCAGGCCTCGTGTCAGCAGGGGAAAGAAAGAAAGGGCTTCCACCATCCTCTAAACACTTTTGGAAGAAGGGGAAGACCCAATGCACAAAGCCGGCTGATGGAGGAAGGTCTGGCCGGACACTGGACAGGAGTGCCCAGGCAGGTTTGGGAAACTAGACATCACCCCCAGGGCTGCTACCAATGGTGCCAAGTCCCCCAGTCTCTCCAGACCACCCCCACTCCCTCTATCACAAGTCTCAATGACGGAACAGTAATGGTGTGTCCCTCACCCATCATCTCACCCCCGCCCCCAGCCCTCGGAAGGAAGCATCAGGACACAAGGCATCTCTAAGACACCGAGACTCAGCAAGGTCACCCCACTTGCACAGAGCCACAGAGCCAGCCCCAGCATCACATGGGCCTCTGCCACTGCCCTTGTGAGGTCAAAGACAGGGTCAAGAAGGCTTGGGTGCTGACTGAGTGGTCCGAGAGAACACATTGTCATCTGGACACAGCTGGCTATACAGACCACAAGATATTCCGACAATGTTGCAAACAGGAATAATGCTGGCCCAACATCCCCTGCAGCTGACCAGCAGAGTGACAGCCCACATGAAGGGGCCAAACCCACTGAGCCTGCGAGCCTACAAGGCGGTATGGGGCTGGCTCCTGGTGGTCAGCCCCAGACCCCGCCAGGAGGCAGAGAGGTGCCCCCAGCCCGTCTCCAGCCCAGGATCCCCATGTGGGCTGGCTCCACTATCTGCAGGGACAGCAACAGAGAAGGAAGCAGGTAGGGGTCAGGCAGGTGACCCAGGACGTACTTATTCTCGTTGCTGGCATCATACCGTGGAGATGGATCATAATCGTTGCCATTGACATCATAGCTCGCGTAGGAATCCTAAAAAAATGAAACCTTGGTGACCAAAGAGAAGTGGCCCAGGGTATCACAACTCTCTTTATAACTGGTTTTACGCCTCGACTGCAAACAGAAACAAGCCGGGCACTCTATTACTGCAACAACAATTATACATATATATAATTATGTGGTGAATACACATAAAATTTGCCACCCTAACCATTTTTACAGCTCAGTGGTGCTAAGTACATCCACAAGTTGTGTGGCTGCCAGCACCATCCATCCACAGGATTCATCTTGCAAAACTCTGCACCTCTTAAACACTAACTCCTGACCCTCCCTCCCGAGCCCCTGGCAGCCACCGTCTGCTTTCCGTCTCTATGAATACAGCTACTCCAGGGACCTCACCTACATGAGATCATGTAACAGAGTGGGATTAGCAGGCAGCCATTACTCTGCTCCCTGTTACTAGGCAACAGGGCTCCTCAGCCACTACTCTGGCGCCTCCAAGGGCCCCACCCCACAGGCAGCCGACTGTCGATGAGTGACCATTATCTGCGCTGCTCAGCTGTTGGTCAGTGCTGCAGTGGGCCCTGACCACTGGCATCTGACACTGAGGAACCACAGCGGCAGTGACTGAATCAAGGGTCAGTGGTGGGCGGTCATCAGGTGGAGAGTGAGGTAAGAGGCAGATTCAGGCCTTCTCCCGGAGGCCCTGCAGCTTACCCAGCCTTCTGCGAGCTGCGGGCCCAGGAAGCAGACTGGAGACTATGGCCCTCAGGGCTCCAGAGCCCTTACCAAGGCCACCCACTAACTTCGCCCCAGGCCTTGAGGCAGCCGTGAACCTGTCCCCCACCCCTGTCTCTGCGACCTAACTAGCAGTGGCCATCTGTTTGGGTCACAGTCTGTGGGACCTGGTCTCCCCATTTGGGCAGCCTGAGCAGCCTGAGGGCCAGTGGGTGGATGCCTGGCTCCCTCATGGCCCTGAGGGAGTTGCCAACCGAGACCTGTCTCCTCTGAGCCAGGACTGGGACCTTGAAGGGTGAAAGCTGTGCCTTGGGACCTTGCTTTCTTGTCAGGACAGAGAATAACATTCATCTGGTAGAGGTTTGCAGGAACATCACTACCTGGCCACCTGACCTCAGGAACAAAGGATCTGACACAGAGAAGTCTGCAGCAACCAACCTCGCCCCTCCCTCACCTTTTGCTTTTAAAGGGCCTCGCTGAAAGCTTTCAGTAACTTTGCGGTTCTTAGGGCATGAGCCACCCATCTGCTTGTATGAACCTATAATAAACTTTTCTCTATGCCAAAGTCTAATGTTTAGTATTTGATGGGCCTCACTGTGTGTTGGGCACACAGACTTGTGATTTCAGTAACAATCAGTGTGTGTCGTTTTTTGACCCAGATACTGTCCTCACGGTTCATCCATGCGGTAGCTATGCCTCATAATTCCCTTCATCTTATATTTTTAATACGTACGTTTTTGCTTTATATATTTATAGTATCTGTGTAATCTCCTATTTTCCTTTAGGATATGTTGTAAAAGCTCTCCTGATTGTTGACTTCAAAACTGTCATCCTTTGCAAACTAGTATATATAGGGTAGATAAATAACAAGGTCCTACTATACAGCACAGGGAACTATGTAACAGAAAAGATGTTTTACACATATATAGCTGAGTCACTTTGCCAGACAGCAAAAATTAATACATTATAAATCAACTTTAACAAATGTTTTAAGAAGGTAAAATTAAAAAACTGACATTGTTAAGGGTGCATAACCATCTACCCAACCAACATGACAGGACTGACGTAACCAAGGCACCCAAGTGCCTTAGAATCTCAAAGGCAGTTCTCAAAAGTTACCACGTGCCAGGTTCTTTTCTCTGCACAACTGGAGGAGTAACAGGCAGAGGGCCCCTACACACAACCATCACACACACACACACATACACACACACATGCCAACCTGAAGGTAAACAGACACACAGACACGTGTGCTGAGGGGACACCCCACACACACCCATGCACACACATCTGAGCCTCTCAGGGCCCCAGCAGTGCCCGGGAACCCTCTCAAACACCCCTGGCTCTGGGTGGCTGGGCTCACCAGCACCGCCAGCTCGGTTTCCATACTGTGATGTAATGGGGCAGGGCGGGGCAGGGCCGGGGGCTTAAGTAGGTTATGCTGTACATTGTCTCAGGTATTGACCAGCGCAGGTGAGCGTCTCAGGGAGCCAGTGCCAAGACTCCACTTACGTAGTTTGGGGCCAGGTCGGGGTGGTTTCTCTCTATGCCGTCATCCAGGATGGTGACCACCACATTCTTTCCCGTGTAGCCCCGCTTCCACGCCGCCTGGACGTTCATTTCTGACCGGCAGCGGCTGTTCTTGTCACCACAGTGCTGCAGGCACAGGAGACACAAAGCCCCCAGCACAGACATTGCCTGACACAGACCTGCCAGCCCAACAGAAGAGCTGTGGTGCTCACGGGAGGACAGGGTAGGGCCTCCGTTCCTCCTCCTGGCCCTAGCAAGAGTCATCGAGGAGGGCTGCATCTCTCCCGCCCTGACCTGGCCACTTGTACAAGGAAGGCCCTCCTGCCCCAGCCAGGCCATGTCCCCACGGCTTTCCCTGGTGTCCTCGCCCTGCAGGGGCTCCATCCATGGCTCAAAGTGCCGCCCACCCTCCTCTGCTCTGGGGGCCCTTCACCCTGACCCTCACATAATGAAAGAAATTCACAAGAGAGCATGTGCCTGACAGCACTGAAATAGGGGTTCTATGCGCAAATGAAGTGTATCTGGAGCTGACCCATCTCAGAAACACAGGGCAGGGAGAGGCCCATGGCCTACTTACCATGTACCACATGTTGGACCAGATGGGATCATTGAAATAAAGTGCCTGCGGGTCGTTTCGCACCTGTCTCTTCACCCGGCGTTTAACTTCCTGTTGCTGGAGCCATTTCACCTAGCAGGGGAGAGATGCAGTTACTCTGTGTTTCAGCAGCCATGTCCTGGTTCCACAAGGCCGCTCTGCAGGTGTTCCAGGCGTCCTTCTCCATGAACATCTAGGTCTATCAGATGCCTCGGATGGTTAATTCCAACGAGACATTTTCACTTCTGAGCAACCATATTTGAAAGATGAAAACCAGTCTACACGGAAGGGAAGAGGACCGGTCTCATGGAACAGTAGGAAAATCATCCTACTAAAGGAGACCTTGTGAAATGGCCAGTACTTTGGTGACCCTTGTCCCTAATTAAAAGGAAATACACGCTCAGGAATGGAGCGTGCAGAGGCATAAAAGGTGTCAAGTGTTTTATCGGGAGGACACGGTTAATTATGATGACCCCTATAATGGAAGCACAGCAACTGCTGCAGACCTGGTACCAGACATGCAGAGAAAACCTAGGGAGGCACACAGCAAAACATTGACAGCGATTCCTGGATGGTGTTCATTTAAGATTTTACTGTTTCTGTAAGATTTTAAAATTACTTTCAGGGTTTTATAAACTGCTTTCGATCGGCATGACCTCCTGTCACAATCAAGGGAAAAAAGCTTGAGAGGCAGGATAAATGTTACTTAAGAGCAGGAACCTTGAAGCCTGGCTGCCTGGATTCAAATTTGGGCCCAAACTCATCAGCAGAGTGACTTCAAGCAGGGAGCCTCCCTGGCCTCAATTTGCTCATATCACCTGTGCAATGGCCATCACTGTGGCATCACAAGGAAGGATGGCATATAAAGTGTGCCATCAGTGACCGGCACACGGATATATCGTCATCACATGTGTGTTTGTGTGTGTTTCAAAGTGGAAGAGGTTTCTTTTTCTTTAAAAGATAAGGGAGCTGGAACTCCCATGCCCTGAACCTAAACATTTTCTCGGTCCAGCTGCTATGGGTTCCCAATCCCATTCTGCTGCCACTGGGACTCGGCTCTGCACAGGGGCTGCAGTGGGCAGGATGGGGACACCCAGCCCTGCTCTCAGAAGTTGGTGCTCCAGTTGAGGACTCCCACCAGGCAGCCCAGAGTGAGGCAGACAGGTGGCCAAGGGCTGGGAAGGTAGGGGAGGAAGACAAGGATGGAGCCTTGGGCATGGGGAGCTGGGTGACTTGGAGGGTCAGGCCAAGGCTGGTGACCCCAGGGGGAGGAAGGCACAAAGGTCAAGGGCCAAGCAGCTCCCCTCAGACCTCAGCTTTGACCTTCCCACAGGCACCTGAGCGAGGAGAGTGGAACAGCCCCACATCTAAGGGGGACCCTGATCTCCAAGGACAACACGCTCAGAAGGAAATGTCACCAGGGAAGGTTCAGCACTAAAGAACCTGCCTGCCAGTTCAGGAGATGCAGGAGACAGAGGCATGGCAAATAAAACCGCACAGTGAAGTATTCTGCTCACAACACCCTCTGATGGCATTGTGAGACTTCCCGAAGTGTTACTGCCTGAACCAGGAAGCTTTAACTCGGTATAAAATGCCTAAGACCCTATGCCCTAATTGGCTGGGCTGCATGCTGTAAGTACAGTGGTCGTACCCCATAGACAGCTCAAGCTCCTGGGATGGGATGCTCCGGGCCCACCGGCTCGGCCAACTCACTACCCACTGGGCTGCACTTCCCATCACAGAGGAGGGGGCCTTCCTCTCCCAAGGCCAACTGGGTGGCTCCCACAAACCAGGCAGGTGACGGAGGGCATAGTGCCATCAGTCACAGAACAATCCCCCTGTGGGATAAGACATTAAGGGCTCCTGGTCTCAGTGGCTGCTGCACTCTGGGTAAGAACCCAGTTGACACACAGTTTGGGTGGGGGTGACGGCTGGGGGCTATCCCTGTGGCGTGGTCTGGAGTAGCTCTCTCCCCCGGGACAGGTCACTGCAGGACACTGACAGCTGCCAGGCACTGTCAGGCCAATGGACCTGGATACAGTAAATCACTCGCCAGGCCTGCACAGATGAACTCCCAGATGCCAGGCACAGAGGCTGACTCAGCCCATAGTCACCTGGTCAGGGCCAATCCCCCTCTCCCTTCTCCAGGCCCCAGCCACAGCCCGGCTTCTCAACCGGCTCCAGGAAAGGGCAGAGGGTTCCTGCGTTCCATCTCCTGCTATTTTCCAGACTGGCCCTTGTGTCTCTGGGGAGCACGGTCCCATGGCCCCTTAGTGGCCTGCTCAGTAATGCTGCACTGTCTCCAGTGTGTCCACTGCTGGTTCTGGTCATGAGCATGAATGTAAACACCGCTGATTCCCACCCAGGACCAGCACCCACCCCCCCACTGCCACACACATACACGCATCTCCACTCAGACACAGAGCTCTGCTACAGGGGCCCCTCAGGTTGGAACCCAGAGCCAGCAGGTCTCTCCAGGAGGGTCAGGGGTACCAGTGACCCCCAATAAGTGCCTGAGACTGTGGCTTTCCCAAGGGGCACCTCATCGTGAACAGTGAGGCTGTTCATGACAAAGGAACACACAGTTCAGGACCCTAAGGACATGTCATCTGTGGAACCAATTCTTGCCCGGAGCTCGGAAACAAGTGAGCCAGTGCAGACCAGCCACAGTTGCTGAGACTAAAACCGTGAAGAAAAAACTCCCAACGTCTGAAGGTCCAGGACCAGATGGCTTCACAGGTGAGTCCTAGCAAACACTTAAGAGATAACACACATCCTTTGGAAGTGAAAGTCCCTCAGTCATGTCCAACTCTTTGTGACCCTATGGACTATACAGTCCATGGAATTCTCCAGGCCAGAATGCTGGAGTGGGTAGCCTTTCTCTTCTCCAGGGGATCTTCCCAACCCAGGGATTGAACCCAGGTCTCCTGCATTTTGGGTGGATTCTTTACCAGCTGAGCCACAAGGGAAGCCCAAGAATACTGGAGTGGGTAACCTATCCCCTCTCCAGTGGATCTTCCCGATCCAGGAATCGAACCAAGATCTCCTGCATTGCAGGCGGATTCTTTACCAACTATAAGGGAAAGCTTCTGAAACTTTTCCCAAACCACTGAAGAGGAAGGAACACAGGTGGAGAGCTGGTGATGATGGTGAGTCGGGCTGGGTGGGGCCTGACCGTGAGCTCTTCCTGCCCCAACAGGCCAGAGCACAGGGAACGTTGTCCTGTTCTGCTGGCAGCCTGCCCACTTTACATGGCAGTTTCACTTCTGGTTGGCTCACTAGGGCCCTCAGAAATTCTAGGTGCTCAGACCTTTTGGTGAAGATGGCAGTAGAGAGACTGCGGTGCACACTGGCTACCTGTCAAGGCCACGGGTATATACTCAGGGAAGCCTGTAGATCCGCGGCCTGGGTCACATTAAGATACACATGTGGCAGTGTGTGCAGGGTGAGAGCTGAGCTGTTGGGTGGGGCCCCAGCCTTCTTAGGAAGAGAACTGATCACTCTGAAAAACCTTCAGGTCCCTGGAAGGAAGGAAGGGACAAGAAAGTCCCTGTCAGCTCTCCATCACTCCCATTAGGTTTCACAGGGAGTTGATTGAGGCCTCCCAAAGGTGCTTTCACTCACCCAGAACGGGGGGAATGTGCCCTGATGCAGGAAGAGGGTCTCTGCAACTGTAATCAGCTAAGGCTCTGAAGATGAGGTCATGCTGGATTATCTGGTTGTGCCCTGAATCCCACAACAAGCATCCTGACAAGGGACAGGCAGGGGGAGACTAAGACCAAGGAAGGTGAGGCTTTGGGAAGAAAACAGCTCCAGGAGGGCCTGGAGCTGCCAGGAGCTGCAGGTGGTAAGGCAGGACCTCCCAGAGGGACCACACCTGCCAATACCATAGCTCTGGAGACTCTGGACTCCAGATGGTGAGACAATATGCTTCTGGTGTCTGAAGCCCCCAGTTGGTGGTCACTTGTTATGGCCCCCCTGGGATCACGGCCTTGATCAGGGCTAAGGTGTTACACGTCTGAGAATTCATGAGGCTGTCCTACATAACATCGGACCTGGAGCCCCCAGAGGAGGGGCTGAGGGCTGTAGTAGGGGCGCTGGTGTGGGGACTTCACCTAAACAGAAGGGCCATCCCAGGGTGCCCACTGCTACCAGCTCTGGCTGGAGCCCCCACCCTAACCGCCCTTTCCTGCACATCACTGGGCCGTAGACACCTACCCCCACTGTCCTCTCAAGCGAAAGCTGCCACAAAAGTGGGTCCTGCCCGCCCACCCAGGGCCCTATCACTGCCTGATTCTCCTAACTCGGCGGCACTAAAACCCACTGTCTCCCCTCAAGCCCCCAAGTCAGGACAAAGCAGGGATCCTCTCCAACACAAGAGTCTCCTAAAGGCGTCAGGACCCCATCACCCACAACTCATTGTGGCTGCCACGCCCCCGGCATCTGGAGGTCACATGACTCTGGGAGGGTCCCTGCTCCATGACCAATGCCTGGCGCAGTCTGACCCCTGCCCAGGCCCCCTCTGGCCTGGCCTCGCCTCATGGTGGGTGCCTCTTCACTGTGTTCCTCTCTACCCTTCCCACCAGGGAACCATGCCCTGACACCTGGGCCGGCCAGGGTGGGCCGCCAGGCTCCTGTTCCCTGAGCGTGTCTGTGCAGTGACGCCGCTGACATGGAAGACGTGGACACGGACTCTTCAGGAGCCACCACCCTGCTCCCCAGGAGGGAAGGATGTATCTTGGTCATGCAAGTCTCTCCAGCTCTCAGCCTGTAACAGGGTCCTTGTCCTCTGTCTTCCTTAAACAGCAAATCACCCCTGATGCTGAAAAGGGAAGCATGTCTCCTGGGGCTGGGGCTCCCCTGATCTGGCTCGTCCAGCACTGCCCACAGCTCTGGCTGAACATGTCCAGGTCGGTATGACCACCCTCTGCTCCCCACTTGCCTGTGTGAAGCCAGGGCTGCATTTCGCTCACCACTGTACTTGTGTGTGCCAGGCAATGTGAGGCATACAGTAGGAGTTCACTAAATGCTCTCTGTATGAAGGAATGACATTACATGAATACGCTTTAGGTTTCAAATATAGCCATAGACAGACTTTTGAAACCACTGTAGAGCAGAGTGCTCAACTGGGCCTCCATGACTGCCAGGGGAGCTGTGTGGACTCTGTGTGGACTCTGTGTGGAAGACTGGTGCTTTGGGTTTGCCACATTCGAGCCCAGCTCAGCACAGGTCATCTCTTCTGGGCAAGTCTCTATAACCCTGTGTAAAGCGTTTTCATTTCTTTAGTCATATTTTGAAGGTGAAACATCACTCTGACTTTTTCTTTTATTCATTTTCTGCATGTTTGCCATTAAACATTTTCGTCATGAGACTTTACCATCTTCTCAAGATGAGGTGAAGAGCAGTGTGTACTTCGGGAGGCAACACCTCCTCCAGCTCTCTTCTTGAGAAGTCAAGTTAAAATTTGGCATCTGCTAAATGTCACTCTGCAGTTGAGAGGAGGTAAACTTAAAAGATGCTGAGAAAGAGGTCACGTCAATGAGCAGGACCCTAGAACGGCCTTGAAAACTGTGAGTTATCAGGCCATGCAATGCCCAAGTGTCGTGTGGGCAGGAGGCCCACGCCCTCTTCCCTTGGGCTGCAGGGCCAGAAGGCGGCCAGCAGGTCGTCCCAGGTGCAACAAGTGACAAGGGGCTGTTCTGAAACTTTGTCCCATGAAAGAATGCCACCAGAGCAAGAATAGCCCTTGCACTCCACCCAAAGCCACTGCACACCTGTGCTCTGCTTAACGCCCTCCACCACCCACAGGCCCTGCCCGCTAGGGAAGCCCTGGGCCACCACCAGGAGCTGGTGGGTCCCAGAAGGGGCCCCGGGGGCTCCACTCGGAGACAGAATGAAGGACAACAGCCCTTCTCTGAGACCCTTGTGACCACCCTCCCAGACCCCCACCGGCTCAAGGGGAGGAGCAGGAACTGAATCAAGCTGCCTGCCTCCTCCCAGCCCCCACGCTCAGCCTGTGACATGGAGTTCTATTCAGGTCCCGTGTTCGTGCACAGCAAGAGAGACAGTTCCGGTCCGCCTTCCCCTCTCTCCCCACCTTGGCATCCTCGAAGTGAGGGACATATCCTTCTGTCACCGAGGAAGGATGGAGACTCCCTCTCCTGTGTGTTGTGACAGAGCCAGCCATGCCTGCAGACCAGGGCAAGTCTCTGGAAGTCATGAGAGGCCAGACTCCAAGTGTCCAGGGCCCAGATCCGAAGGCCTCTTCAGGAGAGAGGCTAGCGGCAGGCACACTGGGAAAGTAAACCTGTGACCCTGTCGTCTGCGCCTCACCCTCCAGCCTGTGGAGCGAGGGTCGGATCAGCCCACCTGGGGCCCCTGCATGCAAAGGCCTGGATGCTCACATCCCGAGTCCCATCAACCCTGACTGCTCCACACACCTGCTGCAGCACGTGCTCGGCCAGCTTTCCAAGAGGCCTGCGATTCTGGCACAGTTAAGAAGCACAGAACTGAGGCCAGCTTGCAGAGGTGGAGAGTGATCAAAGACAGAGGACTGTCACCCCCTCCTCCGCCCACAGCCTCCTTAGAGTGAGTCTCAGGGAGACACCTGAGCCCCCTGAGGTACCACCCATGGTGGGGAGGAGATGCCAGGCTGCTATGCAAACCCAAGAGCCTGGGTGGTAGAAGAGGCAGAAGAGAAGGAAGACAAACCACAAAACTCAAAGCTGATCTAATGCAGCCTACACGCAACTCCCCCTGCACCAATCCCCCCACGGGACAGAGGCCACTGGGGACCCAGGCACATCTCTATTCCTTCAGCTGGCCAGAGCACAGGCCACCTCTCAAATCCTCCCTGTCAAAGTTGAAGGACAGGGGCCAAGAGGTGACCGCTCATCACTGGTATGAGCCAGCACCACCCCCCTGCAAATGCAGGAGACAAGATGGGACTCAGGAGGTCAGGGTCCTTGATTATCTGAGTCCTCACTTTCCTGAAAGGAAAGGGGAAGCTCCCCTCATCTGCCCTGTGCCCCTGAGGATCACAAAATGGACAGGGGGCCGGAGTGCTGACTCCAGGATCACCAGCCAGACAGGGCTGCCCGGCCGGCCCTCGTCAGTGCCGTCTGGTCAATTAAAGCCCTCTTTAGGGCTTTTGTCACAATTAACCAAGGCTATAAGGTACTTCTGAAGTTGGGCATTTGGCAGTCAAATGACAGGGATGCAATCAGGATCACTGGGCAGCGGGGATGCTGCTGGACCTGAGCGTCCTGGTGGGTGTTTCTCCCTCAGAGCCACAGGCCCAGGGACCCAGAGACACCTTTCTCGAACATCCCTGGGTGATGGACGATGGGCAGGGAGGGGCTGGATTCCTCACTCCCCATGCTGGGCCGGTCTGGGCACCAGAACTCACATCCAAGGCTGACCGCAGGCCAGCCTCAGCTGGCATAAGCTCATCAAGAAATTTCCACCCTCACCTCAGGATCAGTATCACAACCTCTGTGCAGCATGAAGGAGGTTTCATTTTTTCCCTCATTGCCACCAAAACAAGGGAACATAAATTAGACAAAAATAGGATAATATGTAAAGTTACACTTGTTAAAAAAAATTCATTACTGTTTTCTATGAGAAAACAGTAACAGATACAACTTGCTATGTGAACCTACCCTGTGAAAATTGACATCTGCTTCAGTAAACACTGAGGGTCCATCTGCTATTCACCGGGTGGCCTGCCGGACTTGGGAGTGAAAGCAAGTGAGGGTGGCCAGGCCCTGAGAATGTGACTCACCCTCCCCAACCCCCAGCCACTCAGGTACAAGATGGGCTACTCGCATCTGAACCCAGTCCGTCTCTCCTCACACCTCTCCCAGGAGGCTGGAATCCCAGGCCTCCTGGGAACGACCTGCAGTTCCCACCAGCCCTGTGCCAGTCCTGGTCACTAATAGATTCCCAGCAAACGAAGCCGTCTTCACTCCCACCAAATTCCGCTGAGCTTGGGCCCTTGGTCCTGGCAGTTTCTGGGGTGGCTGGAAACAGATTTACAGGAACAAGAGCAGGACCGAGGGCTGAGGGCCTGTCTGCTGCTCTGGATGGGCTCGCAGTGCTGGGAACCCCAGGGAGGAGGATGCCCGTGGGTTCCCAAGCCCGGTAAGACAGTGCATGCCCTGCAGCAGTGGGCAGCTCCAAACATGGCCGGATGAGCCCTGGCCCTGTGGCTTTCATGCTGGGACAATATCTAGACAGCCTGGACCCATCCATTCCAGGAGTCCCAGGGACCTCACAGACCCAGAGTGTGGACCTCCCACCACTTAGAGCAGCGCCCTGAGCCAGCTCCCAGTGGGAGGGCGCATGGGCTGAGACTGGAAAGACACCAGGGGAAGCAGGGTGTGCACAGGCTGCGGGAGGAAGTGCAGATGTCATCCAGTGAGGATCACAAAGCCCAGCCTGGCCGCAGAGAGGCCAGACCAGGGGGCCTGGGCAGGACGTCCCGGGGCAGCAGCACCACAACAAGGGCTGGGCAAGGATGCCCACAGCTGGCCAGTGAAAGGGGCTGTGCGCCATCCAGGCAACAGAGGAAGGGCTGGAGCAGGGGTGCAGGTGGGGACTCAGGACAAGGCAGGACAGGGCTGCCCAGGCAGAGGAACGAGAGTGGGGGAGGCGCGGCTTCTCTCTGAGACAGAGCTGTGGTTGGGATGTTACTCGGCTTTGGGACGTGGTGACTGTAGGACTCTTGGAGGCGTGTAAGTGGGACCGTGGGACTTTTTGAGGCATAGAAGTGGAAGTGTGAGCCTCCTGGTGAATCATAAAGCACCATCTTTTAAAGCCTATTTGAAAATTCTGTTTGCCAGTTCATAGCAGCTACTCCACTAGACCCAGCGGGGTTGTGCTGAAATGTACAGACAGCTGGAGGCCTCCCCGCCCCACATGGGTCGGCCCATCGGGCTGTGTGTGGCAGTCCGCCCCACTCCCCAGCCCAACGCATCCCCTCCACCCCCAGCCCATCCCACAGTTCATCAACCCCCAGATCAATGCAGTCACTTCCTGTCCACGTGCTGGTATTTGCCAGGAACATTGTTTGTTTGCACACCCAGTGGCTCTAGCACACAGAGCTCAGATAAAAGTCCCTCTGTGGTTAATGGAAAGATCAGCTTCACTGTTGCATCACTGCTGGAGGAGAAGCTGAAGCTGATGAAGCTCTGGGGCAAAGTCCTGTCCCGCAAACAGCATGCCCACCCTGGTCCTGGAAATCACTTCCCAGCTCCCAGGCGCTGAAGGGCTGGAGCAGAGGATCAACCTGAAGCCTCCCACCACTCCATGGGAAGCCACCGAGGGCCCCTGACAACATCTTTATCCTTCCATCTCCGTCATTGATCTGGCTGAGCAGACAGTGGGAGGGCTGAGCCAGAGTCACCACTCTAAAATGTAAGGCTTGGAAGATGCAACATCCAACTATCAGCCAGCTTGGAACATAGTCAGAACAAGTAATTTTTAAAACATTTGGGAGCCCTTACAGCTATTGGCTGGTGCTTCTGTAACATGCACCCTGCTCCAGACTCTTGGCGAAAGAACAAGTTAAAAACAAATGCTTTCAGTTGGCTTAAATGACAGCCTTTTGGAGAAACCCAGAGACTGATACCGCACCCGGAGAGCAGGCTGGCTATTCTCCCAAGAAGAGAGAGGGCTGGCCCACCAAGCTCTTCGAGCAAAATGGCCCTTTTCAAAGGCGGTTTAAAACATCAAGTAAAGGTGATTAGGGACAACAAGTGCAGGACAACAGGGTCAGAGCAGAGACACCTAAAGTCTGTGCATGCATGTGACTGAAGTCTTCAGTCTTCCCTCCCGCTGGTGTTCTGTTCGGTTCTGTTTAACAAATGTACACTCTATCAGCTTTCAGGCGAAGTAGGGCTTTAAATTCCATCACTTATCAAAGCAATTGTATACAATAGGGACTGGAGCTAATTAAAATAAAATACCATCTGCATTTGATTGAACTTTATCCTAAGCCCTATAACATTCATTTCCAGTTTGGTCATTCAAACAGGATGGCAACTGCATTCCAATGACTCTGGATAGTATTAAATCATCTATTCCCTTTTTTAATATTAATTACACAACTCTCTGATCGCGAAGGTGTCACAAAACACTTCGCTAATGTGGGAAAGTGTCCTAATGCATTGCAGGAAAAGATAACACTAAACATCTCTGTAAAATAGCTAATTTTACCTGATATTTCATTACAATGACTTGGTAGAGTAAATATTAGTCAGACTGACAGCTAACTGATTTGGTTTGCATTAAAACTAGACTGATTTAAATGGAGGCGTTTTAGTTGCAATTCTGAATTTGTCATTGGTTCTGTTGTCTATGTGCTCTCCCTGGGGCTAAATGTTTAATAAGAACTGTGGGAAACAATTGCAATCACGTGGGCCTTGGGGCACTGGAATGCATGGCTGTTTACCTTTTCTCTCCTTCTTCTCTGTTGGCAGGATGCTCCCACAGCAGCTCTGCCAGGAGCTGATTAAGAAGCTCTGCATAAAAGGGATTTTTAATTTGAAAAAAGTTAACTGGCACTGCCTGTGGGAGTTCCTTCCCTCTTCTTCGAGGCCACAACTGATGACCGGGAGCCCCTGCCCACAGGCCCAGAGTGAACGCAGTGCCTGGAACCCACCCACACGGCACAAGCGCATCACCACAGATGCCAAAGAGGAGCCAGCTGGGGCCCGCCTCAAGTCCTGCCCAGCTGTCTCCTGCAGCCTCACAGCCAGGGCCCCATGTCTGGCCCTGCTGGGGCCACGGGCCAGAGGCCCACCAGGTGGGCATCTCCACGTTCCTGGACACAGGGTCACATTCAGCAGGTGCACAGTTAGTAATTCTGAAAGGAAGGGTGGAGCAGTTGAGTTGAATACCTTTAAAAGGTTTACAATTAAGACACTAGAAAAGAGTGAATCCCCCTACCCACCCACCCCCACCCCAAAACACAGGTTACGTCTCCTATTTCACCTCTGCCATAGTTTTAATAATTAAGAAGCCACTCAGTTCTCCAAAATTCCTCAGAAATGAGACACACAGGGGCCTGGGGCCCTTCACTGCGCTGCTTGTACCTGTACAAACTTCTCCTCCAGCAACAAGATACAGAGAAAGTGTATGGGACCAAAAATAACTGCATGCATGCACAGTTGGGGGAAATTCCCAACAAGATACAAAAAGACTAAAAACCCAGCTGACACTTCTGAAGAGCCTGGAACAGAAGCAGGGAACTGCACATGCCCCTTGCACTCAACACCACCAAAGGGGCGGGCAGACCACCTAAGCCACCCCTTTAGCCTGGCCCTGAACACACCCTGACCCTCACCCCATATAAGGAACCAGCTCCCCCCACCCCACCCACATCGGGAAGCAAGCAAGCAAGGAAGCCGATCGTTTGTTCCTGCTCTCTCTGCTGCAGTAGGGGCCCCAATAAACTCTCGCCTGAATCTCTTGTCTGGCCTCTGATCCATTTCTATTGGTGGTGGGGAGGCCAAGCAACCTGTTGGGTAAGAGAAAGGGAATCAAGAAACCTCCCATCCAGGGACAGCCCTGCAAGAATCTGCCTTGCAATGCCAGAGATGAGGTTTCCATCCCATGTTGGGGAACTAAGATTCCACATGCTCCAGAGCCTGAGTGCTGTAACTGGAGAGCCCAGACGCTGCAACTACTGAGCCCACTCACCACAACTAGAGAGTCTGTGTGTTGCAACTAACACCAGATGCAGCCAAATAAGCAAATTAATTAAAATAAATAAAAGACACGTAGCCAAACAAATAAATGACAAAGAATCCCACCATCCCATCCTGTTCTCATGCACATCTCTATTGGGGGGTGTCCCCCATGCAAATAGCATGCCCTTCGCTGTGACTCTCCCTGTGGGAACAGTAACTCCAAACAAGCATGCCATGCTCACAAGACAGACCTCTGCGTGCTTAAGAAAAACTGTGGAGGGCACGGCAGCAACTCCCTTCTGAGCTTAGACAGGTGAGGAGCCCCTGTGAACCTCAGCACTGCCCCCACCACCAGCTGCAAGGACCCCCATGTGTCTCTGTGATGGCCATGTGCTCTGCACTCAGCCCTACGGTGACATGGGCATGGGGTCTGCTCAGTCTTCTCCAATGGCCCATCCCATGTGACTTAGCCACTACCACCTGCCTTTGCTTCTGAGAGGAAAAAAAATGCACCAGCCCCTGTGAAAAGTGTCCTTCCAGCTCCGTGGTGTGAACACACACAGGTCTAACCACATCCCCACACAGCCAGGTGGGAGGAGGCACATAAAGGTGCCCTTCATAAACACAAACTTCCCCTTAGCTGTGAGGGAAGAATGGGATTAGCACAGTGTTTGATTCTATCTCCTTCTGTTTGTCCACCCACCCACCATGCATCCAGCCATCCTCGTACCCACCCATAAAGCGAACTCAGAACCATACACTGTGTGTCCACCTTATCAGAGCCCAGCTCATGGATGGGCTGGCTCATGCACTGGGATGACTTCCCCATGCTCTTGAAACCAGAAATCACAAAGCTGTAACCAGAGAAGCGTTCCCAAGACAAACCATCTCTCCCATCAACACAAGAGGAGCCACGATTGTAGCAGGGTGGTGGCAGGGGGTGAGGTGGGGGGTGGTACTTGGGACACCACCATGGCCAGTTTCTCTGCAGAAACTTTACTATCCATGTTCTCTGGGGATCACTGCAGGAACATCCCATGCCTGCTTGGGAGTCTAAATGAACACTCTGCACACTGCTTTTAGGAGAGGGTGATTTCCATGTTCTAAAACTACAATTTACCAATGGCCTCATTTGTTTGTTGGGGCCGTAACTGTTTGTCACTTGCACTTCACCATCCCTTGTAGCTCTCAACGCCCTGTGACATATCATGTGTATTTCTATAGACTGTCAGCCCCACCGTCCACTCCAATGGCCCTGTTACGGACATAGCGGAACACACAGCAAGTATTCCAAAATCACCTGGTGAATGAATGAGGCCATCAAAGGCTCACTTGGCCATCTTACATCTTTAATCTTACCAAGCATCTGCTGACCCATGAGTCAAATATTAATCTCAAATCTATGTAGAAAGTATGATTAATCACTGATAAATAAGAATTATACTAAAAACGTTACTAGCCTCTTTTCAAGTTACATCTGCTTTCATCTCAGAGATCACAGGGATTTTTAAGGAAAAAGCAACATTCGCTGCCCAAGTTTTCAAGTTCATGGTAACCATTAAGATATGTGTTATGACAACCACAAAAACACCTGCCTGTCCAAGCTCTAATTTCATTGTTAAAACGACAGTTTGAATTGCATAGCCTTTATGGGTAAGATGCACACATTTATCTCCACTAATTTCTGTGTATTTTGTTGACTTTTAAAGATTTAAAATGATAGCTCTATAGTCATTTGTTGCTTCAAACTGAAGTCAAGAATTTAAATTCTCAAGTCTCACAAAGGACCCAAAAATTTGGAGTTTTTAAATGCTCTGATATGTAGCTGCACATCTGTTTTGTTTTGTTCAGAGAGGAAAACTTAGGGTCATGGAGAATCTCATTAAAATCCAGACTTGGGCATTTTCAGAACCAGAGACACAAACAACCCGCACACGACACTCTAGGCCCTCAGACAGCACCTGCCCAGAGCGCGGAGCTGTACCTGGGGGTCCATCCTGAGGAAGGTGTGAGGGCCTCTGCTGCTCAAAGTCGACCTCTTAAAGGTTTTGCTGTGATAAAAGTGGTAGTAATCATCCAGGTTTCCAATCTGCAAGACAAGAAGCAGGATACCACCAATCAGTATGGTCTTACCAAACCCTGCCTCTCAGAACACCTCCCCCTCCTCTGAGAGACCCATCCTGCCCCCAGAGCGAGATCATCCTCCGTGACGCTCCCCCACTCACATCCCTGCCACAGATTCAAGGTCTGTGAATGTCAACTCGGAGACCCCTTTCTGGATAAACACTAGGTGGTATTTCCTGAGAACTACATGCTCCCCAGATCTTGCAGTGAGTTCGTATCATTTAAGGTTTGTATTACCATGGCCAAATTATTTTAGACAAGAATTCATGTTCATTTTGGGTTAAGCATCCCTGAAGCAGCTCAGTTCGTGTCAAGTCAGGTCTAAGTCTACACCAAACACTCATTTATAAACAAACTCCATGCTCTCTGCCCCCCGGGTACACTGAGACATCTAAGAATGAACGTCCGCTTCCAAGAGCAGCAAGGAGCCAAGGCAAACATGCAGCCTCATCTGCTTGGGGACTGTGGAAAGGTCAGCTGAGAACATCCGAGTCCCAGGGTGTCCGGGCTCTCGGCCAGCGGCGGTCTATCAGGGTGGATTTCAGCTTGAGGGCTGGAGGGGACGCGGCAGGCTGCTCCTGCGCCTCCTCCCGCCATCCCAGCTCCGACCTGCCTCGTGTCTCACAACCCTGGAACACCAGACACTGCGCTCAGGAGGCCTGCCTCTCCTCCTAAATTCCACTGGCTGCTGGAAACAGCTGGCTGGGCACGACCCCTGAGCAGGGCCTTGTCACTGAAGATGGAACAAATGCTACACAGACTCTCAGGCTGCCCTCCTCAGGCGGAACCATCCTAGTTTCTCTTCCAGCTCCTGACGAGAGGGTGGACTTAAGACAGACTGTCCTCTGCAGCAGTCAGATGTCATGGTGACAAACCTGGTTTCAGCCAGACAGGCCTCATCCTAATCTTGTCCACTCTCTTCACCGAGCACGATCCTGTGATCCTGAGCAAGATTACCCTCCTGCAAACCTCAGTTACATGTACAGTGGGGGTAAAACTACATACCTCAGGAACTTGTTTAAGCAGGACTAACGTCCACCCAATTCACCATGACCTTCCGCTGCCCCTCTTCCTGCTCATAGACACTGCCTCTGTCCAGTGCGTGGGTGGGACCAGGCGGAGACCTAAAGGGATGTGGAGATGCTGAGCAGCCATTTCCACATCTTTCCACGAGAAGACTGAGCAGGTGTCTACAGAGAGAGCCTGCCTGACTGTACCCTTTACCCTCATATCCAGAAAACCCAGCAGTCTGGCTGCATCCTGCTTTTCAGTTTCCAGAGACACCGCTTGTCCTTGAAATGAAGAACCTCCTTGTTTGCTCAAGCTTGCTCCAGGGTGTTTCAGTTGTTTTCAAGCACAGAACAGTGAACACCATGACGGCTGTGAAGGGTCAGCCAGTTAGAATCTATATGGTGTCTGCCTCATTTAGTGCCTTGAACACAGTTGCTGTTCAGGAAATCCTGGCTGTATTAGGAGCTGGAATTCTCACCCTGGCTCCTCTTCAAGGCTCCTTCAATCCCTCCCTGGGCCTGGGATACACCCTGACTCAGCTTTACCTGCTGCAGAATCTGGGCTTCAGACCTTCTCTTAGTCTCCTTGTGAGAATAGTAACTCCTATCTTCAAGGTTTGTTCCAAGACAGTCCCTCTCCTCTCTCCCCTCACTATACACACATACCTACATGCATACATACACAGCACACATACACACACCACACACACAGCACACACACACAGCACACACACACACCACTTATACACACACTCACACACATACACACACACCACACACACATACATACATCACATACATCACACACACACTACACATACACCACGCATGCACATACCACACACACACACATCACACATACACCACACACACACACACACCACACATACACCACACACACATACACCACACACACATACACCACACATACACCACA